>NC_089837.1:338670162-338976662 GCF_035609145.1 Eleutherodactylus coqui
ATATAATGTAGCAGAGTTGTGTTTGTACCATGCGCAAGTCATGTCTGTCAGGCGCATGTCGTGTACCAAAGCTGTGTCTGTCAGGCGCATGGCATGTAGCACAGCTGTGTGTGTCTGTCACATGCCCATGTACTACAGCTGTGTGTGTGATGTGCATGTAGCAACGCTATGTAGCGCATTGCGCCACCAGAAACACTGGTACTGTAATTTCCTAATAATTGGTAGTATGGTATATATTGGCCAGTTAGCATACAATGCACAGTCTTGATCAGTAGCAATGGCTGTGGCTGCAGCACATTGCTTTGAGCAGCTTGAATAGTTTTGATTGAATGTTTTTCCATGAAATGTTGTAGACAATTATGGAGTTGAATCACTAGCTCTTTGCAGAGTTAGGCCACTGGTACAAGATGCATTAGATATCATATATGAGAGATGATCCTTTAGTATTTCAACAGAAAGTAATATTTAAACATGACCTTTTATGGTAAATGGGTAATGCCCTTAGTACATAATATACATCTGTATGCAATATAATATACCCCACTTCTAAGGTCCAGTTGATATACTTATTGCAGATATAATAAAACACATATCATTCTGTTCAACTGAGTTTTCTTTCATCCAGGTGCATCAAAAAGGAGGAGGAATCATTTATAGCAATGTATAGAACTTTTCAAAGATGTACTATGCAAGCATATACGGGAAAAGAGGAGCAATGAGGACATTAATGCCCTGCAGCCAATACCTGTATAGTACTGATGAGGGGTTGCTAAAAGGTGTTTACAGGGGGTCATAACACCTCTAGGGCTCATTCACGTGGGTTTAGGCAATTTTGATTCATGACAAAAGGACTGATTTCACTGTATGTGTGTGTACCAAATACATTTTTTGAGTATGTGTTTCTTGTCTGTGTCATTGGGGGACACAGCAAGACCTTGGGGTATAGCTGCTATCACTAGGTGATGGACACTTACTACACAAAGTGTTAATTCCTTCCACCTGCTATGCCCCTCCTGTGCGTACTAAGCTAAATCATCTTCAGCTTAGTGTCAATAGAAGGTAGATCTTTTTTTTACATTTTTTTTACATTTTCTAAATCGGGAATAATGGAGGGTGAGGAAGGAAAACAGAGTGGCTCTAACCTCTCTATTGCCTGTCCTACCTACAGAAGAAAAGGAAGCACAGATGAGCCCTAACTCCTCTGTGGCCTACCAGTAATAGGGTCCCCCCAATATGGTGATCTTCACTAAGGTGAGTTGAGTCAGAGGGACTCTTACCATCCAGGCCAAGATCCTTATTTCAGAAATAAATATCCCAGGTATGTATGGGAACATCCCTTCCATCCACCATGTTGAGACTCTTTTTTTCATTCTCAGCCATCATCCAGAACACTATCCTCCTACTATCAACCATCTGGGTCAAATCCTTCCCTTTTTTTCTGGAGTCTTCCAAAGTTTTCTTCCCTCCTGGGCAGGTCTCTGGCATTCCCCTTCCTCCTCATTCTTTGTCTAACTCTTTAGGGCACATCCATGGCCTTCTCTTTCCCACACCTGTGCTGGGGAGAAGACTCCTCTTTTGCCACCTTCTTCCCTCCAGGGCTTTTTTTCAGAGCTAGTAGCACCTGCCCTGCAGTCCTTTACTTCTAATTTCGATCCCAGGTTTTCAGGCCTAAACAGGCTGAAGCTGGAGGGTGAGACTTCCTGTTGGCGCCCTGGGAGGGACGGGACTTCCTTCTTGAACTATATGCAGTTGGCCAGGTCCTGCTCCACCCCCTCTGCCCCAGATTCCTTCTTCTCCCAAGTTACCTGTTCTCACAGCAGCCCCGTACACTCTGGGACTCATCTGGGTCTGAGTCCTAGATGTTCCTGTTCCTTCCTAATCAGTGTCCACAGGAGTTCTTCACAGAAAGTCATCCTAGTCCCAGATTTCCCTGTGCCTATAGCCTTAAAAACCAGTGTCCCAGGAGCTCTTCACAGAGAAATAGTCATCTAAGTCCCAGATCTCCCTGTGGTTATTAATCATAATATGCAGCTATGGTTTGCACCAAGCTCCCACACTAATAAATTACATCGGATGAGTCATTGCGTGACAGCTGGATACGGTATTTGTCATGATAGTAAATGCAGCTATCGGGCCGCGATATAGTCATGCCTTCTAAAGGCATGAATGACGTCGGCTCCATTGAAAACAATGGTCTTCCGGCACCCTTGCATTCTTTTTCAGGGAAGGGCTTTACATATAAGCCCTTCCCTGAAAAAGAAAAATTTTAGTGTAAGATATATATATATATATATATATATATATATATATATATATACATATAGACTTACCTCTCCGCCGCTGCCGTGATCCCCGTGGGGATGAAGAACACATCTACCGCATGCGGCAGATGTTTCCTTCATCTCTGCTAGTTAAACGAATTCCCTGCTGCTACATCTGCAACATCTGTGACAGATACAGCAGAGGAATTCTTCAATTCTCTACCGCAGCTGTCACACATGTCACCCGCGGTAGAGGATTCTGCTGGCAATTGATTTCAGGGTTTCAGAAATCTTGTCCACACGGGACGGCAAATCCGCTGCGGCTAAGCCGGCAGAAGCCGCCGCTGCGATACGGATTTGCCGACCTCAACATGTTATCTTTTTTTTTTCCGCTGCGGCCGCGATCTCCTCCTCCGCGGGTTTTAAAGCAGAGGTTCTCCTGGTGGAAATCTTGCGGTTTTTCGCTGTGGCCAAACCGCGGGATTTTCGTCGGGAATCCGCCCCGTGTGAACCTAGTCTAAAGTAATATGGACAGCACATGGACAAAAAATATGCACCTGTGAATGAGCCCTTAGGAAATAAGCACGCCGGCAACGAGGACTGTTCTACCCAGATTTTAACTTACATTAATTTTTTGCAGTGAATGTTGTTTTTTTTATGTCTTTAATTAGGTAGAAATGACCAGTTTGAAGAGAATGAAGACTATTGTGGGATCCCATTGGGAACAAAGGCACTCCAAGTAAGCATGATGCAAAAAAGTCATGTCCTATCATGTCCTTTATTTTGTCACATTTATTTGTGTTTAGGAAAACTTATTAAAATACTACCCTACTGTGAGAAAAGCATTGATTTCTAGCAGATCAGAGACTGTCACTAGTCAGACCTCCTTACATTACCACGTTCATTAGATACACTAGTAACCGTAATGTTTGCATCTGAGCACAATCCTGTTAGTGTTCAAAGCGCTGTATTTTGTTTATAGCGGCCCTTTTGAGTAATACGGACTTGTCCCATTGAAATGAATGTGGATACATAAGCATAGATTAATTATCTATTTATTTACAGGATAATTCCAGAGACACTGACGATTCAAATCTTAGCGCTGGAACAAGTTACTTTACTCCAGAAATTGATATTTCAGTGGAGAAGACGGAACAAGAGGCATGTTATACCCCGCTGTATTATGAAAGCACATCCTTGATATTTACTAGTTGTTTTTTGTACTCTGCAAGATGGTTCTTGTCCATATTTTGCTACTGTCTGTCTTCCTTTGGCCTCCTGCTCACGAATGGAGCCGGATACACCGGCGGTTTTACGTTGCGGGCATCCCGTGGGGAAAACAAAAAAATGCCCGCTGGTGATCACTGAAAAACGTGGTAAAAAGCTATGAGTTTTACTATACTATATTAATGGAGATCACCCGCCGCGGAAAAAAACGCCGTAAAATAGAACATGCCACAATTTTTTCCTGCGGCAGAATCCCACATGTGAGGACTGAGCCATTAGGTTCAATAGAACCTAATAGCTGCGTTATTCCATCACAGGGAACACGGCATTAATCCGTCCGTGGGCATTAGCCCTTAAGCAGGGATGTTTTATTAGTTGGAAGAGCACATATTCAGCAACTGTGATTATGCTTGCTCCAGGGGTTTTGTGTATGTGCACCCTAAGCTTCTAGCTTTGAGGCCAATGTCTACGGGTGGATTTGATTTGCGCAAATCAAGCCGCCCGTAAGGAAACAAGAGCATCTGCAAATTTAAATAAAGCATGCGGATTTGATTTGTGGACCTTTTGAAGTCAGTGGAAGCCGTCCGATCTGGCAATTGAATTGCAGACGGGCCACGGATTCTGCAGGGAAAGCAGGGGTTGAAAAAAAAAGTACTGTGCATGTCGGCTAGCACTTCCGCACGAGTCCACAGGCTAGGAAATAAAAGACCTGCCCAGGTAAGCCGGGTCCTCAGCCACCGACAGGGTCTGGATAACCCGCACCACGCAGCTCCCGATCGTGTGAACGGCAAGTTCACTGCTAATTAAGCTCGAGACTTAATAGCTGGAAATCGCCCGTTCACGCTATTTTTAGTGCAGTATAGCCACGATCTTTTCACACACCTATACTGCGCTAAAACCACGCTGGTGTGAACGAGGCCCTATACTGACAGCTCTCTTATTGAAACCAGTAGGACTTTAATGCACATTCACTGATCTAAGTGATATGTTATTATTGTTTGTGTTTTATTTTCATTTTAGACATTGAATGTGTGTGATGTATCAGACCCTGCCTTCAGCGAATGGAGTCCAGGACCAAGCTCCATTGTGTCATTAGGTATGCAAAACCCTATTAAAAGCATATATGACTTCTACACAGTTTCTGCATAATGTTACTACATGACCAGCCAGTTTATCAGGAGAGGCTAATTTGGATAAGTTTTCACTTCCACTGTAGTCATTGACATCTCTTCGGTACCTACTTGACTTATGCTGAGTGAATGTCACCTCAGTACTAAAATCAAAGGCAGCAGTAAGGTTGCCAAGCCACTTGCTCCTCATAGTAGCATATGACTAAATAGAATTCCTAGTCTGGTGAAAACCCTGTCCAGGCGGTGAAATGTTTGATTTCAGCTGCACATATTAGTGTAGTGAAAAAGTAGTAGTAACAAAAAAGGAAAAACACATCCAGAAGTGCGCTACTAGAATAGAAGTAATGAGATTGTCCTCAGTATGACTTGACACATAACCCCTTCCTACCCAGAATGTGAGTTTACGGTACGGCTGGGAAGGGGTTACCGCAAATGGCCGTGAACTAATGTCCTATGGATGGCAGAAGTTGAGCCCACACCATCTGCTGTAGGAGCTGTCTGTGACTGACAGCCGGTCTCCCTCTATAGCTGTGACTGACAGACGATCTCTCGGTGCTCCCTCTGTGATGTCATCGGCCCTTCACCATGTAGTGGGCTGCCATGGCAGCAAGATGCAAGACAATAGCATCCGGACCTGCCATGGCCCATGACTGCTATGAATAGCAATAAGGCATTGCAGTACAGAAGTACTGCAATGTATAATCATAGGATTTTAGGTTCAAAGGCATAAAATATATAAAACGAATAGATAAAAATGGTCAAAAAAATAAGTTATAAAAAAATAGTTAAAGAAAACTGCATTTTCTTCCCTTCAAAAAATACCAAAATTTTAAGAGCCAAATGTTTGGTATCATCACATTTGTAATGGCCCGTACAATACATTGAACACACGTAAAAATTTTAAAAAGTGAGCAAAAATGCTTTTATGATTTTCATAAAATACTTTTTATTGTGGAAAAACCTAAAACAAAATATATAATTTTGGTATTCTTGCAATTTAATCAACCCACAAAAAAAAGTTTATCATGTAATTTATGCTGTATGGTGAAAGAGGTTGCTGATTTTTACCATCTTCAAGCAGCTCCGCAGCTCTCAACAGAGACTAAAGTAGGGGACAGAGCTGGGAGAGGTGGGTTTGATAGTTTGTTATGTTAGTGCATGGGGAAGGGGTTGCCCAGAGATGGTACAACTCTGACAACCCTTTAACACTGTGAAAAAATGCCAGAATTGAGGCTGCCCTCCAAAAGAATGTAATAAAAGTTATGCAATACATTACATGTACCCCAAAAATGGTACCAATAAAAATAGCAGCTGCCACGCAAAAAAACAAGCCTCACACGGCCATCTTGACAAAAAAAACTTTAGGCTTTTCAAAATGGAGATGAAAATCCCCCCCAAATCATTGCATCCTTAGGACCAAAATAGTTCATGTCACTAAGGGGTTAAAGGGGCATTTAGGAACTTTTTTTCTTCTGTTGGTGACTGTCGGTGGATCTGCTATGATTAGCACTTTCTACTGACTGCAGTGACTGCGGCCCTGGGAATTAGCTGATCATCATGGATCCCGACTAGTGGACCCCTGTCGATCATCTATTGATAAGATGTCCGTCATCAATAGAAAATGTCCCAAAATACCCCTTTAAAGAGGGACTCCCTCCTGAGACTGTGAAGGCAAATCCCCTTTTAAGACTCAAGCCTATGTTTAGTTCTGGCTCCAATCACCTCTGGTTTGGCTGAATGCAGTGCTCCCAGTGGTTGGGGCTTACAGAAACTGCTGAGCGGTTTCTCTACAGAAGTCAGTGGTCAGTGTATGCGTGCGCACACAATTTAGAGAAGTAGTCCATTCACTGGTCTTTGGTACGCAACTCAACTCCCTTGTTGTGCATGGGGTGGACCTGCAATACCCCACAGAACTCTAGGTCAGGCTTTTTTTGGGGGGGTGAGGAGAGGGGAGGAGAAAGCAACTAAGTGTTGCTAATGCTTGACAACCCCTTTAATGCTTATTGTGACTGAAATGTTATACATTTGTCTCCCAGACTCTTGGACCATATCTGAAGGGGCTCTGTTTATTTCCTTACGCAGATCCATAGTGTTTGGTATATATGAACATACATTAGTAAGCAAAAAATGACTACCTACCGCAGTATTTACTAATATCATTGCTTAAGGACCACGTTCACCATAAATGATGGTATCTATTCATGTCTATATTCATATACAACACCTTGAGGTTTTAAGGTGGATTCCAAGGTGCGTCTGGTATTATGGGGCACACCTCGCATTGAACAGCACATGGGCACGGCTTCATGTGCTGTCCAGTCTGTGTGGACGGTGCTCATTATATGTCCTATTCTTGTTTATGATACGGATGGGAATAGGACATGCAGTGATATCTTTTTTTCACAACGACCACCAGTTTGTATGAAAAATGGCTCATATGAATAGCCTCATAGGCTATAATGGGTCCATGCTCTGTGTAATACATGAACAGCGCATGGATGGAAACTATGTCGATGTGAATAAGCCCTAAATTGTGTTGTGATATTGTTAGAATGAAATCATTGTGCTTGTTCTATGTGCAGAAAAAACACAGGCTGGAGAAATGGAAAAGAACATGCCCCGGCCTACAACTATTGGCTTATCAACAAATACCAGGTGATAGTGGTTTATGTTATTCATCCAAATGACAGCAGAAGAGTTGGATCAGAAGTGTCGCAGAAATTGTCCGTAGCCCTTATTGTTGACTAAGGGCCCTTTTATATGCAACGATTATCATTCAAGTTATCGCTGGATCGTGTGAATCTGATCGATAAAGTGTAAGCACTGCCAGCGACTGATCAACGAATGATAATTGATTCGCTTATTGATTGTCGTGCAATTTAGGTAGCCATAAAAATTAAGCAATGATTAGCCTATGTAAACTGGCAATCATTCATAAACGAGCGCCTGTTTACTGTGAATGGAGGCAGCTGGAAACAATCTTTGACCCGTTCCATCTCCATTCAGTGAGCAATCATGACTTCTTTGTGAAAGCAGAGGAGCGATAATCACCGGGACGATTGTCGGGCACTTAAACGTCCTACAGTCATCCCATGTAAAAGGACCCTTATTTCCTTATTAACTTGGCTAAATACACTTATTCTGTGGAGGAGATGATTGGCTGTCATCTACTGTAGATTTTTACCTATTGTTAACTTAAAGGGGTTGTCCCATGCCGAAACGTGTTTTTTTTTTTTTCAATAGCCCCCTTCCCGTTCGGCGCGAGACAAACCCGATGCAGGGGTTTAAAAAAAACAAACGGATAGTACTTACCCGAATCCCCGCGCTCCGGTGACTTCTTACTTACCTTGCGAAGATGGCCGCCGGGATCTTCACCCACGGTGGACCGCAGGTCTTCTCCCATGGTGCACCGTGGGCTCTGTGCGTTCCATTGCCGATTCCAGCCTCCTGATTGGCTGGAATCGGCACACGTGACGGGGCAGAGCTACGAGGAGCAGCTCTCCGGCACGTGCGGCCCCATTCAGAAGGGAGAAGACCGGACTGCGCAAGCGTGTCTAATCGGGCGATTAGACGCTGAAATTAGACGGCACCATGGAGACGAGGACGCTAGCAACGGAACAGGTAAGTGAATAACTTCTGTATGGCTCATAATTAATGCACAATGTACATTACAAAGTGCATTAATATGGCCATACAGAAGTGCTGAACCCCACTTGCTTTCGCGGGACAACCCCTTTAAGACACGAATTTGGGATGAAGTCTGCATCATAGTTGTGATTTTTTTAAATCACTTGAACTTGGGCTGACAGAGCTGGCGGGTGATTCCAAATGTAGGACAGCATACAGGTGTCGAGGTGTATTGTAGCTCCAGGGTCACAAATAGGAACAAGTTAGCTCAGTGGGATGTCATGATGCAACACCACACTGGCATTCTAGACCTTGCCTACTCATCATAGGACTTTGAAACCCGGCTATGGCACCGTTCTAGCTCCTCCAGGTGACTGACGTCCCTGCTTCATCCTATCCACTGAGCAATTACTAAACCCTGTATATAGTAAACCGCTTTAATATTTTACTGCGGTATGGCTCCCTTTGCTAACCATGTTGTCTGGTGTTTTGGGATATAACCATCATGGATTATTTGAGATTGTTAACCTGTAGCTATCAAACATCCATGGGGGATTCTATTACTTGCATTCCTTATATGTGTACCGCTCTCTGGATGTTGTATAATACGGTTTCATGCCTTAGCCCACATGTGTCAAACACTCGGCCCGCTGCCTCGTGTTATGTGGCTCGCAGCGTGCCGACGCCGCTCACCACTGCAGCGATTACCAGCGGGGGTGCCGCAGCCAGGATCCGCCTCCCCTGAGTTCACTGCTCATCAGTTCCACAGGAGAGGACTCAGGGAAGAAGCGTGCCAGGCTACACACTAACGTCAGTTTGCATCCGGGCTCAGCGTGAGCAGAGGTGGTGCGGCGCTGACAGGAAGGAAGAGGTAAGTATATGGGTTGGGGGAGGTGCTGCTTATTACTGGGGGAGGGGGCTGCTTATTACTAAGGGGGGGGGCTGCTTATTACTGGGGGGAGGGGGCTGCTTATTACTGGGGAGGGGGTATTATTGGGTGGGGGGCTTCTTATTACAGGGGGGGGCTGCTTATTACTGTGGAGGGGGTATTATTGCGTGGGGGGGTGCTTATTACTGGGGGGCTATTTATTACTGGGGGGCTGCTTATTATTACTGAGGTGGGGGCTTATTACTGAGGGGGGGCTTATTATTACTGAGGGGGCTTATTACTGAGGTCGGGGCTTATTACTGGGGGGGTTTATAATTATAACGTTGCTATGGGGGTTAATATTACTAATTAGGCCACTGTGGGAGTCGTTATTTTTACTGGGGCCACTATCAGGGTCACTATTAGAGCTATTGTTTTTCGGTCGCACAAATACGCTGTGTATTTACACAATCGAAAATTGCTTATGCCTGTATATTTGCGTACGTAAAAAGGAATGCAGAAGGGCCCACTGAAATGGTACGCAAATATGCAGTAAATACACAGGTTTCCTGCGCATTCACCATGTATTTGCGCGGCCAATTCACTTCAATGGTCTATTGGGGTGCGTCGTACGCAACAAAATAGGTCATGCTGTGTGACAATATACATCATGTGAATGAACTCATTGAAATCAGTGGCTTCTATTCACTGCATATTATGTACGCGAATACGCTTGTGTGAACGAGCCCTTACTGTACTGTCTTAGGCCCCCTGCACACGCGCGGAAATTCTGCAGCGGGATTTCCTGCAGAATTTCCACCCATGGAAGCTGCCATAGGATTGCAGTAGAAAACGCAATCCTATGCAGACGGCTGCGATTTGTCTGCACGAAATCTCGCACGGAAAAAAAAATCGTGGCATGCTCTATTTCTATTTCTGTGCGGGGCACATTAAAGAGCCGGAGCCGTGGGAACAGGTGAGTGCCGCGCTGATTCCTGCAGGGGCTTGGGTCGGGTCCCGCTGCGAGAATTCTCACAGCGGGATCCGACCTGGCCGTCTGCAGGCAGCCTTACAATCAGCCCTTTGAAGGTCACCATAAGCCTGATGTGGCCCTCGGTGAAAATGAGTTTGACACCCCTGCCTAGCCATTTTCTACATATACCACACAACTACCTGCCTCAATTTGATTACATGTCAGACCAGCGCTAGTTAATGTTTGTGTGTGTTTATATAAATTAGAATGGATTTCAGTGTGGATTGTATATAATATTACAATCCCTCCTGAAATCCATTATATGTATGCATGTTCTTCAATATTATAACTACCATATTTATGTTCAATCCACATTAATTCCTCATTCATTATCTTCTGTATCACAGCTTGATATAGGACTCTGTGGGTCTGAAGTGTCACTTCTTATGTATAGGGGTGCATTTACACTGCAAAGATGATTGCTCATAAGATGGCTTTTGAGTGATCATTCTGCATAAACTACTACTTGGTACTAATGCCTATTAGTACCAATTAATAGCCTGTGAGCCACCAGGAGCTGTAGTCAGGGAACTGACCTCCCGCTGTTTCCTGATTACTTTCACTTTGATCTGTGGGGCTGACAGCTGAGAACAGCTGATACAATGTTATCAGCTGTTATCAGCTCTTCCCAGGCAGAGCACAGTGTGTGGTCCTGCTTATCAGCTGTTCTGCTAAATGATGGTTTTTAATCAAACAGACACAATGATTACCGCTCAAAAGACGGCTTTTGAGCGAATTTTGAGTGATAATTGTTGCGTCTAAATGGGCCTTAACACTGAAGCTGCTTTCAACTAATTTGCATTTTAATACCTATGTGCTGCCCTACTTCTGGATTTACTAGATTGATAGGGGTCCTTCTCAGTGGGTTGATTAGCATATGCGCCACTATCCATACCATGAGGGGCAGACAGTGTTGCTTATGCATTAGATGACCAGGTAAGGGAAGTTTTTAATCCCAAAAGAGTGACCTAGAAAAGAATATCAACGGAAGCAACAGGAAGACTATCTATAGTTTTGTGAAATGGGAGGAGGGGATCACTTCAAAAACCTCAGTACTCCTACAAAACAGTTAAACTTTTCACTCCTCAGAACTTTTACCAAAGCGAAGCAGAAATGGTATTGTGCTAGTGTTGGATATTTAATGCATATTTTACTCTTACTCTTCTGTTTTGCAGATTCAGCTTTAGTTCTTCAGACTCTGAACTGATTTCTAGAGCTAGGATGTCTTTGGAAGCTCAGAGGACCTGTCAGCTCTGAGAAAAGCTCAGATTGATAGTAGATTCAATTCTAAGAAATATATCTTTTTATTGGGCTCTTCCGTTGGGCCTTGATGAGCAAATGGCTCTTCACAGGTTTTATGAGTTTACAAATTCAAACTCTGCTCTATGTAGTCCAGAAACAAACGGCAAAGTTCTGCAGGCGCTTTTCAGCCCTACAACACAAAATAAACACTTGCCAGTCTGGGCTCTGACTAACCACTTTTATACGTAAGTTTCATTAGGCACATTGTCCAGTCAGTTAGCTTTGTGTGGCTTTATTTTTTATACTGCTTATTTTGTAAACTTTTTTTGTATAACAATATTAATTGAATAAACAAGCCAGAAAAAAAGAAACGTAGTGCAGTTGGCCGTCAAGGGTTAAATATGTAGAACAAGATATCCGAAATGAACATCCATCCTGTGCGGTCAAGCCCAACCCAGTCACTGGGATAAAGGCACGTTTGTATCCATACACACCCGTGGTATAATTATCCTGTCGCTGACAACAGAAGTAACCCTATAACTGGTTCATTTGCTTCGGATCATAACCTGAGAAGTCTTAAGATAATTTAAAGACTGGCAGCTGGGTGGAACCCAATCCAGTGACATACTGCAAAAAGCATGGTAAATAGGTTGGTGCTAATAAAAAGAATAGGAACTAGTAGAAGGAAAAAGGAGAAAAAAACAAGGGGGTGAGGTAAAGAGGCACAGAGGAAGGAGGGCATGGAGGAAGAAGATAGGGTGAGACGGGCGGTGATTCCCAAGATGCCTCAATTCTGTAATATTGTGTGGGTTATTTAAGGATTAGGTGCATCACCCATCAATTCTCTTTCTAGATACCTGGTTGTCAGGGAGAGGTGGTGTCTGATTTTATTTGCGCGTCTTTTGGGATTATAAGTATGAAACATTCCCAAATTTCGAAGATGTTTTTGGTTTTTTTTATTTCTTATAATTGTCTCTACCTAGAAGATAGGAGACATGGACTTTTTTTGTTGTTTTCCCCTCTCATCTCCATCAATCAGACTGATGGCCTGAACGAAGTCTGGGAGGAGATTCCCCAGTAGACAATCTGCCTTTGCCCAGACACTGAGTCACATGAGTTGCAGTGATAAAATTCATGGAAATTGATTTTCTGGGTGATTTGGAATCCAGCCCTCAATTGGTTGATGATTTTGATTAATATTGACCATTGTTACATCAGTTCAAAGCCAAAGAAATACACAATCTACATAAGAAATGGAGTATCAAGTAATTTACAAACGAATCATCTTTTCCTGTAGCGCTAGGTATAGCTGTATAGGTTTTATTCAACCATTCTTGTACCTCTTTCTTGGGCTGTGAAAGTTACTGCATCTGTTAAGCAGATTAGTTGAGTGGCTCTGTATCCTACTCTAGATCATACACATCCAACGTAACACCGCAGAGTGGATTTATTTATCAGTCAAGTTCTAATCTTTAGGAGAACTCTCTGAGCTATTGTTTAGAAAGATTCCCAGTTTGGTAATTCAGCTGTGGTACTGTCATGTGAGTGCCATGGGAAAGAGGAATTGGCCCCTACTGGTAATTTAATTTCCATGGGTCCTTCATGATGGCACCCATATATGTCTATCACTATTAATAAAAAAGTGACCATTCTCAGGCAGTAATCTGTAGGTCCCTTTCACTGGATAGTCGGACGGAGCCTTTTAACTCCCTTGTGTTCCAGTTTGTACTATGCTGAAGGCTTATTCTCTCCAGTGCTGTGATGAAAACCAAGTAAACACTAATTCCATGTTTATCTGACTCATGAGATTTCATGACTACAAAACTATGAATATTATTTATCTTGGATGCAGATAGTATTTTTGTAATTTATAGCAACTATTGTATAAAGGACAAGGAAACATCTGATTTTCTATCGCATTACCCAGGTCCATTATAGATGTTGAAGAATTGTCAATCATTTCATGTGAACAGAAAACTTCACTGTTGCAATTTACTTCTTCCGGAAGCACAGAAGCTTCGGCTAGACACAGCACTCCAGTCGGTCCAGGTATGGACACTTTGTATGTACGCGCTCCTTTTGGGATTTGTCTTCTATTATTTATTTATAATGGTCGTCCTGTTTTTAGTTTGAAATCTATGTAGAACGTGAACAGATTCCGTTATCCTCTAATGTCAGAAATAAATGATGATGATCTCCTTGAACTGTGTTTGCAAGGTCCAAGATATGGAAAGTAGCTTTTTCTATACACAAACCATCTTCTAAACAAATTTCATTCATGTAACGTAGTCGTTAGTCATTAATTTAGTTTACATCAAAGTATATACTCCTTTTTGGTAAGCTTGAAGCATTAGATAATATTCAATACTGAATATATGAATATTGAATGTTGTTTGCAGGAAAGTTTGTAATATTTAGAAATGATTTTTAGGTTTGTTAGTCCATTTTAGGCCGTGTTCACATTAGCATTATTCTCTTCCGTTGTTCTGGTATGTCCTCAGACCCGAACAACAGAAAAGTGGAAATGGCAGATTCAGACAGCGGTAAATAGACCCCTTTAACTATAATGTGGTCTTTGCGGCTCCTTTTCCTGGACAAAACTGCACATTATGCTGCGCCATTTCATCTGGGATTCATTACTGACATGTCTTCATGTGTTAATAATAAAACTTGGATGTTTAGCCAGGAAATGTAAAACATACTTGTAATACACCGAAAAAAGGGAAATATGTAAATCACAGAAAACGGCCATATACCAATATACTAATAGAAAAGGGCAGGTAGAAACACCACATCCCTCAACATGCAGACAGCCACACTTCTAAGTGGAGGATCACCAGTATATTTCACCTGCGCAATGAATAGCCACTCACACACCTTCCTTAGGGGATCCTTCACACTTGCGATCACAATATTGCTGCGTTTTTTTTTATGCAAATGTTAATAGAATTTTCTAATGTTAAAAATGCATTGCACAAAAATCGCAAGTTTGTGCTTTGTAATTTTTGTGCAATGCGTTTTTAACATTAGAAAGTCCTATTCACAGTCTTGTTAAAAAAACACAGCAAAATCGCAAGTGTGAAGGCACCCTTAGGCCTCATGTCCACGGGGCCCGCACAGTTTCCCTATGCAGAATCCCGCAGCGGATTCTACCCGGCCCACTGACATGAGGCCAAAATATACAGTATACTGACGTGTCTGGACGCTGCGGGGCTCTCCTACGTCACAGCCGGATCTTCTTTCTTCTGCACGGTGGATGCGCTCGGGACACCGGCGGCGTGCCGCTCGCATGTGCCACGCCTTCTTTTTTTTCCTCTAAACTCCTGCTTTCCCGCGGTCCGTGGCGTGGATGCAGTGATAGCTGCGGACGTGCTGCGAATCCAGACGGCTTCCATTGGGAGTCATCCCTGCGGGAAAACCACGTAAAAAGGGAGCATGCTGCGGTTGTTTTCCCGCGCGTGCGATCCGCACACCGGGGGAAGATGACATCCGCAGGTATTTAATTACCTGCAGGTGCCCAATGATTCCCTATGGGGCGCAGATCGCACGCGCGGGAGGCCCGTGCGGATTCTGTAAATTGATTTATACCGTGGACATGAGGCCTTATACTGTGGTGGTGGCTGCTTAGTACTATACTAGCATGCAAAGAGTGTCAGGCTACATGGTACGTGTAGTTCACAATGTAAGCTTACAGCTTATTAGTGACATCATATTTCAGTCCAGCGGTTTGCCCTGCACGTCATGGGTAAACTGCACTGGCACCAGGGGACACTTGTAATACACCGTTATTTTTAGGGGAAGCTGTCGTGTACTTTAAGCTGTCAAGTCTATCACTACATTATGCTGCCATCAGAGTGAGGACAGCATGAAACACATGACGGGTTCCCTTTAAAATAAAGGTGTATGACAAATATGTTTTACATTTCCTGGCTAACGATCCCAAAGTAGATAAAACTCATGAGTTTTATTTTTGGCACACGAAGATGTATCAGTAATAAATTACTGTGACTTGGGCTAACATCACATCAGATTTTTAGTTCATTGTTAAAGGGTGCAAGCCCTGGAACCAATTTGACCCAAATGCGCTATATAGAGGACATAACATCTAATTCACCTTCCTGGCACAGAGGTATTTAATGTTTGTATAATCTATAAAGCGTCATCATTATCAAATGAAGTATTTTATGACTATCTAATATACTTTGTGATTCAACCCATTTGCTGTACTTTTTGCTAGCATTTAAGGGTTAAAGCTAATTCTGCAGACCATTTGTTAAAATATATCCATGTAGATGTTGCCTTATGTGATAGAACATCCCAGAAAGGAAATATACCAGGGGTTACAGAAGGAGTACAAACTGGCCCCTTATCTGGAAATACTACCAAACCCCAGAGAGCGCCAGATCCTGAGGCGGTATAGGCTGAGCGCCCACATCCTGGGCATCAAATCGGGGTGGTACAAACAGAACTCCAAGCTCAAGGAGAGCAAGCTACGCCAACACAGCGATGGGGGGCATGGAGGATGAGGCCCAATTCCTGCCACTATGCCCCAGAAACTCAGGAGACTCTCCTGTCTCTTCCTGGACTCGGCTCCATGAAGGAGGAGAGAAATTCTACTTCCTGCTCGGGAAAAAAAAACATAGCAACCACAGCAGCATAATATATTAGTACCTGCCATAGACTGAGAGGAGCATGATATGCAGTGGACGTATATATCCTCTTCCCCACATGTGCCCCTATCCCCCAAATCTCTCACCCCTATCTGTCAATCATTATTCTCTACTTGCTTTGGCAATGCTAATGTGTTTCATCCTGCCAATAAAACCTCATTGCATTGAATTCAGTTGAATTTCCTAGACCAACACCGCTATGAAATCTTTTATGCATGAAGGACGATGTGAAATGAGATCTGTACTTTCTGAATGTAAACCAACATTTTTCTTTCACTGAAGCAAGAAGAGGCCGTGGATGTGGCAAGGAATTGACACAGAGAACACTCCTTGTGAAAAAATAAAAAATCTATCCCCTAGAAGGATGGAAACAAATGAAATGTATATGTATGATTGTAATATTGATATAAGTATGTGATTACAATATTAGAGCAAAAGGATAATGTATGGGGGAAAACTGAACACTTTGACGCAGGTTCTAGTACCCTGTTGTACCGCCTCTACTTTTGATGCAGCATGATACAGACGGGCATAGAGGCTCTAGCACCCTGTTGTAGTGTCTCTAGCTTGGATACAAGATGTGATACGGGTGGGCATAAAGGCTCTAGCACTCTGTTGTAGTGTCTCTAGCTTGGATACAAGATGTCGTATGGGTGGGCATGGAGGCATACAGGTTCTGTGTGGTATCCTGAGGCCTATCAGTCCACATTTGCTGTAGCTGAGCCTTCAGATTGTGCAAACTCGTAGGCTGTCAAAATTGGTGTCCAGATGGTCCCATACTTGTTCTATTGATGATAAATCTGTCACCTGGGCAGCCACAGAAGTGTGACAGTACTGTGGATGCATTACTGTGATACCCTTGTTTGTATAGCCAAGCACTGTCTAGCTGGAAAATGCCTTTTGGAAGTCCTGCCATAAGAGAAACACATGTGACTGTAGGATATCCTAAATACATCGCTGAACTGTCATTGTCCCTCCTACCACTACTAGGGGTGACAGACTGTCGTATGTGATGGCCCCCCCCCCCCCCCAGAACATTACACCAGCAGTGGGGGCAGTGTGTCGCTCCACAGCAAAGGCACATTCACCCCTACGTCTCCAGACATGAACACAGCAGTTGTCAGTGCGCAAACTAAACCTGGAGTCATTGCTGAAGACAATCCACTTTCACTCTCTATAAGTCTAGTTTCGTCGTTCATGATACCACAGCAAACAGAGGCGACAGGGGGTGTCAAAGGCATCCAACTATCATGTATGCGGCTGCAGCACACATAAAAGTCCTTATCATAGGGAGGGAGTAAATAGAGGGCAGTGATGCACGCTCACCAGGATGTGGACTGTTCATCCAAAACATACCACCTTCAAAGGCAGTACATGTAATGGGCACCATGAGACCAAATGTCTGTCAGCCAGTCACCTGGAAATGGTTCCGACAGACACAGGGACCTGTAACGATGGTGCCATGTGTCTCTGAATGGCGGATAAAGAAACAGTTGTAGCTGCTTGTGCTTGTCAGACAATCCTCTCTACTGGTGGTCTGTCAAGAACATCATGAGCACGGTCGCCTTGTGTGTGTGCCTTCACGAATCCACTGGTCCCAACATCTCCTAACAATCTTGTCAGAGCGGCCCAGGTGGCGGATAATTTGTCGATACGATCATTCAGCTTCTCACGTTCCAATGAAGCACCTCCTCTCAAACTCTGTTAACCAGGCATCATCTCTTCAATTGCATTGTATAGGCATGTCTAGTGGTCAACGAGCTCTACAGAAGCCTCTGTGAGCCTTTGTATAGGACAAGGGTGGAATCAATTTTAGGGCCTCGGATGGCAAGACTGTTCATCTAATCACACCGCAACTCTAATCATTTGCATATCGGTCTGATATGATAATCACAGATTTGTAAATTAGAATAATTTAGAAATTATTACTAACCTTCTAATAAGAGAAAATGTGTTTTATGTAACAAATTATTTCTGTCCATTTCAGCTCATGCTAAATAGTTAAATGTATTTGCATTGCAGGAAACCTGATTTTGGGTGCTACATCTAAAAGAAGATCCTTTTTAGGAACCCAGCTAAAAAGCCCTCCTACTACTAATGAAAGGCGTTTTGCATCTTTGTCATCAAACAAAAATGTTTCCAGTAAAACCTCAGACTGCTTCTTGTCTGCAATGGTAACATGAAGTTTCTGCGCATTGTTTTTTAACTTTCTAAAAATAACTGGTGGAGGAATACGGTGGGCAGTAGACTTGTTCTACAGGCGGGCAATACCCAACGGCTGTGCACCAGTCTGTATAAGTGTTTCCCAGTGTGTCATGATTTCCGGTTTTAAGTCAGAATGTTGATCCACTAGGGGTGGCTTCACACACTGCATTTTTTGGAAAAAGCATTTGTAGTTTCTGTTTCGCTTTTTTGAGCCAAAGCCATAAGTGGATTGAAAAAGATTAAGAGCTATAAAGGAAGGACTTCTACTACTTCCTCCTGCTAAATAAAATAAATGAGGCATAGCTTTAATGATGGCTTCAAGCTGTCACAGCAGCTCTTAGTCATAGCATATGTGATTGTATGGATGCTTGAACCTTTTCTTGCTGTCTTTCCAATTCCAGTATGGTCTGTGTACCTGCTAGTGAGCTGGTTAATTTTCTCTATGGTTTAGAAAGTCCACTGCCAAATTCCATAATGGGGTATTCTGACTTATTTAAGTTGGGTTACCCCTCGTCAGAGTCCTACATGAATCAGCTTGAGTGTCACTCTAGGACCCAGCCTGCACATACATTACTTGGACAGTCCAATCATTTTAATGAGGTGGTGCTCTATGGAACCTTTCACACTGGAGGAATTAGCCTTCAAGACGCACCACAACACAAGGTAAATCCCGCAAAACAAAATCCACAGGGCTACCTGCTTCAATCTGCCTGTAATTTCACACCAAAATCCACAAATAGACCTGCGGATTCTGTTGCGGAATTCCACCGCGGCAGCTTACGCTTCGATTTGCATCCTGATGGAATAATTCCACCTGTGTGAATGGCCCATAAGATAACCGAGACTCCCCGTCAGGTTCATCTTATGGTTGGGGGAAAAAACAAAAAAAAAGTGATTGTCAAAAAGCAGACCCTTCCTTTTGCTCAGCAGTGTGAAACCATTATTTTTTTTACATCTGAGTAACATATTCTTCATCTCTTTCTACTACTCTTGTATAATTTCAGACTTTCTTCAAAAAAAGTCCTAATGTGTGTGTCACGTGTGAATGCTGTGCATTCATTACAACTAGAAGGGGACTGTGCTCCTTCCATTGCTAAAATTGGGTTGTTCACTACATCAGTCTAAGGGTGACTACCCACTACAGGTTTTTTTTACAGTGAAATTCGCAGCGTTTTTTTTCTGCAGGGGTTTATGGGACTTGTAATGTTAAAATTGCGATTGCGCAAAATCGCAATTCACCGCAAAATCGCGATTTTAACATTACAAGTTCCATAGCCCCCTGCAGAAAAAAAAACGCTGCGAATTTCGCAGTGAAAAAAACCTGTAGTGGGTAGTCACCCTAAGGGCTCATTCACATGAGTGTATATATGCTGTGTATTCACACAAACGTAGTATTCATGTGTATAGAGCCCATTGATTTCAATAGGTTTATTTATATTTGCATATTTCAGTCGCGTAAAAAAAAGTCGCAGCATGTGCTATCCTTGTGGGTATTTACTTACTAAAATACTGTATTAGGTATATGGAGCGTGTGACTATTCTGCACAAAAACGCACGTACATGCGTATATTCGCTGCATTTTTGCGCAGCATATTTATGCTATCGAAATGGGGAATACATCCGTGTGACTACACCCTTCAATCCAAAAAGAGAAGCCACATAGAGAAGAGCGAGGATTGAGCAAGGGTTGTTTATTCCTGAGAAGAATCTCTTAGAAAATGATAACTATTGAAAATGGCGCCTATTGGCTAGGTACCCCCGGAGCCCACTACAAGAGAAAAAAGAGACCCCTATATAAAAGTATAGGGGTGATTGAATCGTTTTTGTTCTTTACAAAGCCGTACTAGGAAATGTTTTTAGGGCTGTTTCTATGAAACACTGCGGTTGTGGTGCTGCCAACATTTTTACATGGGTTTTTATATCCTGCACTTACTTCCATTAAAGTCAGTGGGGTAAACGGCACACAAACAGAGGGAAGAGCATGCTGGGCTTGTAGTAAAAGCAGTATTCACTAAAAATGTGACGTTCCTAAGCATTTACTACAAGCCCAGCATGCTCTTCCCTCTGTTTGTGTGCCGTTTCCAGGGGAACCTGTCATCACCTTTGAGCCTCAAAAACTACATTCCGCACTCAAAGGTGAGGGATCAGTGTGCCTGGCAATCTGTGTTTCATACTAACCGAGTGCCCTATTGCAGTGCTGTGTCCCCGTGAATGTTGGCACACGCCCATAACATGACTCTTTTCAGATGGTTCTGTATATGCACTCTCCCATTCATCTCTATGGGAGAACATGTGCGCAGAGTCATCTCCAATAGTCATGCTTTGTGCACTTGTCAACTTTGCTGGAGCACAGTGCTAAAAAGGGCACCCGGTATAAAGAGCAGCTCCCTGGATCCCCATATTGTAATTTATGGGGCTCAAAGGTGGTAGCAGGCTCCCTTTCAGGGCTCAGTCACACGGGCGCATCCGGGCGCCGATGCGCCCGTGTTCCTGCAGTATAAGATGGCCACACTGCAGCTCCATTGCCGGTCATGTGTTCTTTTTTCCGGCGGTGCGGAGAGTCGTCCGCATCTGCAGTGTGGCTGTCTTCTTCGTGCAGTAACACGGGTGCATCGGTGCCCGGATGCGCCCGTGTGACTGAGCCCTTAAAGTGAATTACAGTGTGTTGTATAATTTAGTAAAATGCCAATTCCAATATGTTTCAGTGTGACGTAACAGACTATGTCAGTCCACATCAGGAAAAGTCACTGGCTGTGAAAGATCAGGATGCTAGTATCCCTCCCATCAAGGACCGAGAGTCAGGTGCAGTAAAACTATGTCTCATCTGTAAGAACTTTAATATTTCTTCAACGCAGCATCAATCACACCTGACAGATGGTTTTATATTCAGGGTGTAGAACCTTTAAGAGTAAAATGCCAATACAAATATGTTAATATCTCTGTGTTTTTAATAAGAGAATTTCCAGTTGTCTCAGCTCAGTCTACCTCTACATTTTATTGCAAATCTGTGCTAGAAACAAGTGTCACACAAACAAAACGTTACAGTAGTTTTCATTAATGATAGCAAGCTTCTGATTATCTATGGTGGGAACTAGAGTTCATATCAGCCATGGCTGAACAAGAATGCCTGAATAGGGGTTCTTATACACAGGCAGATTGCCTGCCCAAACGAGCGCCAATCAACAATATAAGTTAATCAGGGCTTGTTTAAAGGGCTGTTAACACTGGCTGATGCAGACTGGGGAGGAACAATCGTTAATACAGAGGTCCGTAAGGGCCCTTAACTCTGGGAGGAGGTGCTGTTGGCTTACTATATCTATAATGGATCCAAACTTTGTCAAGGCATACATTAGTAAGTTAACAACTTGCCTTTTGTAGGTGATTGTAGCATACTTAATTTATTGTCCAACCCCATTAAGCACAGCTAGCAGTGTACATCTTATGCGCAGGCTGTAAGCCTTTTCACTGAAATTATTCCTGGAGACTGAATATAATAGCAGAAAACATCTAAAATATAATTACTGTAATTATGCTTTAAGCGTAATTACCTCTGTCACCACATTCTTTTGTCTGCAAGTTGTATAATATGTATTAGGGAACCTGCGTTACCTACTGCAGACCTTCATTTTATGCAGCTGATAGAGGTGAGATATTGGTGAATTTAACACCTACACATCACCTGTTGTTTCTACCTCTTGAATTGGGCACCTGCTTTGCTCACAAACACTTCTATATCTTAGGCAACTTGTACACGGGGCAACAGTTGACCGAAAAATCACTCAAACAAGTGATGGTCATCCGGGGTAAAGGGTACTGAATGGGAAGTCACTCATTAGTTGCTTATTTTAAGGTCAAAGACCAGGGATTAGTATTTTCAGGGTAGAGTAGACATTATCCCGAGTAAAATACCAATACATGCATATGATATAGGGAACGATTAAGGTTCACAAGGTCCGGTTGGTTAAGGGTTAAATGGTGCCGTATACATATGGATAAGAGGAAATTAGCAATGTTAATAAATAAAGCTGGTTCCTAGTCAATTGCTTTCCTCCTCAGTTTTTCTCCAATTGAGCCTATAGATTTATTAGACCAAGGAAGGAGAGTAAGGGTTAACTAGTGACTGATAAGTCCTTACACTCCATATACATGTGGCCCAATTCAGACCCACTGCTGTACATTTCAAAAGACCAAACAGGAAAGCAGTAACTGTCTATTAAATGCTCCAAGTCAGCACCTCGAGGGTTAATGTTGCCCGTGTGATTAAAGTGCTGCTGGCAGCTGTTCCTGTGGCTCAGGTTTCCCCTAAATCACTCTGGGATAAGAAATGCTTAAGTGAATATCCCTATTGTCTAACACAGCACCGCTGTGATAAGGTATAGGCTAAATCGGCATCGGTGCAGCTGCCCGACAGAAGGTATCGGGCCGCGGTCTAACACTATACTTGAACTGACTATCTGGAAAAACATGTACTGACTCACTAAACTATGTCATCGACGCGCTTCTGCAATGTTCTAACATATACACTGCTTCATCAGGATGAGTTAACACATATAAGTGGGAGCGGCCGTGATGTCTGGCGGCATCCCAATAGTGAGTGCCGCGCGTCTGATACAGTCAGCGCTTATATATGTAAAGCTCCTCCTTTCCTCTCTCATCCTAGCCAATCCCAAATTCTGGTTGGGATTACTCATTCCCCCTTGCCTTCTCGCCATACAAGCTGAGTAGCAGTCTCAGCTGAGACACTTCAGCACTGGACAGCTCCCTGCTGTCGTGATGCAGGGCATTAGTGTATAGGAGAGAGGATCAGCACTGGACAGCTCCCTCCTCCCTCCTGGAGCCCTGTAAAGCAGTGTTCCCCAACTCCAGTCCTCAGGGACCGCCAACAGGTCATGTTTTCAGGATTTTCTCTGTATTGCACAGGTGATGTAATTCTTATGAATGCCTCAGACATTGCCACAAGTGTTCTCACTATAGGATATCCTGAAAACATGACCTGTTGGTGGTCCCTGAGGACTAAAGTTGGGGACCCCTGCTGTAAAGGATTCTGAAGGCATTTGTGCAATAAGGGGGTTTGATGTATGGTAATTAAGACCCATATTCCAATATTCCAACCTGATTTGTCTCCGGCTTTCTCCCGGGGGGGGGGGGGGGGGGGCGGGGGTGGATACCCTGGAGGGATCATTTCAGTTAGTTGTGTTGACTGAGCTATTAGGTTCAGTAGAACCAAATAGCTGCGTTATTCTGCCGCAGATTTACGCCGTGGGGAATGTAACATAAATCTATCTGTGGGCAGTAGCCCTTAAGGGCCTGAAAGTCGTCCTGTGTAGAAGTACCCTTACACCAGAGATGCCACAAATAACATTGGCTGCCTTAGCTTTCTAGTAAATATTCTTTTAGTGGATATGCAGTAAAAGTCTGATTGGTGGACTCTGCTTGTCTGCTTCATATCTCCCAAAACTATAATGGTGTGTGTGTGTAATCCCACCCTCCCCAATCAGACCATTATAGCTCATACTAACCATCAGACCCCCTGCCTCAACACATAATTGGAGTTGATAAGGCAAAACTGTGATACACTGTATATAATATTGCTGAATATCTTTATTATAGGCTTTGATGATGATGATGCACTGCCTGGACCTCAGTGTTCACTAAACCAAACTGGTAAGCAATCTGTATTTAAAGAGACATTCTGTGTTTCATTTACTATGTAACCCGTTTCCCCAGCTAGTATTACCTGGTTTATTAATCTATCCGAAGATTCCTGGAGTCCTTCTCTTCAGGTGGGTCATGTGATCTCATTCTGACCCCCTGAGAATTAGTTTGTTTTTTATGCTGTGCTATTAGTAGGAAGCTATTTGCTTGAGTACAGGTAATTGGCTTTAAAACTCTTGGGAAACACTGGGGCTGATCATCCTGCTGGAAGCTGGGAAAGGAAGTGGCAGTCCTAATATCATGCATTGTCTCCTTTTGCATGTCCGCTTGTAGTCTTTCATTATTGCTGTGAATGTCATTCTTTATTTTGTCGTGTGGTAAAGTTGCCCATTCTTATTGACAAAACAGTCCTTACATCCTGCTAACGGCACATCTAACACAAGCTGCTTGTTTGAGTTCTTCCCAAAATGACTCAATAATGTTGAGGGCTCCCCTTATGACAGATCCATGTCTCTCCTGACGCTTATACCTGTTACTTTCCACAAAGCTCCAGCACTGTGTAATATTGTGATGCTTCTGTAACAGAGGTGATCATACCGGGTCTACGTAAATACCAGCAGAGTGGTCACCCCTCTACTGATTCTAATCCTAGAATGTGTTCATTAACCCTTTGCAATCCAATTTTGGATTCGGGGTTTCCTATGGGGCTTTCTCTTTCTGTCATTTTACAATGGCGCTATCTGCTGGCTAGAGCCAGTACTGCAGTATGTGACATGCCGAAGAAGCAATCGACAACAGAGCGGCTAGTAATATAAAGTAAGAATACCCTGCTGGACCTCTTCCGACATCCAAGCTGTACAGCCTTCAATCAGAATGTCTGAAGACGTCAGACAGTGGATTGGAAAGGGTTAAGACCCTTAATCCCCCCAGCAGTTCAGGACGGGCTCTGTCCCTTCTGCAGGAAAAGGACATTATAATTTTAAACGAACAGAGCTTGTTCTACTTTAACTGTCTGTAGCTCTGTTTCTATCAGGGCTACCAGATAGAATATTTGTAGCTCTTACAGAATTGGAGCTATAGCAGTTTTAAATGGGTTTGGAAATACTAAAATTATAGATATCATTTTTTCATTTAGTGTGGTGAGGAGAGAGGGAGGGGGGGGGGGCATTAATTTTTGTGTATGGTATCACCCTCTACTCCCACCACTAACTCCACCTCTCCCATCAATCAGAGAGCATTGTCATATATGGGCTTTTTACAACAAAAGGAGTGAAATTACTTTACACAGTTTAATACTACAGATGCTGCAGTCATTGCTGACCGTGGCATCTAAATGTTTTTATAGAAAAAAAATACAACTTTTTACCCCTTACACAAGGCTTTAAATACTGAAAAAATAACTAAATAAACCCTACTCATGATTGGTATTGCCACATCCATAACAGCCCATACTATAAAATATTACTTTATATTTCAATCACAGCAAATTCAGCAAAAAAAAGGAATATCCAAAAAAGCTGTTTTCTGATCGTCTCGCTTCCCCTAAATAGATATAAAAAAAGGAATAAAAAAATTGTATATACCTGAAAATGTTACCCATTAAAACTACACATCTGACATAAACAGGCCTGATACCGCTGTCAGCTGATAATGCTTTGGTCCTGGAATGTGGCGCCTCACAAGGTATTTGTGTAAAAGAAAAAAAAAAGGTTTTATATTGTGCGAAAGTGGTAAAGCAAAATAAAACCTGTATAAATTTGGTGTTGTCATAATCTTTAGGCCTGTTTCACAGGGGCTACAAAATCGCACCATTTTGTAGCAATGCGATGTCGCTACAAAACGCATGTATGTGAAGCCCATGGTTTCCAATGGGTTCATCCACATGAGATATTTTGTAGCCTGAAAGAACCCATTGGAGACCATGGGCTTCACAGACATGTGTTTTGTAGCGATGTTGCATGGCAACAAAATCGTGGGATTTTGTAGCCCACGTGAAACAGGCGTAATGGCTCGTAGATGAAAGGTAATATAACAGTAACATAATATTTATACCATGTCATAAAAATAAATCACAAAAAACAATGGGGAAATAGCTTTTTTTCTATTGCTTCCAGCAAATAAAAATAATAATAAGTTTTTCAATACATTACGTGTACCCAAAGTTGTTTTGTATAAGGCTGCATTCAGACGACCGTATATCGGCTGGGTTTTCACGCCCAGCCGATATACGGCGTCTCTCTCTGCTGGGGAGGAGGCTGGAAAAACCAGGAGCAGTGCTCTGAGCTCCCGCCTCCTCTCTGCCTCCTCTCCACTCCCCTGCACTATTTTCAATGAGGAGAGGCGGGACAGGGGTGGAGCTAATTCATTAAATGTAGCCCCGCCCCGTCCCTCCTCCTCTCATTGCAAACAGTGCAGAGGGGCGGGGAGGGGGTGGAGAGAAAGCAGAGAGGGGGTGGGAGCTCAGAGCACTGCTCCTTGCTCTTCCAGACTCCTTCCCCTGCAGAGAGAGACGCTGTGTATCGGCTGGGCGTGAAAACCCAGCCGATATATGGTCGTCTGAATGCACCCTCGTCCTGTCAAACGCAAGGTGAAAAACAGCTACATTGATGAAAAAATGAAAAAGTTTTGATCGCTGGAACACAAAAAGGGATTCGATTTACTGGCCCCTAATGATAAAATTACTTATTTCACCAAGGGGTTAAAAATGCACTTAAGCTAACAGAGTTCTTTGTCACCATTGTTTTTTGCAACATAAATTCAAAATTGCAATAAAAAGTGACATTTTAGGCAGGAATTCCAACTGAAGGCATTTTAGACGTATTTTATAGAACTGTTTGTATTACATTAATATTTCCTGTCCTTCATTTGAACAGATCGTCAGTGCGAGAGCATGGAAATCACATGTCTGATTAATAACACCATTTGTGGTAGGTTTCACCCTCAGGTGGTTATAAACTGTGTCTGATGTAGCGTGGGTTAAAGATTTCAGTGCAGTTTTAGGTAAGGGCAAATAGTATTTAATAAAGCTTTTAATAGAGAGTCAGCTGTGCTGTCTAATAATATAGCAGTAAATCTTCTAACCCTGCAGTGACACCCCCCTAAATGTCTACCCTTGGGAAGACCCCAGGCTCCATCCCAACTTGATTTATATGTGAAGGATTTTCCCTACCCTTTTAGTCTAGGAAAGCTGCTCCTCTAAAAGGAGTTTCTATTGAAAAGTTGACTTTTAAAGGATGACAAGCAAGACTTACATGTGCCACTTAATCATCTGAATGTGGGCCAGTGCTGCATCACTAAAGTGAGCTAGAGGGGGAGACTTCTGTGGCACATTAGGGCAACTGCCAGATAAGGGTAGGGGGCAGAGCCAAATTTACCCCTAGACATTGGAGGTCCAGTGCCTAAGGCGGCCCCATGCCGGGAGCAGCCTCGTTGCCAGCAGTCAGGACTTTTTTTCAACCTCGTCTCCTGCCTCTTGTTAGAGATGCCAGTATATTTGCTGTTTTTATAGGGGCGGGGTGGAAGAGGATTCAGGATAAAGGCTGTATGGCAGAGAGGGAGGATGACAAGCCATGCTCTGCTCTCACTTCTCTGCCATGCGAAGAGACTGCAGAGCTAACACACTAAGAGAGCACAGAGGAAGCCTTGCCTGACCGCCTCAGATCCAAACTACAGACTCACTTGTGAAGTGTTAAGCCCCATTTACACACAACGATATCATTTGAACGAGGGAACGACTGAACGAATTAACGATTTTTTGCATAGAAATGCATAGCATTTAGATGGAAGGATAATGGTCTGAAATCCTCTCCATTTCCCTCATTAGCTAAGATAAACACTGTTTAGGTTGTTTGCTCAGGTGGACGTGTGTTTATGCGAGCAACTTGCTTAATGTTTAACTTTTTAATTAGTGTGAATTCATTTTAAGAAATTTTGGGCGATTAATCATTACGTGTAAATGGGCCTTAAGTAGTAAGTAATTACACTGTTTTATGTTTTCTTTAATCTCTGTAGAATGGCCACATGGAGGTAGGAGGGGGAGAGGTTGGCATAAGCGGCTTTACCTGACTCCTTATATCACTATGCTTCAGTTTTAATCTGGCCATACAATTAAGATAACATCAATTTGGACAGTCAGTCATCCATGGGATCATTTGTATGAATGATCCCACAAGTAGCTCTATAGATCAAAGTAGATGATAAGGGACCGTCAGCTTACTTCTGCATAACGTGTATGGTCGCCTTCAGTGGGGTTGTCCTAGCAAAATAAGTGTGGGTAGAGGATAATGTGTGAACTTATTCTTTAATGGTCTATTCAACAAACGTAGGGCATGTTCATATCTGTGCCTGGCGATTTGTTTGGACCGTCCACTGCAGATCTGGCATAAAATCCTGTAGGAAATAGTGCAGTATGCTCTTCTACTTTGTCTGGGAAACCGTCAGAGAGCTGGATGGAAGTCACATGGACCCATTATACTTATTGGGGGCCCTTTGGTGCTGGCATGTGCCGATCCAGTGCTTCGGTCTATCCCATTGTTCAGCTCCTATGATGGAACCGAACAGTAGAAGAGTTGAGTGCAGAGGCAATGGCAAACCACCCCAGAAAAACAGTCTGCCAAGAAAACGTTACGATGTGACGTCACCATAGGAGTTGGTCACTACTCAATGCTTGCACCAGGGGACTTCACCTTGTATCTTACTAAAGAGGTCCTATATGGTATTTGTCTTCTGTGGTCATAATTCACTCAACATAACCAAAGTTTAGATTTTTAGTTCAATCGGTTTTTATTGGTTTTCAAAGAAAAGTATTATATAGACATTGCACAACATCGTTGATATCAACATGTGTCCGTATAAGCACAACAAACAACATATCTTGGTTTCCTAATACTTATGGCATGAACTAGATTGTATAGCTTAATCTCTTGTGTCTCGTATCAGAAATTGGGAACTGCGCAATGTAAGATTATAACAAATCATGAACAAAACTGGGGGGGTGAGGGGGGGGGATGAGTGGAAAGGTGAAGCAGGGGTAGAGGAAGGGGAAGGGGGGGTAAGGGAAAAATATCAGACTCGCTTACCCGCTCCTAAAGGTTGTTATAAACCTAACCGCAAAGTTTAGATTTTTAGATATGAATTACTTGATATTAGTTTTCTATCATTGATAAACTTTGTCTTAGACTTCTAGAATGCATATTCTGTATAACTCAATACATATGTATATGTAATTAAAGAATGTAATACTGAACCCTTGTTTCATGTTTTTATCTATTAGGACATCAACTCTGAAGCACAACAGAACACAGATCGTTCCCATTTATGACTGTATGGTATAAAGCCTGTAGATTTCCTGTCACTGTTAGTTTCTTATTTGTGCAACAATGTTTTCATTGGCTGTTTATAAGGTTTTCCTATTAATTTTAGATGTTTTCCTGTTTGCTTGTAAGAACATTTCATCTATTTAGTTTTGATGCATCAGTGTTTTGCTTGTTGTAATAGTAGACCTGTTGCTTTAAGATTATTTGGCGTTCTTATAGTAATAAGGGCCCTTAAGAGATATTCTTGTAAAAGGATTCCATTCTGTTATAAACTTGTGCCTAATTACTCTGAAATAAATCTTACATTGTTTCTAGCACACCGTGTTATTTCTGGAGCAGATGGTTTGTTTTGTGTATATTGTATCATTTAAAGGGGTTGTCCCGCGAAAGCAAGTGGGGTTATACACTTCTGTATGGCCATATTAATGCACTTTGTAATGTACATCGTGCATTAAATATGAGCCATACAGAAGTTATTCACTTACCTGCTCCGTTGCTAGCGTCCACGTCTCCATGGCTCCGTCTAATTTCGCTGGCTTGAGGGGGGCGTGACTTGCCGATGCAGAGTTAAGCCGCTCTCCTGCCGAGCTCCCGGCTCCCTCACAGTAAAAAGCCTGCTACTCACCCCTTAAACCACACCAAACGACCGCAAAAGCAAGGATGGGGAAGAAGAAGGCTCCCAACAGACAGGAGGCAGCGGGAGAAGGCGAACCGCCGAGCATCCAGCGCTTCTTCGGGAGACACAGCGCGGCAGCTCCTTCACCCAAGATGGCGCCCGGCCATGTGCGCTCGGCATCAGCTCCCCGCAGCAACAGCAGAGCGGAGATCAGCGGACCTAGAGACCCGGAGACGGAGGGACCTGATGACAGCAGCCTAACAGATAAGTGCCTCCACACACCAGGGACACACAGCCCCCAAGCAGGCAGTGCAGAGTCTCCCTCCAGGCACCGTTCTCCCCATGCAGCACACGCCACCCTAGTACCTGGGACACAGCAGAGCCCCACAGTATATGAAGAGAGCAGCAACCCAGACCAAATACAAAGCCAGAGGGATAGAAGACACACAAGCAGCAGACAGACCTCACCCAGCAAAGTAACAGCACAAAACAGAAGCCCCCAGTCCGAGAGGAGTAGTAGTTCCTCTCAACAGAAAAGCTACAGGGGCCACGCAGCAGCCGCAGCAGCACCCCCAATGAACCCGCCAACTGATAACGAGTCGTCATCAGATGAAGACTGGGATTGGAAGGCTCATCTGAGAGCTCTCCCAACCAAAAGGGACTTCCAACGACTAGAATGCTCCCAGAAAGAAGCGCTATCCCTTATACATCGGGATCTTAAAGAGATGGGATGCCGCATAAATGCGGTAGAGGAGACACAAGACGAAGTCCTCACTACACTAGAATCCCACAGCCAAATCATCAAAGCGCAAGCCCAACAAATGGCGGACATTCTGTCTCATCTCGACGACTTAGAAAACCGCCATAGACGCAATAACCTGCGCCTGAGAGGCCTATCTGAGGAGATCGCCCCTTCTCAGCTAGAAGACTGGGCCCGCAACTTTTTCGGCTCCTTGCTTCAACGCCCATCAGACCGACCTATAGAGATAGACCGCATACATAGAACCCTGGGCCCCCGTCCCGACGACCCAGGGAAACCACGAGATATTATATGCCGCATACATTTCTATAAGGACAAGGAAGCCATATTGAAAAGCGCCCGAGACAGGAAGGATCCACTCACCCACAATGGCTCCCCTATTGCGGTCTTCCCTGATTTAGCCCGCCGCACTCTTCAGCTCCGAAAAGCCGTAAAACCGCTTCTTGAAGTTCACCGAGCCAACAACATAATCTACAGATGGGGATACCCCTTCATCCTAATAGCATCAAAAAACGGAAAGACGGCGGTCTTCAAATCACCTGCGGACCTACCTAAATTCCTCAGTGTCCTGGAACTCCCGATGGTCGCGATCCCGGACTGGCCGCACATCCCAACACTGCCCGTCACGGCACCCAAAACCACCTGGCAAGAAGCCAGACCAAGACGCCAGAGGAGCAGGAACCATCCCACCCAAATGCCCCCGGGCCCCACACGCTGAAGATACCACCTGCGAGACCCGATACTACTCGGACTACACGCGAACGAACTTTCAGCGGACGGGTCCGACTAATCCGGCCCTGCACTATTTGCCCCCGCATCGATCCATATTTGACCATTTAACCATTTAACCACAGTTCGCAAGCTGGGCACCGGGTCACCAGTCAGCCCAACCCCCCCCCCCCGGCTCCGCCAAACTTACTGAGTGTCAAACCTGCACTTACCAACCCCCTCTGATTAGTTATACTCCCCCAAATGGTCGTTTAACCATATGTTCTATTCCCCCCCTTAGAAACATGCTTTCCTGATATGTTTCTTAACGTTTGAAAATTACAGTTATAGACGAGGGAGACCGGGAGCGATTTTGACTCCCGTGTTTCCGGCTCTCACCCCCCTCCCCAACGGGTAGACGCCACCATGGTGCCGTCTGACACGGACGCCTGGTCCGAAACCCACCTCAGGAGATTGGGACTTGTCTCCCCAATCGACGGAACACACGTCCTCCGTCACCCATCCCCCCCAACCCAACCTAACCCTCTCTCCCCTATCACCCATCCACTCCCGCTTTCTAGTGTCTCGGAAGCCCTGAAGGACCCATCGTCCACCACTACACAACCACCATGACTGGTATCTCATTTTGTACATTTAATACTAGAGGCCTTAATAACCCCACCAAAAGAGGTCAGATTCTGGCTCACCTACATAAAAAACGGGCCCTAGTTGCCTTCTTACAGGAAACGCACTTTAAAACAGGCCACACACCCAAATGCAATAACAAATACTACACCAAGTGGTACAATAGCACCCACCCCGAAAAAAAGGCTTGTGGAGTATCAATAGCGATCCACAAGAACCTCCCCCACAAAGTACTGGCAGCAAAAGAGGACCCAGAGGGACGGTACATATTTCTCAAAATTGACCTCGGACACCATATCCTGACGTTAGCTAATTTATATTTTCCCAACACAGGACAAGTCGGCTTCGGGATTACCGCCCTGAGAGAACTAGAGCAATTCGCAGCAGGAACCGGCATCATCCTCGGGGGGGATTTCAACCTGACGATGGACCCTGATCTGGACTCGTCTTCGGGTAAGTCCGGGGTTTCCCTGGTCGCCACACGTAGACTAAGGAGATGTTTACAAGGACTGAGACTCGTTGACCTCTGGAGGATTCTTCATCCAGGGGTCAAGGACTACAGTCACCACTCCACAGCACATAACAGCTACGGGAGACTGGACTACCTATTCATCACACACGGTCTTCTGGACCAGGCCCCAAGAAGCACAATAGGCAATATCATCTGGTCGGACCATGCACCTGTCTTCGGGGCCCTACTGAAGCACGACCATAGGGTAGGAGCCAACACCTGGCGCCTAAATGACAACCTCCTGACGGACGTGCTCTGCCGTGACGAGATTAACAGAACCATCGAGACATTTGTGGAAACCCATAGTAGAGACACGACATCCCCACCAACACAATGGGAAGCACTTAAGTGTGTCTTAAGAGGGGTCTTCATATCCCACGGGGCGAGGCTCAAAAAAGATAGAATAGGCAAACTGACAGACCTCAACACCCGCTTGGGGATAGCTGAACAGGCCAATAAAACTAAGGCCTCCGCCCATTTGAACACAGAGATAACCTCCCTCCGCCAGCAGATACTGGCGGTACTGGACCAGGCCCACCTGTGCATGAGAGATAGGATTAGAGGAGGCTACTACGAATATGGTAATAAATGCAGCAGTTGGCTGGCAAAGGCCTTAAACCCTCGGGAAAGCCAGTCCTACGTATTTGCGCTGAATGCACCTAAGGAGGGGAAGGTACACGCCACGGAAGACATATTAGAATGCTTCAGAAAATATTATGAAGAACTATACAACATCCCGGCCCCCCCAGAGGCGAACCCAAACGATAGTCATGACACCATAGAGGCATACTTACACAATTTTGCCTCCCAAAAGATCCCCTCGCAGGAGGCTGAGACGCTCGAAAATGACATAATGGAGCAGTAAAAATTCTGGAGGAGATCCGGAACTTAAAAGTGGGCAAAAGCCCCGGGCCTGACGGCTTCACCCCCCGCTTCTACAAAACCCTCGGGACCCAATTAACGCCAATACTATGCAAAGCTTTCAATGCGATCTCAGCAAACTGCCCCTTCCCTCGGCAGGCATTACATGCCACAATTACCGTTATCCCAAAACCCGGAAGGGACCCCCTTTCTTGTGGGAACTATAGGCCCATATCCTTACTTAATGTGGACACAAAAATTTTTGCCAGAACACTAGCCCTAGAATCATTCATAAAGACCAGGTGGGCTTCGTCCGTGGTCGAGAGGCAAGAGATAACACCATAAGAACTCTTGCCTTGATACACAGGGTACGCGACTCCAACAGCCCCTTTTGCCTTCTATCAGTAGATGCCGAGAAGGCATTCGATCGTGTTAACTGGAGATTCCTTGAAGCCACTCTACAAAAAATCGGCTTGGGAAATAGATTAAGAAACTGGATAATGGCCCTCTACAAAAATCCCACGGCTCAAATACGAGTGAATGGGAAACTCTCACACCCAATCAATATCAAAAACGGGACACGCCAGGGATGCCCGCTATCCCCAACCCTATATATCTTAGTTATGGAGTCACTTGCTAAAGCAATCAGAGCAAATCCAGAAATACAGGGATACAGCACGGCACAAACCGAACACAAGGTGGCGATATATGCTGATGATCTCCTAGTCTATATCACAAACCCCAGACAGGCCCTACCAGCCATATTGCGGGAATTCGACAATTACAGCAAGGTTAGCAACTTTAAAATTAATCTACGCAAGTCAGAAATACTAAACATAACAATACAGCAAGCGGAACTGGCCCAACTTAAACCCCTATTCCCACTCTCGTGGCGTGAAGACAACATCAAATATCTAGGAGTAAAAATATCGCCCAACCCAGCCCAACTGTTTAACCTAAACTACGAACCCATCTACTCCTCCCTGATAAAAGATCTCGAAAGATGGAGACCTTTAACATTATCATGGTTCGGCAGAATAAACTCCATCAAAATGAATTCCCTCCCAAAATTCCTGTATCTTTTCCAGGCGGTGCCTATCCAAATTCCACGCATTTATTTCACTAAGTTACGAAGAGCCTTGATGAGATTCGTATGGGGGGGGGGGGGCAGGGCTCGACTGAGCTACAAGCTCCTCACCCAAAAGAAAGAGAGGGGTGGAGTGGGCTTACCCGATATACTCCTCTACTATAGATCCGCAATATGCAGAGTAGTCCTGGACCTCATGCACAGGGGACACTCTAAATTATGGGTGGAACAGAACTCCGCACCGTACCGGGCGCAAGGACTATTCTGGCTTAAAGGAGGACTGGGCAGACAGGGCATAAAGGTGTCGCCATTTCTGAACAATATATTAAGGATCTGGGACAGTTTCGCACACAGATGTGGGATGGTGTCGGCGCCGGGACCCTGGACCCCTCTGGTCGGCAACCCGGACTTCCCTGCGGGAGACTGGGGTATGACGTTCCTAACCAATCTTGGGGGTTCCATCCCAAGGTTACACGACTGTATTCAAGAAAATGGAATTAAGACCCTAGAAGCGCTCACGGGGGAGAGACGCCCGGAGACGGGTGCATGGTTCCAATACTTACAATTATGCCATTACATAAAAACACTGGGCTCAATTGCAGATCTGTCAGTCCCAGCTACTCCCTTCGAGCAGTTATGTGCTAATCCCCGTGAACCAAGGGGAGAGATCACCAAGGTCTACAATATGCAGGTGGCCAGGGGGGCTCCGGGCCCGGAGCGAGGAGCGCGCGGAGCTTGGGAGGGTGAGCTGGGTCAACCCCTGACAGAGGAAGACTGGGCCAAAGGGGTTGTCTTGACCCACAAGATGTCGGTTGCGGGCAGACACCACGAGATGAATTATAAACTTATCATGAGATGGTACCGTACCCCGGTACTACTGGCCAAGATATACCCTGGTACCTCCTCAGCATGCTGGAGATGCCTGAATGGGCTAGGTATGTTTGTACACATCTGGTGGTCCTGCCCGGGTATCGCTAGATTATGGGTAGAAATAGAAGACATATACAATGCCTTGAGAAGAAAATGCTTAACCTTTACAGCAGAGATGGCTCTCCTGTCAATCTTGCCAGGGAACATTTCTGCTAACAAAAAGGATGTCCTTAGGTTTTTCCTTCTAGCCATGCGGACTTTGATCCCCAGACTGTGGAAAACTAGGACGACTCCGACACGCCTGAACTGGGCAACGGCATTAGACGAAATTAGATACATGGAGGAATTAAGAGCCAAAGATAATGACAAATGGACAACATACTACGCCACGTGGGAGGTATGGATCTCCTTCCGTAGCTCCAACGGATTTGACCTATGGGCCGAAAATGGTACAGTGCCAACCTGAATGAAGCTGAAGAACGGGACTCCTTCAGAAGCTTCCACGAAACGAGACACTCTCTTTTTCTCTCTCTTACCCCCTTTCCCTTCCCCACCCTGACGCCCCAACCTACCCTACCCCCCCCTACCCCCCCCCCCCCCCCCACCCTGTCAACTCCTCTATACCCACCCCAGTTTAGGGATCGATCGGGTACGATCCCATGTTTTTGATTATAGTTGTTATAAATATTCATTTTGATTTCTCAGAAAAGAAGCAATCTACACATTCCCGAGCCGACCAAGGAACACAACACTGATAAGTCAGGGAAGTAGTAATAAATGTTCAGGGTGACATGTATGCACTGACTCAAGCATAGGCAATGAGTCAACCCTACCACCATTAAGACCATCTTTGTCTGAGGACTTTTTCAATCTTTACTGAGCTGAGAATGGTAGTTATAGTCACATTATATTATATTATATTAAGTTAATCATATGGTCCGCTTCTGGAACGAACCACAATGTATGTTACGAGTATTGCTTTGAATAAAAACACATTTTGACCATAATTTCGCTGGCTTCTTGCTTTTTTAGACGCGCTTGCGCAGTCTGTGCTTCTGCCTGGTGAATGGGGCCGCTCGTGCCGGAGAGCTGCTCACCGTGTCGTCATCGTAGCTCCGCCCCGTCACGTGTGCCGATTCCAGCCAATCAGGAGGCTGGAATCGGCAATGGAACGCTAGGAAGGAGAAGAAAATCCAGTGCACCATGGGAGAAGACCTGCGGTGCGCCGTGGGAGAAGACCAGCGGCGCCATCTTTAAAAGAAGAATAGAAGAAGCTGCAGAACGCTGATGCAGGTAAGTGCAATGTGCTTTTTAAAAACTAACCTATGTTTTCTTTTTAACAGGGCAGAATGCGGGGGTAAGTGAAAAAAATTTTTTTTACGCTTTCGCCGTGAGACAACCCCTTTAACTCACTCAAATATGCAAAGAAAAGCAAGATAGGATAGGTAAAGTTATAAATACTGACGCCGGCCACAATACAATCCAGATTTGGTTATAACTTGAAGTATTCGCTGTTAGCATCAAGGACTCACCGCTTGTATCAAAAAGAAGTCGTGTTGGAGGGGGCATGGCTAACTGCCGATGGAGTGAGCCGCGTTTGCTCTGAGCTCCCGCCGGACCCGCCGACAGAACGGACCAGTGTGCCGCCGCAGACCCAACACTGACCGGGCATGACGAAGAGGAGACCGGCCGAGACCCCTTAGCACCCGCGGAAGACATCCGGACCCGGAATGGAGCGCTTCCTCCGCTCCCCCGAAGAGATCCCCACATCAAGCGGGAGAGGCAAGATGGCGCCCCGCAGACCGGCCAGAGAAGTAAGATGGGGAGGGAGGAGGAGGTGCGGAGCGACGCTGCAGAAAGGCCCCCCACCGAGCACTCCAGGGATCCAGGCAGCCCAGAGGGAGACGAGACGCCGGCAGCAGCAGCCCCCAGCACCGATCTAGCTCCACAGAGCAGACTCCTGAAAGACGGAGGGGGAGGGGGGAGGGGGAGAGCGCTCCAGGCAGCGGAGAAACAGAGGCTGCATCTCACAGCCCAGCTGCAGGGGCTCACCCCTCCCAGAAGGAGAATAAAAGCCTCAGGGGACAAAACGAGCCTCACATAAAGGCCACCCCAGAACATAGCCACATGCAGGACAGACTCCTGGAAGATAGAGGGGGGGAGAGCACGCCAGGCAGCAGAAAACCAGAGACTGCATCTCACACTAGTATCCCAGCTGCAGGGGCTCACCCCTCCCAGAAGGAGAATCAAAGTTGCAGGGGACATAATGAGCCTCACATAAAGGCCACCCCAGAACACAGCTACCCACAAGAGGACCCTCTATTAACCCCTCATTACCCCAAGAAACAGGGGAGTAAGAAAGGGACTCTGGACCCCTGTAGCTAGACCCTACTAAACCCAGAGACGTGATATGTCGGGTTCATTTTTATAAAGAGAAAGAGCTAATTCTTCAACGCTCACGCACGATGGAAGACTTACATTTCAAGGGCCGCACGGTAGCCAAATACCCGGATTTATCCAAACGCACCCTCCAGCTCCGCAGAGCCCTCAAGCCACTGCTGACAGCCCTGAGAGAGAAAGACATCCCGTATAGATGGGGATTGCCCTTACAGCTACAAGCCAAAAAAGGAGGGAAATTGGCCACCTTCAGGCACCTGGGCGACCTCCCTAAATTTCTAGGAACTTTGGAACTTCCACAAATAGCAATCCCTGACTGGCCCAGGATCGGAGGGATGCCGGTTCCTCCACCCAAAACAGACTGGCGAACCGTAGGCGCCCCAAGAAAAAGGAACAAGAACAGAGTATCAAATGATCAAGATGCCGATTAAGACCCGCAGAGCAACACAAACCACAGGCAGCTCTACCCCGGTTCGCGTCTCTACGAAGAACACCCGGGATGGAGTCCCTGGCGGGTCATCTCCCTCTTGCTCGAACTCAAAATCGTGATCCTGAATCTGACTCCCTCTTACCACAAAGATAATTAAGGGTCCTGCGGCGGACATGACTGTAGTTTGCAGATAAGCAAATTCTCTCTCCCCCCCCCTCCTCACCCCCCTCTTCTCTCTTTGCTCTTACTTCTCTCCGCCTTCTTCCCCCTCGTTCTGTCCACCTCTTTTGCCCACACACTAACTCCTTTCTCTCTCTCTCCGATCCACCTTACCTCTTTCTCCCCAGGAGAAAACAAAAGATACATATGCTCGGCGGTGAAGGCGGGGGCAGACCTCTGTTGTCGGTCTCCCCTCTCCTCCACCTAGATTAGGCAGCTCAAAGCTGCATCTACGGACAACGTATTCCATTATATTTTATTCCAGTTATTTTAGTAATTTTGATTTGAGTGGCCTAACTAAGGCCAATTAATGTTCTTGGTTTGTATCTTCCCCTCCCAGGCCTTCCCCAGACACTACCCAACCCCCCTCTCTCCCACCCCTACCCAACCACGACCTCGCTTACGCCACATGGGAAACCTGCATAATATCTTGGCCTATGGCTAGCCTAACGGTGTGCTCCTATAATGCCAAGGGGTTGAACATCCCCTCTAAAAGGGGGCAAATCCTGTATCACATGCAGAAAAAAGGGAGAAAGGTACTCCTCCTTCAGGAAACACACTTTAAGACTGGGGAAATCCCGTCTTGCTCCACGAGAGCGTACCCCACATGGTTCCATAGTTCTAATCCAAACCGCAAATCAGGAGGAGTATCCATTGCTTTACACAACTCCCTGCAAATTCAACCCCTTGGCACGAAGAGCGATCCTGAGGGCAGATACCTCTTCCTCAAAGCTGATGTTGCGGGCAGGATAATTACAATAGCTAACTTATATTTCCCAAACCAGGGACAGATCGCCTTTGGAATAGGTACCATGAGGGAATTATCGAAATTCGCGGACGGAACCGCTATTATTCTAGGAGGCGACTTCAACCTGGCGATGGACCCCGAATTAGACTCGTCTTCAGGTAAGTCCTCGGTCTCCCGCTTGGCAGCACGGGCCCTGGTTAAGGAGCTGGGGAACATGCACCTGGTAGATCTGTGGCGCTTGCTCCATCCGGGCGCCAGGGACTACACATTCCACTCAGCAGCCCATAACAGCTATGGCAGGCTTGATTATATTTGGATCTCCCACGCTCTCCTAGACTTTAAGCCGGCATGCACATTCGGACCTTTTATTTGGTCAGACCATGCCCCGGTATACGCAGACCTGGACGGCCCCCTTAGGGACCCCCGGGCACGTGGGTGGAGACTCAACGATAATATCCTAAAAGACCCCACATGTGCGCAAGAGATCAAATCAAGCATAAATAACTTCCTAATTGACCACACTAATGACCCCACACGGACCCCACTTAAATGGGAAGCGCTAAAATGTGTCCTGAGAGGCACCCTAATCTCACAAGGGGCCAGGCTAAAAAGAGAACGCGCAAAGGAACTGGGAAACCTACTTACCACACTACAGGAAAAAGAAATAGCAAACAAAAGGTCCCCAAGCGACACACTACGGGCAGACTTATCAACACTTAGACAAAAAATAATATCAATCTTAGATCAAAAGACATTAGCGTTTAGAGACAGAATGCGGAGGGAAGTGTACGAGACCGGGGACAAATGTGGTCGCCGCCTTGCGCGAGTCCTCCACCCTAGAACACCTCAAACACATGTCCCCAAAATCCAGAGGGCCAAAGGGGGGGCGGCGATCTCCACTAAAGACATCCTAGAGGAATTCCGCATGTACTATAAGAAACTATACGACATAGATAGGCCCGCTCAGGAAGGAGAGGGGGAGCAAAGTGAAGAGAGAGCCTTCCTAGATAGATATGGACCAGGACCCCCTGGGAGCGGAGGAATCTGAGGCCATGGAGGCGGACTTCACCTGCGAGGAGATAACCGACATAATCAAAAACCTAAAGATAGGGAAGAGCCCAGGCCCGGATGGCTTCTCAGCCAGGTTTTTTAAGCTCTTTGCGGAAGAACTATCCCCCTTCCTAACCCAAGTCTTTAACGATATTTCCAGGGGAAGCCCCCTACCCCCACAGGCCCTTCAGGCACATATAGTGGTAATTCTAAAACCAGGCAAGGATCCCTCCTCTTGCGCTAGCTATAGGCCTATCTCCTTACTGAATTTAGACATAAAAATGATGGCGAAACTCTTAGCAAACAGGCTCAGTAGACACATTCCTGACTTAATACACAAAGATCAGGTAGGATTTGTCCCGGCCAGGGAGGTGCGAGATAATACCATCAAAGCCATCTCCCTAATTACGCGCGCAAGATCGACGGACAAACCGCTATGCCTCTTAGCAGTAGATGCTGAGAAGGCGTTTGACAGGGTCAGGTGGAGCTTCTTGGAGGGGACCCTCTGCCGAATGGGATTGGGGCAAAGGATGAGAAAGTGGATTATGGCGCTGTATAATGGACCCTCCGCAAGGATACGAGTAAACGGTGCCTTGTCGGATGAGATAATGATAAAGAATGGGACGCGGCAGGGCTGCCCTCTATCGCCCCTGCTGTACGCCCTCACTATGGAATCCTTGGCCAATGCCATCAGGGAAAATGGATCGGTTAGAGGTCAGGCGGAGGGCCCCTCCGAACACAAGCTAGCATTATTTGCGGACGACCTCCTCCTGTTCCTGTCAAACCCTAGAGTGGGGTTACCGGTGGTGATGAAGGAGTTTGAAAGATATGGCCAGGTCAGCAATTTTAAAGTGAATCTCCAGAAATCGGAAATTCTTAATGTAACCCTCCCTCAGGAGGAGGCCGAGGCACTCGCTGCTTCCTTCCCCTTCAAATGGAAAGACTCCTATATAAAATACTTGGGGGTTCAACTACCGGCGGACCCGGCACAGATATTCGAACTAAATTTCCTCCCCTATGCAGATAGGCTGAGGGCAGACCTAAACAGGTGGAGCCCACTGTATGTTTCGTGGACGGGGCGGATTAACTCCATAAAGATGGACGCCCTTCCGAAGTTCTTGTATCTGTGTCAGACTATGCCGATACACCTAGGTCGTCAATACTTACTCAGCATCCGCTCCCTAATAATTAATTTTGTATGGGCAGGGCGTAGATCGAGGCTTAGCTACAGAGTGCTCACCCGAGCCAAGGAGGAGGGAGGGCTGGGGCTTCCAGACTTTGCGCTTTACTATAAAGCAAGTATAGCCAATTGCGTCCTCACACTACTTCAAGGGAGGGCGACAAAATTGTGGGTGGAAATGGAACATGAATCAGACGCTAGGGCGATACAGGGGGCCCCATGGATCCCAAGACAATACATGGGAGACCTCACCTCCCTGTCACCCCTTGTCAAGGGGATTCTCAAGATCTGGGGGACATTCGCATCAAAGCTAGGTCTAGCAACAGTACCGGGCCCCCTTACACCACTACTGGCCAACCCTCAATTCCCAGCAACTAGAAGCATTATATCGATACTATCCCTCCCTAGTCATCCAATACCGAGAGTCAGAGATGTACTGACCCAAAATGGAATGAAGTCCCTGACGGAGATTCACGGGAACTCCATCCCACACCCGGGAGCCTGGCTGAGATACCTTCAAGTTAGGGAGTTTGTGGGGTCCCTGGCGCCTGAGGGGTGTGGTAATAAGCAGTTGACGCCGTTTGAGCACCTGTGCATGTCCTCGGCTCCTAACGAGCATGGATTATCAACTATTTACAAGTTGCTGCTGACAAAGGAGACGGGGGACGAACCACCCAGTTACACAGCCCAGTGGGAATCGGAACTGGGCAGAAGCCCAGCGAGGGCAGATTGGCAGAGAGCGTTCCTTTTATGCCACAAAAGTTCCAGATTTGGGAGACTCCAGGAGCAAAACTATAAGGTCCTATCCAGGTGGTATTGGACACCGTCGAGACTGCATCAACTCGATAAACAAATACCCCCAACCTGTTGGAGGTGCCAGAAAGGCTCTGGGACAATGTCGCACATTTGGTGGGACTGCCCCCCAGTTAGAGAACTCTGGTATAATATAGAAACATTATACAATGAGATGACCAGGTCGGCGGTGTCCCTGACAGCTGAAATGACCCTGTTCCTGATGCTCCCCGGACCTATAGCCAAAGTCAAGGCGGACTTATTAAGGATGGTGATACTGGCGACAAGGATGTCTGTCCCTGGGCTGTGGAGATCCACGACCCCTCCCACTAGAATAGTTTGGGCTGAGAAACTGAACCTCCTTATGAGGTATGAAGAGGAGGGGGCTGATTGCGAGCAGGAACGACTGTACTCCCACGATTTCTGGAGCCCTTGGATCGTAATGAGAGACTCAGACCAATTGAAAAAATGGCTGGAAACAGGTCGGTTAGGTTGATAACAACCTTTAGGAGCGGGTAAGCGAGTCTGATATTTTTCCCTTACCCCCCTTCCCCTACCCCCGCCTCACCTCTCCACTCATCCCCCCCCTTTACCCCCCCAGTTATGTTCATGATTTGTTATAATCTTACATTGCGCAGTTCCCAATTTCTGATACGAGACACAAGAGATTAAGCTATACAATCTAGTTCATGCCATAAGTATTAGGAAACCAAGATATGTTGTTTGTTGTGCTTATACGGACACATGTTGATATCAACGATGTTGTGCAATGTCTATATAATACTTTTCTTTGAAAACCAATAAAAACCGATTGAACTAAAAAAGAATTATTAGAATTTGTTATTAAGGAAAACCGATAGAGAAAAATACTGGACACTTCACAGATATGATGTCAGATATGTAAAGTCGGATCCTGTGAGTTTAATACAATTATCCCAAAGCACTGAATTCATGAAGAGGCGCACACCTCTTCATGTATTCAGCGCACCCCTGGCAGCTCCGTGCGCCTAGACAGAATTGTATGCCAGGTCCGACCTGGCTTACATTTCTGGTAAAATTTACACCAGTTTCTGGCATAAATTATACATAGATCTGCCAGTCCGGAGCGGCAGCGCCCACTTTTCGATAAAGTTGCTGGGCCAGCGCAGAGAGGAGCGTTGCCCATGCATAACATCAACAGGCATCCTAGAATGGGTCCATCTATCCATCTATTCCATTACAATATGGAATAAGTGCTATCCATAGTGCAGTGTAGTGCTGCGCTGTATATCTATTTAATAATATGTGGCTCCAGTGTAACACTATGTCCCCGCCATTTGAACAGGTGCCAGGCTGTTATCCAACAACTGAGCACCCGCTCCACCTGGCACGGGAGACCAGTGCCAGGCTTCTAATGCAGCCGCTATCAAAAGACTGCATTAGAATAAAGCCCCTTAATGCCACCGTTAAAAGGCGTATGGGCGGATGTGAGTTCATCATGTGGTTATAATGGTGTCATTGCTATTAATCTGGTATTAAGTAATATTGTACATCTATCTTTTATGATATTTTAACCAATCTTAGAATGACTGAAATATTTTTCTTTTTTGTTAAATATCCTTAGGTCGGTTTCACACGGCCGAGAAAATCGTGTAAGTTTTGTGCGTTGAGAGACGCACAAATCTCGCACAAATATGAACCCCATTCATTTGAATGGGATCATACTAGAGATGAGCGAGCGTACTCGCTAAGGCAAATTACTCAAGCGAGTATTGCCGTTTTCGAGTACATGCCCGCTCGCTCGAGTAATTTGCATTAGCGAGTACGCTCGCTCATCTCTACATCATACACATGAGGAGAACTCTGCAATCCTCTGCCGTGACTGTGACAACCACGACGGGGATTCCCTTCATCCCTGCAGTGATGCTAGGCTTTTTTCTCCTAAAATCATGTCGCATCAGTTGGGCTTTCACATAGGTGGCGAAGGCGATATTGGGCTGTGATGAAACATATTCTTAAGACCTTTCTGTGATTTTCTTTTTTTCTTTTTGGTCTATATTTTAAAAAATCCTAAAATACTGCAATTTTTAAATTGACCACAGAGCCTAATATTAGTCTGATACTTCTTGATCTGTAGAGAATTAGCCAATAAATGCTCTTAAAGGAGATGTCTCGAGGAAGCAGTGATTTTTTTTTTTTGCCCAGTCCCCCTAATTAAACATACATTACTAATTACCCCTGTAAATGACTTTCCTAGCTGGTTTGTACTTACCGTTCCAGCGTTTCAGCAACTTATAAAAGTTTCCCCAAGATGGCCGCCTGCTCTTTCCCCGTCGCTCGCTGCAGCCCGACGTGCGCGCTCCCGAGACGCTGCCAGCTGTGTCTCCATGGCAACCGGACGCCCTGCAGCCGCCGACCAGTCACCCACCGCCAGGCAGCAGGTAACCGGCGCTAGCCCCCGGCTCCCCAGCGCTACGCTCCCGGCTTCCCAGCGCTAGACCCTCAGCCCAGGTGAAGGCCCCGGAGCCCAGCGCTAGGTTCCGGAGCCCAGCGCTAGGTTCCGGAGCCCAGGTGAAGGCCCCGGAGCCCAGCGCTGGGCTCCGGGGCCTTCACCTGTCAGTGAACATCACCCCCGACCCATCACTTACCCCCCTGGCCCAGCGCTAGTTCCCCCGGCCTAGCGACAGCCCCCCCCGGCCTAGCGACAGCCCCCCCATCGCAGCGACAGCCCCCCCCATCGCAGCGGCAGCCCCCCCCGGCCTAGCGACAGTACCCCCCATCGCAGCGACAGCCCCCCCCGGCCTAGCGACAGCCCCCCCATCGCAGCGACAGCCCCCCCCGGCCTAGCGACAGCCCCCCCATCGCAGCGACAGCCCCCCCGGCCTAGCGACAGCCCCCCCCCATCGCAGCGGCAGCCCCCCCCCATTGCAGCGACAGCGACGACAGCCCCCCCCGGCCCATCACTTACCTGGACGGCAGGACAGCTGGACGGCAGGACAGCTGGGCGCCTTCTCCGGACAGCTGGGTGGCTCTGCACCTTCCTCTAACAGAGGAAGGTACAGAATGGCCGCTTCAGCGCGCTCCCGAGCAGTGACAGCTCATCTGCGCATGCGCAGAAGAGCTGTAGCGGGGAGCACACTGAAGCGGCTCGTGCTGAAAGGAGAAGACCGGACTGCGCAAGCGCGTCTAAAAAAGCAAGCTGCCAGCGAATTTAGACGGAACCATGGAGAAGAGGACGCTAGCAACGGAGCAGGTAAGTGGAATAACTTCTGTATGGCTCATATTTAATGCACGATGTATATTACAAAGTGCATTAATATGGCCATATGGAAGTGTATACCCCCACTTGGTTTCGCGAGACCACCCCTTTAATGCTGTAAATGTGGCTCTGGAAAGATGTCAGCCCCCATAGTCCTGTACAGACAGCAGAATAAAAAATTCTACAATCCAAAAATAAAAGCTGATGAGAAAAAATGGAAAATGTTTCACTCTCTGGTTTTAATTAATACAAAAAAGTGTTGGTATAGTCCCTTTAAGGAATCTGTTGCTAATGTATTGATCCTATAAGGCACCCTTTAAAAGTCTTATGGAGTCAATGCCTTCATGGGTCAGAGCTGATTTGTCATATTCTGTGACAAAATTTACAACAAAATCTGCCCAAGAACCGTATTCTATTGAAAGTGACGCGTTCACCATGTGGAAACTGTGATGAGTGACCACACGCGGATTAGCCTGATTTAAATGGGGTTAAATACATATGTGGAACCTCAGTGTGTTGAACTGCAAATCTGCAGAAGAAATCCGAGGGTCAGCCACCATCTGAACATGGCCTTAAAGGGAACCTGCCACGTACCCACAGCACCATAAACTAATCTGACTTTTGTGCGGAGTGCGGATATTACCGCGTAACAGCACTAAAGTATAGTATAGAAAATACTATACTAGAGTGAGTATAGAAAATACGTCACCTAACTCCCTATCACATCCCCTAACAGTACCATAACGTAGTTAATGGTTCTTTCGTGATTTGACAGGTTCCCTTTAAAGTATTTTAAAGTCAAATTAGTTTCAGCAAATAAAGACTATTTGTTGTATAATTACATTTTTTTCACTATGCTTTCTGTATAAATCTCTTGTGGCTTTCAAGATCACTGCTTGCCATAATAAATTGAAAACCCTTTATTATGTACACCCAGTAGATAAAAATCCATTCTAGTCATGTGATGATCCCACAGCAGCATAGCTGCTTAAATATCGGTGCTGTGTCCTGATCCTGTGTCTATGCTTATTAATGCAGAAGCAGATATGGATTTGGGAATCATCTTTATTTGCATGGCATTGGAGGCCAAAGGGCATACATTTACCAAGAGTGTTAGTCAAAATAGAGCTCTATAATAGTTCAGGGTGGTCCAGCAGTGAGGGAGGTGGTAGATGATGACAAAAAGAAACAGAATAGAACTTTAGTAAAGATTGGAGTATTGGAATTTAATGGCTAGCAGTTGTACGGTAAGCTGTGTACATTATCCAGGATTAAAGACAATTACCTTTCAGTTTGTGTATGAACCAAGTTGGGTAACATTTTTCGTGTTGATGTTCGCCAATAGATCAACTGCAATGTAAATGATGCAGGTCTAAGAGTGCTTGGCCCACAGTGATCTTAATATGGGAAGTTTTGATATGATATTCAGTAAAAAAGGTAATTACCAAAAACAATTTTAAACACTCTAAATTCAGTCACCTAAACTGGAGCATTTAGGCCACTGGCCAATGGGCGTTGGGGTTTACCACCGCATATTTCCGCTGCGGGAGAACACTAAAGTCACCGCGATTTTCCGAGATGAACCTATCATTATGATTAGAGATGAGCGAGCGCACTCGGATAAGCACTACTCGCTCGAGTAATTGGCTTTATCCGAGTATCGCTGTGCTCGGGGCTAAAGATTCGGGTGCCGGCACGGAGCGGGGAGCTGCAGGGGAGAGCGGGGAGGAACGGAGGTAAGATCTTTCTTTCCTTCTCTCCCGCCCGCTCTCCCCTGCTCCCCGCTGCGACTCACCTGTCAGCCGCAGCGGCACCCGAATCTTTAGCCCCGAGCACAGCGATACTCGGATAAAGCCAATTACTCGAGCGAGTAGTGCTTATCCGAGTACGCTCGCTCATCTCTAATTATGATAGGTTCATCGTGAAAGATCATGGCATGTAGCGATTTTTATACGCGAGCGAAAAATCACTGAGTATTTTTGCTGAGCAAATTATGTAAAGCATAGAGTTGCTTAGAAGATGGCAATTACTGCATGTCTCTGTATAAGAACTTTCTGACTTTGAAACTCAAGATTAAAGCATATATAACTACAACAAAAAGCAAATTCAGTCAGCACTTCCTACAAATGAATTAAATGCACAGATGAACTTCTGCCATGGCTTGTGACAATACAGTACAAATAGAAATGTATGGCAGCAGCACTTATACACATTTAATATCTGAATTAAAATTGCATAACTTATTACTAACTGCATAAAAATGCTAATTTTCATCAAAATATGTGAGCCCACTTGCCATATCAAGGTGACCTTTTTATAGGTGGTGCCCAACACTGACTCATCCCTCATTGGGCCTAAGACTCCAAATTTAAGGAAAATGGGATGCAGCTACAAGCTCTAATCAAAAGGCTCTGGACAGATGCACAAATAAGGTGCACAATAGATAGTGGAGTTATCAAGGAAGTCTGAAAGCTAGAGATGCAGCTTTTAAAAGAGGAAAACTGGTGAAAATGCAGAATTCAAGTCATATAATGGCCAGAAATAGTTTTATTACTTAAAAATCTTATTCTGAAAAGTCACCTGAAAAGTTAGGCATGCTTTAATATATCTGACATATCTTTTTCTGTCCCTGCTCAAGAAATTGAAATATACATCTGTTATGAGTAGAATATCTACATGTGTTCCATCGACAACATCAAGGCCTTTGACTGCATCAACCATTACAAGCTATGGAACGCCCTACAAAACCAGGGTGGATTGGCACATCTAATCAAGCTGATAAAATCACTTTATACCAATCAAGAAACCACAGTGATAAGACAGTATGTGGACCCAGATTGGTTTGGGATTGGCAAAGGTGGCCGACAGGGCTGCATCCTCTCACCCTTCTTGTTTAACCTATATGTATAAGTGATCATGTGGAAAATAGACCTAGACACGCAAACCGGGGTGAAAATAGGTGGCAGAAACATCAACAATCTCCATTACAAGGATGACACAACTCTATTTGCAGAAACAGAAGGTAGTCTGAACCAGCTGTAAGATTTTAACTGAAAGTGAAAAAATGGGCCTCTAGCTAAATTTAAAGACGACAAAAATGATAATGACTTCAAAAAATAGCAATTAGGCCATAGAATGCGTGCAAGACTCATCTTCCTTTGTTCAAAATTGACCAGAATAGAGAATCTATGCCAGAGATAAAACATAGTATTTTGAGGCTAAGCGTATTTTAGGTTGAGGCTAAGCGCGATGCTAAATATGGACAAAATCTGGAAAAGTAGGGATATCGTCACAGCAACTAAATGCAGGATAGTGCAAACCATCATTTTCCCCATAGCCATGTATGGGTGTGAAAGCTGGACTGCGAAAAAAGGTGAAAGAAGGAGGATTGATGCATTCAAGCTGTGGTGCTGGCTAAAGCTGCTGTGTATGTCCTGGAGAGCAAGAGTAACCAATAGAGAAGTCCTGAATCGTATAAGACCCGATATATTACTGGAGAGGAAGATGACCCGGCTCAGGCTCATGGATTTTGGCCATGTAATGTGAGCAGAGTCGCTAGAAAAATGCGTGGACAGGATAATGGCAAAAGAAGACCTGGCCACTAAAGGCCACGATGGATGATACTGTCAAAGCTGATACATGGGTATCACACAGCTGTGTGAATGACTAAATGGCAAACAACATCAGTAGAAATAGATTTGCACTAAAATTTGCATCAATTCCGGGTTAAATTATAGTAAATTTGTCAGACCAACATGACCCCACTCCTTCCGGCCTGCCTCTGCTACTTTTCTTGATACTTTTTCATGGTGGCAAGAGAAGTAAAACAGTTACAAATTACAGCATAAATGTGGGGTGCAGCAACATTTCTGACCTTTTATGCCAAATACTGGAATCATTATTTTAATAAATTTCCCCCATTGTGTTTTTAGTCATAGTTTTTTGAGAACTTCAACCCATGAAATTTGTGTCGTACAAAGAATTGGAATGTCCATGATTGCTGTACCATTATCTGATTTTATTACTGTTTACACTAAATTAATAGTTTTTTAAATTTTAGTTTATTTTTAGGTTTTATGTTTTGCATTGAAAAGAAACTGAATAAATGAGAAATTAACGTCAGCAAACATATAGCCATCGCAAGTAACTTCTGATATTCACAGGAGGCTCAGAGAAGAGGAAAACCACTTTTATCAGAGGACACTGATTTCTTATGTAAGCAAGATACATTTTCTATGGCTCGGCTTTTCAAGCCTTTTCTACTGAGGCATCACTAGCCAGAATATGATATATGGGTGTCACTATTGGTTGTAACCCATACTAACATTTCTAAATTTCAACTTGATTTAACTTAAAGGGGTTGTCCAGTTTTTGACTATTAGGATAGGCCACAAATAGTCTGCTACCTGTAATCCCTTCTGATTAGTTATTCTCTGGGCCGGTGTGCTCATGCACTGAGCTGATTTCTGCAGGAAGTAGATGGTTCCATTCCCTACAATGAAGCAAGACTTTGTATTATAGGCAAAATTTCTGATTGAAGTGAATGGGAACATTACGTGTAATACCAAGCTGGGCCACTGCAGTGAGAACAAAGCTGTCTACATTCTCCAGAAATCAGCTCAGTGCATGAGCACACTGGCTTGGCAAATACCTAATTATTAGAGGACCCAGATAGTGGATCCTTCAGCTATGCTCTACTATTGATGGCTTATCCTAAGCATAGGTCATCTATATTTTACAACTGAACATTCCCTTTAAAAAGTGTCTCCTAAACGAAGTAAAACATAAAAACATGGACAAAATAGTCAGTGATATTGATAAACCAAAGATTGGTGCAGGCAGAGAAAGGCCCTCATAGCATATGATCACTTAGATCAACTGAACCTCACCTACAAATAAGGGGCCCCCTCATAGTTTAAGAGCATGTTCTAGGATGTTCTCAATCCATTGTGACTTCATTGTAGTTTGGGGAATAATGAGAAATATGTTATGATTTACCTTTTCTTGTTCTTTATAAAGAAAATGAGAAACTTTGTATGGTTTATAATGGAGCATTTTGTGGACAAACCAAATCAGCCCATATAACATTATCGGTATACATAGCATATATTGGAGGAGGTTTTCGGGACTTAGATATACGTCATCAATATCGGATGGGTGGTAGCCTGATTCCTACCGATCACCTTCATGGTATACCAGACACAGCACTGTTTATTTCGTAGCAGTAATGTTTGGTACTGCATCTCAATCTCATTGAATTGAATGAAATTGAGCTGCAGAATGACCATGTGACCAATGAATGTGACATCACAGGCCAGAGAAGAGGTCGCAGTACTAAGCAAACCCGGCGGCCTCTTCAAACAGTAACTGTTGTCAGCACCCCACCTATCTCATATTGGTGACTTAAGGATAGGTCATTAATATTTAAGTCCCAGAAAAGCCCTTTAATGTAATGTACTCTTTAACATATGCAATATTTTACTTTATAGATACACAACCTCTAGAACTTTTTTAATAACATGAAGTTTTGCCTGAACAGACCTCTGTAAATGAGTAGAGTATAGAGATGAGCGAACGTACTCGTCCGAGCTTGATACTCGTTCGAGTATTAGCGTGTTCGAGATGCTCGTTACTAGAGGCGAGTACCACGCGATGTTCGAGTTACTTTCACTTTCATCTCTGAGACGTTAGCGCGCTTTTCTGGCCAATAGAAAGACAGGGAAGGCATTACAACTTCCCCCTGCGACATTCAAGCCCTATACCACCCCCCTGCAGTGAGTGGCTGGCGAGATCAGGTGTCACCCGAGTATATAAATCGGCCCCTCCCGCGGCTCGCCACAGATGCATTCTGACATAGCTCAGGGAAAGTGCTGCTGCTGGTGCTGCTGCTATAGGGAGAGCGTTAGGAGTTATTTTAGGCTTCAAGAACCCCAACGGTCCTTCTTAGGGCCACATCTGACCGTGTGCAGTACTGTTGAGGCTGCTTTTAGCAGTGTTGCACAACTTTTTTTTTTTTGTATATCGGCCGTGCAGAGCATTGCGTCCGCAGTCTGCAGTCATTGTACAGAGTATAGGGGCAGTACTGGTGAGGCAGGGAAAGAGATATTCAGGCTATATATGCAGTGGGCTTTTTCCAAAAAATTGATCGCCGTCATCCCACCAGAGGGAAACAGTATACATAATATTATACGCTTCCTACAGTATCTATCTGCTGTGGGTTGTAGTCCTAATTAATACGCAGCTAAGCGTTACAGCAGGCTTGCGCAAAATTGTTTCCTGGATCTGCTGTCTCTGTTACATCAGCGCTGTCATCCCGCCAGAGGTAAACAATATACATAATATTATACGCTGCCTACAGTATCTATCTGCTGGGGGTTGTAGTCCTAATTAATACGCAGCTAAGCGTTACAGCAGGCTTGCGTAAAATTGTTTCCTGGATATGCTTTCTCTGTTACATCAGCGCTGTCATCCCACCAGAGGGAAACAGTATACATTATATTATACGCTGCCTACAGTATCTATCTGCAGGGGGTTGTAGTCCTAATTAATACGCAGCTAAGCGTTACAGCAGGCTTGCGCAAAATTGTTTCCTGGATCTGCTGTCTCTGTTACATGATCGCCGTCATCCCGCCAGAGGGAAACAGTATACGTAATATTATACGCTGCCTACAGTATCTATCTGCTGGGGGTTGTAGTCCTAATTACTACGCAGCTAAGCGTTACAGCAGGCTTGCGCAAAATTGTTTCCTGGATCTGCTGTCTCTGTTACATGATCGCCGTCATCCCACCAGAGGGAAAGAGTATACATAATATTATACGCTGCCTACAGTATCTGCTGGGGGTTGTAGTCCTAAGTAATACACAGCTAAGCGTTACAGCAGGCTTGCGCAAAATTGTTTCCTGGATCTGCTGTCTCTGTTACATGATCGCCGTCATCCCGCCAGAGCGAAACAGTATACATAATATTATACGTTGCCTACAGTATCTATCTGCTGGGGGTTGTAGTCCTAATTAATACGCAGCTCAGCGTTACAGCAGGCTTGCGCAAAATTGTTTCCTGGATCTGCTGTCTCTGTTACATCAGCACTGTCATACCGCCAGAGGGAAACAGTATACATAATATTATACGCTGCCTACAGTATCTATCTGCTGGGGGTTGTAGTCCTAATTAATACGCAGCTAAGCGTTACAGCAGGCTTGCGCAAAATTGTTTCCTGGATCTGCTGTCTCTGTTACATGATCGCCGTCATCCCGCCAGAGGGAAAGACTATACATAATATTATACGCTGCCTACAGTATCTGTCTGCTGTATCAGCTCAGCATTTAAAAAAAATAGAAGCAAAATACTTAAAGGGTTTGTCCCGCGAAAGCAAGTGGGGGTATACACTTCTGTATGGCCATATTAATACACTTTGTAATATACATCGTGCATTAATTATGAGCCATACAGAAGTTATTCACTTACCTGTTCCGTTGCTAGCGTCCCCGTCGCCATGGAGCCGTCTAATTTCAGCGTCTAATCGCCCGATTAGACGCGCTTGCGCAGTCCGGTCTTCTCCCTGGTGAATGGGGCCGCTCGTGCCGGAGAGCTGCTCCTCGTAGCTCCGCCCCGTCACGTGTGCCGATTCCAGCCAATCACGAGGCTGGAATCGGAAATGGAACGCACAGAGCCCACGGTGCACCATGGGAGAAGACCTGCGGTCCACCGTGGGTGAAGATCCCGGCGGCCATCTTAGCAAGGTAAGGAAGAAGTCGCCGCAGCGTCGGGATTCGGGTAAGTACTATCCGTTTGTTTTTTTTTAACCCATACATCGGGTTTGTCTCGCGCCGAACGGGGGGCCTATTGAATAAAAAAAAAAACGTTTCGGCGCGTGACAACCCCTTTAAGGCCTACTACTGGCCTTTGGCCACTTGACTGCTTCTGCGCTGTGAATTCCACTAGCTCAGTCATACGCACGTACGTCTCACTACAGGCGTGCGCAACATTGTTTCCTGGCTCTGCTGTGCGTTCCGTAAGGGAAGTCAGCCTCCAACCACAGGCCAATAAGCGGCACATTTAATTACAGCGTTCTGTTTCTGCACTACTCGTAATACAGCATGCTGAGTGGTAGGGGTAGGCCTAGAGGACGTGGACGCGGGCGAGGACGCGGAGGCCCAAGTCAGGGTGTGGGCACAGGCCGAGCTCCTGATCCAGGTGTATCGCAGCCGACTGCTGCAGGATTAGGAGAGAGGCACGTTTCTGGCGTCCCCACATTCATCTCAATTAATGGGTTCACGCGGTAGACCTTTATTAGAAAATGAGCAGTGTGAGCAGGTCCTGTCGTGGATGGCAGAAAGTGCATCCAGCAATCTATCGACCACCCAGAGTTCTGCGCCGTCCACTGCTGCAACTCTGAATCCTCTGGCTGCTGCTCCTCCTTCCTTCCAGCCTCCTCACTCCATTACAATGACACATTCTGAGGAGCAGGCAGACTCCCAGGAACTGTTCCCGGGCCCCTGCCCAGAATGGCCAGCAATGGTTCCTCTCCCACCGGAGGAGTTTGTCGTGACCGATGCCCAACCTTTGGAAAGTTCCCGGGGTCCGGGGGATGAGGCTGGGGACTTCCGGCAACTGTCTCAAGAGCTTTCAGTGGGTGAGGAGGACGATGACGATGAGACACAGTTGTCTATCACTCAGGTAGTAGTAATTGGAGTAAATCCGAGGGAGGAGCGCACAGAGGATTCGGAGGAAGAGCAGCAGGACGATGAGGTGACTGACCCCACCTGGTTTGCTATGCCTACTGAGGACAGGTCTTCAGAGGGGGAGGCAAGTGCAGCAGCAGGGCAGGTTGGAAGAGGCAGTGCGGTGGCCAGGGGTAGAGGCAGGGCCAGACCGAATAATCCACCAACTGTTTCCCAAAGCGCCCCCTCGCGCCATGCCACCCTGCAGAGGCCGAGGTGCTCAAAGGTCTGGCAGTTTTTCATTGAGAGTGCAGACGACCGACGAACAGTGGTGTTCAACCTTTGTCGCGCCAAGATCAGCCGGGGAGCCACCACCACTAGCCTCACCACCACCAGCATGCGCAGACATATGATGGCCAAGTACCCCACAAGGTGGGACGAAGGCCGTTTGCCGCCTCCGGTTTGCACCGCTGCCTCTCCCCCTGTGCCCCAACCTGCCACTGAGATCCAACCCCCCTCTCAGGACACAGGCACTACCGTCTCCTGGCCTGCACCCACACCCTCACCTCCGCTGTGCTCGGCCCCATCCACCAATGTCTCTCAGCGCACCGTCGAGCCGTCGCTAGCGCAGGTGTTGGAGTGCAAGCGCAAGTACGCTGCCACGCACCCGCACGCTCAAGCGTTAAACGTGCACATAGCCAAATTTATCAGCCTGGAGATGCTGCCGTATAGGGTTGTGGAAACGGAGGCTTTCAAAGGTATGATGGCGGCGGCGGCCCCGCGCTACTCAGTTCCCAGTCGCCACTACTTTTCCCGATGTGCCGTCCCAGCCCTGCACGACCACGTCTCCCGCAACATTGTACGCGCCCTCACCAACGCGGTTACTGGCAAGGTCCACTTAACAACGGACACATGGACAAGCACAGGCGGGCAGGGCCACTATATCTCCCTGATGGCACATTGGGTGAATTTAGTGGAGGCTGGGACAGAGTCAGAGCCTGGGACCGCTCACGTCCTACCCACCCCCAGAATTGCGGACCCCAGCTCGGTGGTGGTATCTGCGGCGGTGTATGCTTCCTCCACTAAACCACCCTCCTCCTCCTCCTACGCAACCTCTGTCTCGCAATCAAGATGTGTCAGCAGCAGCACGTCGCCAGCAGTCGGTGTCGCGCGTTACGGCAGCACAGCGGTGGGCAAGCGTCAGCAGGCCGTGCTGAAACTACTCAGCTTAGGAGAGAAGAGGCGCACGGCCCACGAACTGCTGCAAGGTCTGACAGAGCAGACCGACCGCTGGCTTGCGCCGCTGAGCCTCCAACCAGGCATGGTCGTGTGTGACAACGGCTGTAACCTGGTGGGGGCTCTGCAGCTCGGCAGCCTCACGCACGTGCCATGCCTGGCCCACGTCTTTAATTTGGTGGTTCAGCGCTTTCTGAAAAGCTACCCACGCTTGTCAGACCTGCTCGGAAAGGTGCGCCGGCTCTTCGCACATTTCCGCAAGTCCCACACGGACGCTGCCACCCTGCGTACCCTGCAACATCGGTTTCATCTGCCAGTGCACCGACTGCTGTGCGACGTGCCCACACGGTGGAACTCTACGCTCCACATGTTGGCCAGGCTCTATGAGCAGCGTAGAGCTATAGTGGAATACCAACTCCAACATGGGCGGCGCAGTGGGAGTCAGCCTCCTCAATTATTTACAGAAGAGTGGGCCTGGTGGGCAGACATCTGCCAGGTCCTTGGAAACTTTGAGGAGTCTACCCAGATGGTGAGCGGCGATGCTGCAATCATTAGCGTCACCATTCCTCTGCTATGCCTCTTGAGAAGCTCCCTGCAAAGCATAAAGGCAGACGCTTTGCGCTCGGAAACAGAGGCGGGGGAAGACAGTATGTCGCTGGATAGTCAGAGCACCCTCCTGTCTATATCTCAGCGCGTTGAGGAGGAGGAGCATGAGGAGGATGAGGAGGAGGGGGAAGAGACAGCTTGGCCCACTGCTGAGGGTACCAATGCTGCTTGCCTGTCATCCTTTCAGCGTGTATGGCCTGAGGAGGAGGAGGAGGATCCTGAAAGTGATCTTCCTAGTGAGGACAGCCATGTGTGGCGTACAGGTACCCTGGCACACATGGCTGACTTCATGTTAGGATGCCTTTCTCGTGACCCTCGCGTTACACGCATTCTGGCCACTACGGATTACTGGGTGTACACACTGCTCGACCCACGGTATAAGGAGAACCTTTTCACTCTCATACCCGAAGAGGAAAGGGGTTCGAGAGTGATGCTATACCACAGGACCCTGGCGGACAAACTGATGGTAAAATTCTCATCCGACAGCGCTAGTGGCCGAAGGCGCAGTTCCGAGGGCCAGGTAGCAGGGGAGGCGCGGAGATCAGGCAGCATGTACAGCACAGGCAGGGGAACACTCTCTAAGGCCTTTGACAGCTTTCTGGCTCCCCAGCAAGACTGTGTCACCACTCCCCAGTCAAGGCTGAGTCGGCGGGAGCACTGTAAAAGGATGGTGAGGGAGTACGTAGCCGATCGCACGACTGTCCTCTGTGACGCCTCTGCCCCCTACAACTACTGGGTGTCGAGCTGGACACGTGGCCTGAACTCGCACTGTATGCCCTGGAGGTGCTTGCTTGTCCTGCGGCTAGCGTCTTGTCAGAGAGGGTGTTTAGTGCGGCTGGGGGAATCATCACGGATAAGCGTACCCGCCTGTCAACCGACAGTGCCGACAGGCTTACACTCATCAAGATGAACAAAGCCTGGATTTCCCCAGACTTCTCTTCTCCACCAGCGGACAGCAGCGATACCTAAACAATACGTAGGCTGCACCCGCGGATGGAAGCATTGTTCTCTATCACCATCAAAAACTGGACCTTTTAGCTTCATCAATCTGTGTATAATATTGATCCTCCTCCTCCTGAAACCTGATGTAATCACGCCGAACAGGCAATTTTTCTTAGGCCCACAAGGCTCAGTCATATAATTTTTGTAAACAATTTTTATACGTTTCAATGATCATTAAAGCGATGAAACTTTCACCTGAACCAATTTTTATTTTAACTGGGCTGCCTCCAGGCCTAGTTACAAATTAAGCCACATTAACCAAAGCGATTAATGGGTTTCACCTGCTCTCTTGGTTGGGCATGGGCAATTTTTTTGACGCACATTAGTACTGTTGGTACACCAATTTTTTGGGGCCGTCGCCTACAGTGTAATCCAATTAATTTTTTGCCCACCTGCATTAAAGGTGACGTTACATCAGCTGTGCTGGGCACTGCAATGGGATATATTTATGTACTGCCGGTGGGTTCCAGGGAGCCACCCATGCTGTAGGTCCACAGGGAGTTGTAACTGCATGTGTCTACTTCTAAAGAACCCCAGTCTGACTGAGGCATGCAGTGTGGGCCGAAGCCCACCTGCATTTAACATGACATTACCTCAGCTGTGATGGGCAATGCAATGGGATATATTTATGTACTGCCAGTGGCTTCCTGGAACCCATCCATGCTGTGGGTCCACAGGGAGTTGTAACTGCATGTGTCCACTTCTAAAGAACCCCAGTGTGACTGGGGCATGCAGTGTGGGCCGAAGCCCACCTGCATTTAATCGGACGTTACCTCAGCTGTGATGGGCACTGCAATGGGATACATTTATGTACAGCCGGTGGGTTCCAGGGAGCCACCCATGCTGTGGGTGCACACGGAATTTCCATTGCGGAGTTGTACCTGCCTGTGACTATTTATAAAAAACCGCGGTCTGACTGGGGCATGCAGACACCTTGACAGAATGAATAGTGTGTGGCACATAGGTACCCCATTGCTATGCCCACGTGTGCAGCTCCTGATGGTGGTGGCACAGGATTATATTTCTCATTGCTTCTGTACAGCATTGTGGGCTATCGCCCCGCCCCTTTTAAAGAGGGTCGCTGCCTAGCCGTGCCAACCCTCTGCAGTGTGTGCCTGCGGTTCCTCCTCATGGCAGACGCACTTATAAATAGACATGAGGGTGTTGTGGCATGAGTGCAGCTGAAGGCTGCGCAGGGACACTGGTGTGCGCTGTGGACACTGGGTCGTGCGGGGGGGGGGGGGGGGTTGGGCAGCATGTAACCCAGGAGAAGTGGCAGCGGAGTGTCATGCAGGCAGTGATTGTGCTTTGTTGGAGGTAGTGTGGTGCTTAGCTAAGGTATGCATTGCTAATGAGGGTTTTTCAGAAGTAAAAGTTGTTGGGAGGGGGGCACTCTTGCCGCTATTGTGGCTTAATACTGGGACCTGGGAACTTGAGATGCAGCCCAACATGTAGCCCCTCGCCTGCCCTATCCATTGCTGTGTCGTTCCCATCACTTTCTTGAATTGCCCAGATTTTCACAAATGAAAACCTTAGCGGAGCATAGGTCCCATACAAAAATGCTCGGGTCGCCCATTGACTTCAATGGGGTTCGTTACTCGAAACGAACCCTCGAGCATCGCGATAATTTCGTCCCGAGTAACGAGCACCCGAGCATTTTGGTGCTCGCTCATCTCTAGTAGAGTACAATACAACGGAGTGAATGCATCCGATGAATAGAACCATGGTGGCTCTAATAAAATATGCCACATGCGCCTCTGTGGAGGCTCCCAGTTCTCACTAATGCAGGTAGTAGTGGTGAGAAGGATTCATATTAGCATTATTGGCTGGCCTAAGTCGGAGGGTTCTGTCCTGGTTACATGTCATACAGGTTTGTATAATTTGCACATTGTCCTTATGCTGGTGTGACCTTGTTTCCACCTCCTTCAGTCAAGGTTGTGACATCTGTACGTCCGCTAGATGTGCTTGTTTCAGCTCCTCCACCAAATGGACTGCAACCACAGCATATAACTTGTATTAAGCAATTTCGAAACTATAACACAAATAGAAAACATTAGCACATTGTCAATATCTGACATTGGCTGAGCACTTAGATTATAGATGTACTATGTAATTATAGTTATAACCACTTTACTAATGTACATATATTCATGTAGGTTCTTACATTACCTCCAGTGCCCTGTGTTTTGTGGATGTTAATTGATTTTTAATTAACATTAAATAAACTGTATGGAGGGAATGGAACTGTAATGTTGCTTATAATGCTGTTTTGATGTTAAAGCCATGATTACTTAGTTTTACACAGTAAAGGTGCATTTAAAGGGGTTGTCCCGCACCGAAACGTTTTTTTTTTTCAACTGCCCCCCCGTTCGGCGCGAGACAACCCCGATGCAGGGGTTAAACAAGAAAACCGGACACCGCTTACCTGAATCCCCGCGCTCCGATGACTTCTTACTTACCTGCTGAAGATGGCCGCCGGGATCTTCTCCCTCGGTGGACCGCAGGGCTTCTGTGCGGTCCATTGCCGATTCCAGCCTCCTGATTGGCTGGAATCGGCACGTGACGGGGCGGAGCTACAAGGAGCCGCTCTCCGGCACGAGCGGCCCCATTCAGAAAAGAAGAAGACCCGGACTGCGCAAGCGCATCTAATCTGGCGATTAGACGCTGAAAATTAGATGGCACCATGGAGACGAGGACGCTAGCAACGGAACAGGTAAGTGAATAACTTCTGATAACTTCTGTATGGCTCATAATTAATGCACAATGTACATTACAAAGTGCATTAATATGGCCATACAGAAGTGTATAGACCCACTTGCTTTCGCGGGACAACCCCTTTAAGGTCTCATGTCCTCGGGCTCACACAGTTTCCACGTGCAGAATCCTGCAGCAGATTTGACCGGGTCCGCAGACATGAGGCCAGAAAATAAATTATACTCACCTGTCTGGACGCTGCGGGACTCTACTCCGTGCAGGTTGAATCTTCTTTCTTCTGCACAGCGGATGGGCTTAGGACACCGGTGGCATGCCGGGTGCATGCGCAGTGCCATCTTTTATTTTTTTAAACTCCTGCTTTCCCACTGTCACGTGGCACAGACGCAGTGACAGCTGAGTTGTGGCCATGAGCAGGGGGGAGAGAGAGATCTCCCCTCCATCTCTCCCGCGCTGCTGGCAGCCGAATCTTTGCTCCTGAGCGGGCAGGTACTCGCTAAGGGTAATGCTCGATGGAGCAATTGCCCTTAGCGAGTATGCTCGCTCATCTCTAATACTATTGCATATCTTTCCTCATAATTAGGTACTTTAGAGATCAAATATTTCAAAAGATTGCTTTGGTGGGGTTGTAGGATTGGTAAAACATAAAGGGGGCCTGACTTTGCCCATGGATTTGGCTAGTGAGTATTAGAATAGGTTCGGCTTGAATAAATAGGAAGATATACAGTATATTCATTGGATCTTTACCCAATTATAACCAAAACCCATCAGAGGCCACAACGTTACTTTCCTGAATTCCTGGCATCATGGCGCCCAGGATTTGAGTGTTGATGGCTTTACAGCGAATTATTTCCCAAATCCAAAAGAATTCTAACTTGCAACAATATAACTAGATCATATATAACTAATCAAAGCCAAGACAAGCAATATTATCACACCGTTCCCTCCCCATTTGTCTAAATAGGAATTAAATGCAATACCAGAGACTGCCAATAGGACGGGTTACTGTTGTTTTTGACAAAAGCAGAGCCTTTTTTTCAAATTAGTCACAAATTTCCTCTTTAGGCTTTATTCACATGAGCATATATTGGCCGCCATTTTCACAGTTGGCCAATATTCACTACTACCTGATGCATTAGATCAGATGGGCGATTTTCTGCCACATAAAAACGCCAAGATAACGCATTTCGGCTGGGTGCTTTTATGTCGACCAGGAAAGATAGTCCTGAAACTATCTTTCCGTCCGGAATACATTGACTGCTGCTATAGACTCCTATGAAAGCCTATGACAGCTGCTGGAGAAGAGAGGTGGGAGGGAGTTTAGCAGTGTGACTGCTAAACTTCCTCCCCCTTCTCTCCTCCTCTCCACCCCTTGTTAGCTGTTTGTAATGGAAGGGCCGTGGAGGGGGTGGAGCTAGTTGCTAAGCTCCCTTCCTCTCCCATTGCTAGCTGCTGAGAGGGGGCGAGAGCTTAGCACACTGGCTCCTGCCCCATCCCACCTCCATCCCCTTGCCAAGAGCTGTCAAGGAGGAGAAGAGCTCTGCTAAACTGTCTCCTCCCACCCGACGGCATTGTAGGCTAGGCGAATATGTGCCAGGCCAAGGCTGTTTGAACGGGCGCACAAACATTAGATTTCTGCACCTGTTCACGCATTTTACATTGCCTGCGGGCAAATGTTAAAACGCTAATACCCATGTGAATAAAGCCTTAGTGAGGTTTATTCATTGCTTTTGCGGCAGTTTTTTGTACTTTATTAGACAAAGTCAGAAGTGAATTTGAAAGTCATAGGAAATATATAGAATATATAGATATATAACTATGTAGAAGAACACAAACTTCTCCTTCCTGATGGATCTGCTTCTCTTTTTGGCTCAAATAAAAACTGTAATTTTTTTTCAAAACCAAACTGGAGTGTGAAGCCAGCCTTAGGGGCCTTTCACACGGGATGGGATTAGAACAAACGATGTAACCAAACCAGCAGCTGTGGAATTCCATGCCAAAATCTGGGGGTCTAAGACTGCGGGAATGTCCGCAGCAGGACCACATGGTAATTCCGTGAGATTTACGCAGCTTGAAGTCCTGCGGGTTTTGGCGCGGGTTTTCAAGTGGCTTATTCCGCTGTGGCCAGCTCTTCACCACAGAGAGGAGAGATGGCCGAAGCGGAAACAGCGATAAGATTGACGTGCCTCAGCTTTGAATTCCGTGCGGCATATCAATTTCAGCGTGGCTTGGCTGTAGCGGACTGGACGTAGTATGTGGACGAGATTTTTGCAGAGTATCAATGTATCTATTATAAGTATCTATAGTGCAAGTATCTATAGCAATGTTTCCCAACCACACTTCCATACAAGATTGGGGTTCACAGAAACACTTTCAGGGGATACACCGGGGATAGGAACGGATGATTACAATCTAGGGACAGTAATGTAAAATATATTGCTGCTATATAAAACTATATGGATAATACACGATAAGCAATGTAAAATGAGGAACAGTTAATCATATATCATACATACATATTTATTATGAATCTACTCCTCATGCATTCTACAGCAATGTGCTAATATTTATCTGGTTCTAACATACTGTGTTACCATGTGTCTACAACCAGACTAATAATGCAAGTTGAAGAAAAAGGCTGGACACATCATTTCAACTGGTGTAATAATAAGAGAATTACCATCTAATGTGTGAAAATATTAATTGGGAGGGAGGCTGTATGATTTGGTGGAGGAGACTTTTTGGTGGTCATTTTGAAATCCTCCATATTGAATTCAGCTCAGGTTTTTCTAATGGGCGTCATGTGAAATATCAGTCTTGGTTAGAACTTACTCAAAAGTACATTAAAATGTCAGTTTTGCCCTAACTTTACTTGTTTAGGAGTTAAGTGAGGGCGATAGTTTATAAAGTGCTTTGCATGACATGTTTGATGTGTCCATCCTTCTGCACACGATTAAACATTTAATCCAGTCTTTAAGAAAACGCAGAAGAACTGCAGGTGGTATTTCTTCACAGTACTGTAAGATTCACTGTTTCAGGTGAACCACATTGCGTATCTTTCCCACACTGTTTCATATGACTGGTGAGGTCAACGGACACAACCTCCAGTGCTGATCCAATGATAACCCATCATGGATTGACTCATCAAAAGCAAAATGTTTGCAAAAGCTTATGGTTTGGTGTGTTAATTGGGGGACTCACTTTATAAGGCCTTTCTTCATTGACTGATCACTTAAAAGGTGTTGTACTATATAAGAAGTTATCCCCTATCCATGAGATAGGCTCACTGCTGAAAGGAGGAGATTGAATGGAGCACTGGTCACACAAGCCTACCAGTGCACTATTCACTTTCAATGGAGCTGCGCAGATTCTCATGCAACACCTGCTTGGGTATTTCCGTTAGCCCTATGGAAACGAATTAGGGTGGAGACCGTACATGTTTGGCCAGCACTCTCTTCAACCTGTCATCCCTGCGGGAGGAGAAGGTTCCCCTGCAGTGACAGGCAGAACTAGACAGGAGTCCCATTTTGGAGATCGTCGATCAGCAAGTTATCCCCTGTTCTGTGAATATAGGGGATAGCTTGCAATCTTGGAACAAGCTCTTTAACAGTAAGAAGTACCTCCAGATGCTACAGGATACCATATTCTCATCTGTTCTCAATAAGAACAGTGAGTTGCCACGTTACTTTAAACAAGAGAGTGCACCTCCACACTTTGCTGTGGCTGTAGGCAGTTGGCTGGATGTGCTATTCCCTTGGCACTGGATTTGGCATATTGGTCCGTCAGAATGGCCTCCAAGGTCACTGGACTTAATGCCTTTAGACTTTGATCCCTGGGGCCATTTAAAGTCTCTTGTGTTCAGCTACACTTCAAAACAATTTTCATTTCTATTATTTTATAAAATATTTTTTTACCAACATTATTCACTCTTTTGTGAAAATAAGGCCTATACCACTAGATGGCGCTTAGTACCCCGATGATCCCAATATGGCACCTTCAATGCTTCCCTCAATGTATTTCACTCAACAAAGAGCAGGAACATCAAGGTTTTTATTTCAGATTTGTATTAAAGGGGTTGTCCCGCGGCAGCAAGTGGGTCTATACACTTCTGTATGGCCATAATAATGCACTTTGTAATGTACATTGTGCATTAATTATAAGCCATACAGAAGTTATAAAAAGTTTTTCACTTACCTGCTCCGCTGCTGGCGTCCTCGTCTCCATGGTTGCCGTCTAATTTTCGCCGTCTAAAATGGTCGAATGGCCAAATTAGACGCGCTTGCGCAGCCCGGGTCTTCTTATCTTCTCAATGGGGCTCCGTGTAGCTCCGTGTAGCTCCGCCCCGTCACGTGCCGATTCCAGCCAATCAGGAGGCTGGAATCGGCAATGGACCGCACAGAAGAGCTGCGGTCCACGGAGGGAGCAGACCCCGGCGGCCATCTTCAACCGGTAAGTATAGAAGTCACCGGAGCGCGGGGATTAAGGTAAGCGCTGTGCTGTTCTTTTTTTCAGTCCCTGCATCGGGGTTGTCTCGCGCCGAACGGGGGGGGGGGGGGGTGTTGAAAAAAAAAAAAACCTGTTTCGGCGCGGGACAACCCCTTTAAATTAGTATTGACTTTGTTACACTTTTGACTTGTGTAGAAGGAAGCCTGGTCAGAATGGATGAGAAAATAAGGTTCCTTCTGGGCGTAAAAATGTGTAACAATGAATCTGCACCTTATCCTAAACAGGAAATTCATATTATAAAAAAGACATTAAAGGACAAATCGCAAAAGGTCATAAAACTTATCTCATCACCAGTATGGGTAAATGTGGTTACAGTTTATAAAGATAAGGTGGTGATCCTAGTACAGTGATGGCAAACCTTTTAGAGACCGTGTGCCCAAACTGCAACCCAAAACCCACTTATTTATCGCAAAGTGCCAACATGTCAGGGGGCGGGGCTTTAATTATTTTACCTCCGTCATTCTAAAAAGAACAGGGCCGCTTACAAATAGACAGCATGCAGCTTTAGACTGCTTTTTGGAAGCGGAAATACTGCAGAACGTCCTCAGCAAAAAATTCTGTGGAAACTTCTGCAGCATTTCCGCATCCAAAAGAGTCAAAATCTGCACACTGTCTATTTTGAAACAGCCCTGCCCATTTCCGCCACATGTAAACATACCCCAGTGGTAATAGTGACCCCCCCAGCGGCCCTAGCGAAAATAGTGACCCCCCAAATGGCCACAGCGATAATAAAGACCCTCCCTAGCGGTAATAGTGACCCTCCCAGGGCACCAGCAATAATAGTGACGCCCCCCCAGCGATAATAGTAACCCCCCAGCAGCCCCAGTGATAATAGTGGCAACCCACCCCCAGGCGATAATAGTGACTCCCCCCCCGGTGATATTAGTGACCCTCCCCCCAGCGGTAGTAGTGACCGCCCCACAGCGGTCCTTAGCAGTAATAGTGACATCCCACAGTGGCCCCCAGAATAATAGTACCCACCCCAACTGTAATACTGACCCCCCCTACACAGGAGCCCCCTGTATCATAGTGACACCACACAGTGACCCCCAATATCACAGTGACACCTGTGAGGTGTGATAGACATGATGATTAGTCAGTGTAAAATGTCTATTGATTTGTACTAAACTAGATGTATTATGCAGCTGTAGTGATTTAACTCTTAGAGGCTAATGACTGCATAATTTCATTATAGTAATTGCTGGACAATGGCATGGTGAAAGATGTGTGTTATAATGTTAGCCTAATATATATATGTTCCACAAGCAGCCTCTGAGAGTTAAAAGTCATAGTATTACATGTATACCTGTATTTAATACTGAGTGTTTCCCCAGTCCTTTCCCATCCCCCACACAGAAACTTCTCCATACTAACTTCTGCAACAAAGAGATACTTTCAGTTTTGACAGCATGTAATAGAACAAAGGACAAATGAGACACACAGTGGACTTTGGAGAGGGGTGGGGGATTCTATATGATCTGACAAATGAGAATTCTATATGTTACTGATGTAATCTGTTGCACACCCATAAAGGGGCAGGTGTCATGTGTTACAATAAAAGCCTGAGGCTCTACACTTTGGAGAGACTCTCCCAGCTTAGACCAGCACTTGTGTCTGATCTGGTCGATGATGTGTGCACACTATACAATTTGGAAGCTACAGAATACCCCGAAACCTGCTGGAGGAAAATATGATCCAGTTCAGAGGTACTGAGCGGCGTGATAGTGGATGGTCGCTACATCGCCCCTAGGTTCCTGTATTATGCCTAGTGGGGCTGGAGGAAGTTCATGTCCCGCTGTTTGAGACATGAAAGTCCAGGAGTTCAATGTAATCTCCAGCAAGTAGTTGCTGGAGGTTTTCCTTTAAAAGTCTTTGGGCCTGGATTTTTGGAATGGATGTCAGTTCGGTAGTAGGGCCATCCATTCCAATTCCTCCACTCCAGGGTGTGTGCGAGGTCAATCAGCACAGGTGCTGAGGCTGAGCCAGCAGGAGGTGTGCATATAAATAGCAGTGTGCACTGACACAGGGGGGAATAAGATGGCTGCTGGACCCTGGCAGCCTGTGATACCTGCTAGAGGTGGAAGCCCTGCTGTGTGGTGAACCTGCTGAGCGTGACCTGGTCAGGCAGGGACTGCCTATGGACCTATTGCTAGACTGTTATTTTCATGCCTGAAGCTAAGGCTGAATTTTTTTAGATTTTTCTGGACTGAAATAAACGCAGGTCACGCCTGCACTGGGACTTTACCAACTTGTTTCCGTCTTTGACTGCTGCAAAACCCGCAATCTACCGAGCTGTCCTCCCAAACACCCCACAGCGGCCCCCAGTATCATAGTGACACCCCACAGTGGCCGCCAGTATCATAGTGACACCCCACAGCAGCCTCTAGTAGTAAGAGTGACACCCCACAGTGGCCCCCAGAATCATATTGACACCCCACAGCAGCCCCTAGTAGTAATAGTGAAACCCCACAGTGGTCCCCAGTATCATAGTGATGCCACACAGTGGCCCACAGTATCATAATGACATCCCACAGCAACCCCCAGTATCATAGTGACACCCCACAGCGGCCCCCAGTATCATAGTGACACCCCACAGCGGCCCCCAGTAGTAATAGTGACACCGCATAGCGGCCCCCAGTATCATAGTGACACTGCATAGTGGCCCCAAGTATAATAGTGACACTCTACAGCGGCCCCAGTATATTAGTGACACCCTACAGCGGCCCTAGCGAAAATAGTGAACACCCTCAAATGGCGCCAGCGATAATAGAGACCATCCCTAGTGGTAATAGTGACTCCCCCAAGGCTCCAGCAATAATAGTAACCCCCCCTTCCCGCCAGCAGCCCCAGTTATAATAGTGACAACCCACCCCCTGGTGATATTAGTGACCCCCCAGCGGTAGTAGTGACATTCCCTCTTGCGGTTATAGTGACTGCCCCACAGCGGTCCTTAGCAGAAATAGTGACATCCCACAGTGGCCCCCAGCATAATAGTGCCCACCCCGACGGAAATAGTGACCCCCCCACAGTAGCCTCCCGTATCATAGTGACTCCACCCAGTTGCCCCCAGTATCATAGTGACACCTCACAGCAGCCCCCAGTATCATAGTGACACCATACAGCGGCCCCCAGTATCATAGTGACACCTCACAGCGGCCCCCAGTATCATAGTGACACCTCACAGCAGCCCCCAGTATCATAGTGACACCTCACAGCAGCCCCCAGTATCATAGTGAAACCCCACAGTGGACGCCAATATCATAGTGACACCACACAGCGGCCCCCAGTAGTAATAGTGACACCCTACAGCGGCCCGCAGTAGTAATAGTGACACCTCACAGTGGCCCCCAGTATAATAGTGACACCCTACAGTGGCCCCCAGTATCAAAGTGACACCCCACAGCGGCCCCCAGTATAATAGTGACACCCTACAGTGGCCCCCAGTATCATATTGACACCCTACAGCAGCCCCCAGTAGTAATAGTGACACCCCACAGTGGTCCCCGGGATCATAGTGACCCCACACTGTAGCCCACAGTATCATAATCACATCCCACAGCGGCCCCCAGTATCATAGTGACACTACACAGTGGCCCCCAGTATCATAGTGACACCCCACAGTGGCCCCCAGTATCATAGTGACACCCCACAGTGGCCCCCAGTATCATAGTGACACCCCACAGCGGCCCCCAGTAGTAATAGTGACACCCCACAGTGGCCCCCACTATCATAGTGACACCACACAGTGGCCCCCAGTATCATAGTGACACCACACAGCGGCCCCCAGTATCATAGTGACACCACACAGTGGCCCCCAGTATCAGTGTGTGCATCTGGTCGGGGAGCTGCAGTACCCCAGCCGGTAATCACTGTAATGGTGAGAGACGTCACCAGAAAGCGGGACAAAAGGTCCTAAAGCAGGACTGTCCTTCCTAAATCGGGACGTCTGGTCACCTTAGTTTACAGCCATGTGATCCCGGCCTAATAGGGGTGTGAAGAAGAACACAGCATGTTCTATTTTAGGGCTTCTTCACATGGGCTTATGCGCGACTATGCTCGCAGTTACGGTGCATAGACACTCATGAACGTGTTTTCCTTTCTCGAAGTATTAAAACTCTGCGGTATAGCGCAAGATGAATAAAAATGCGTGAAGATTGGTCCTGTTGTATCTTTCTCCCACATAGTATTAACGGGCGAGAATCCTACTAGTGCAAATGAAACCGTTGAATCAATGGTTTCCTTTCGTCCCCTTATGCAGCCGTGATTATCATGGCTGGATAACGGGACAAAATCGCACCCATGTGTTTAAGGCCTTTACGGCGTATTGTGAGCAATAGAGCCCTGTTGTCCTCTATGGGTGTGTAATAAATGCAGTACATACCATTACATTGCGTATAAACAACACACACACACATGCATTGTTGCTTAGCGACAGAGCGGGAAAGAAGAAAAAATGAAACCAGGACGGCTGCGGATGACAGCGTGCGTGATATGTTGTCATGTGCAGTCCAAAATCACTGCCATACACGGCGATATGTCGGGTCACACAGCGGTAAAACGCTGCGTTATACTGCATGCTTGTGTGAAGGAGCCCTCATGGTTAAACAGATGAGCGCATGCGCTACTACGTCCGCGGCTACGGAGTGTATTAGTGCATGAACTGTTTGTTTTTGACTATTCATACTCTGTGCTATTGCGGTAAGATAGGCCCCGCCCTATAACGCAGCATTAGGCCCCGCCCTATAACGTAGTATTAGGCCCCGCCCTATAACGTAGCATTAGGCCCCGCCCTATAACGTAGTATTAGGCCCCGCCCTATAACGTAGCATTAGGCCCCGCCCTATAACGTAGTATTAGGCCCCGCCCTATAATGTAGTATTAGGCCCCGCCCTATAATGTAGCATTAGGCCCCGCCCCATAACATAGTATTAGGCCACACCCTATAACGTAGTATTAGGCCATGCCCTATAACGTAGTATTAGGCCCCGCCCTATAACGCAGCATTAGGCCCCGCCCTATAACGCAGTATTAGGCCACGCCCTATAATGTAGTATTAGGCCACACCCTATAATGTAGTATTAGGCCCCGCCCTATAACGCAGTATTAGGCCACGCCCTATAATGTAGTATTAGGCCCCGCCCTATAAAGTAGTATTAGGCCCCGCCCTATAACGTAGTATTAGGCCCCCTGCACACAACAGACACGGATTCCACCTGAGGAGTCCGGCACTGGCAGCAGCGGCGTCTGAGTGTACCTGCTCAGTCGCCATATTTTCTGTACTGCTTTTGGACCCAGGGGCTTGCCGTTGTTCACGCGCAGTAATTTATTTTTTCCTGTGCTGTCATTGCGGATGGTCTGACGGCTTCCAATGACTTCAATGTAAGCCGTTCGTGTGGAGCCCGCATGGAAGTGAAGCATGCTGCGAGTTTTCCTCCGCAAGTGGAAATTGCTATTGATTTCCGCTCATGTGAAGGAAGCAGCGGATTTCCTTGGGAAGTAAAAGGCGGTATTTGCTGCAGAATCCGTGGTTGGCGTCTGCACCGCAAATCTGCAGCAAATACGGCCCGTGGGCAGGAGGCCATAATGTGTGAGGGTCCTGATAGTGGGAACCATCAATGGTTTCGCTGCTGTGATTGTCACAGCCGCATAACGGGACAAAAATACAGCCAGGTTTTTAATAAGCCCTAAAGGAGCATGCAGGTTATGTGAGGGGCAGCAGCTGGCAGAGCTCACTATGGACTCATCTCCACTGCATGGAAACCTAGGCAGATTCTGTGTGAAATCTCATCACTGACACCACAGAAGTACAGGGTGCAGCTGGCAGAGCACACAGAGCACTGCTCTACACACTGCTGCCGGCTCCTATACAGGCAGCAGAGCGCGGACTCCGCGGCCCTGGGAGAAAAACGGAGTAAACTGCGGTCTTCTACAAAATGGCGTCCGTAGCTGTGCAATTGGGTTATGTGGTGTCACGTGGTGTTTCTCCGCCGCTTCCACGAGGAGTGGCCTGTGTGTGTGGCGCAGTTGTGCTGTGTGTGGGCGGGGCGCTCTCCTCGCTGTGTATGCACGGCTGTAGCTCTGCAGCTCGGCCTCTGCTGTTTGCACGTGTTATTTACATGAAGGTTAGTTCCTCGTGGGTGTCACGCGGTCCTCCGCTGGACCAGTGTGCTAACACTCTTCTGCTGGGGTCTGGCACCACCAGTAATTGCCAGAAGCAAGGTGTCCGCCTGCCCCTCGCCATGTCCACATGCCTCAGTGTCCAGGCACACAGCTGGGGGTCCCAGCTCCATAAGAGTGCAGCAGCCCCCATAACTGGACCATTACTCCTTTCTGAGTGACCCGCACGGTTATTGCGCCCGCAGCCAGCGATCAGTCATTCATCGCATAGAATTACCATTTTATGGTTGGAAAACCCCTTGAAAAGCTGAAATAGCGTGATTTATCCCAAATAGTGCAAGAGGAGGGGCTGCGGGCGCCGCTCACACTGCGGAGACGTCTTGAATCTGGTTGCAGCTCCTCCACTTCAGCCGCTCTCACACATGGATGCGGCAAAACTCTGCGATTTATTTTCTTTTTCGGGAGATGAGGTGCGCTAAATGATGAAAAATAGAGTAGACAACGCTCAAAAACGGCAGCACTGGACACTTAACACGTATCTGTGAGGCCCCACTGTAGTCAATGGGAGCGTTATGCTGCGATCACCGTGGCGTGCCAAACGCTGTGGTCATCGCGGTAATGCGCCTGTGTGAGAGCGGCCGTCCTCCTGTAGTAGGTGAGGGAAAACTGTGGGCCGCACTTAGATGGCCACACGTGGCGGATATTTGCCACCGATCGCTGTGTGTCACATCTGTGTCAGAAACGCCAGTCGGAGGTTCTGTCGCCAATCCGTCTGAAAATACCGGAAGAAAGCGATTTGTTTCCCGCATCGCAGCAAACATCACTTTTGCGTATGACTCCATTTAAAAGAATGGTGGTCATGTGCTTCTCGCGGTGCACAAATCTCGTGCGCGAATCTCAGCCGTATGAAGCCGGCCTTCAGGCTTCTTCTGATGGCCGGGATTTTGTCCCATTCTGCATCAGTCAAAATCTTGGACGCAAAACGCGACGAAAGAAAACCACTGATTTCGCTGGTTTTGTTTTGGCTAGCGGGATACTAGCGTAATATTACTGCGTGCGAGAGAAGATGGGTCGGGCAGGTCCTGTCTGCTGATTTGTTTTTTGGATTGTGCACAATAGTACTGAGCTTAAATAGTCAAAACGAATCACTGGTTCATCCGTAAACGCGGTCAGTAGTGGCGAGTGTATTTGCGTATGCGCCTGTATGTTGGCGCCCTTACATGTGGGGTCTGATGCCAATATGAGCCTTGTGTGGTGCAGAGTGTAAGCTCTTGCCTACAACCTAAAGGTTGCAAGTTCAATCCCAGCGTGAGTCAGGTAGCCGGCTCAAGGTTGGCTCAGCCTTCAATACTTCTGAGGTTGGTAAAATGAGTACCCAGCTTGGTGGGGGGTAATAAGTAAAAATTACCTGAAAGCGCTGTGGAATAAGTTGGCGCTATACATAAATGACAAGATTTATTTTAATATGGCAACTGTTCTGTAACTGAGCTGGATGTGGAGTTGAAAATGTGCAGCATGCTTGTATGTGATGGTTGAGAGTTGATTGTTGGGGGTCCGTTAGTTAGGGACCCCCTACAATCTGCTGCTATCCAGCCCTATGTCGGATTGTCGGGGTCCTGAATGACAGATCCCTGCCATTCAACAGCTGATCACGGGGGGCTCTGTATAGCAGACCCTCGCCAATCAGCTATGGATGACCTATCGTCAGTAATTAAAGGGGTATTCTGGTGAAATGAAGTTATCCCCTATCGGCCACTACATGGGAGGTCCTTGCGGGGCTTCCGCTCCGACCTCTGTTCATATTTGAACCCAATAGAATTCCGTGCGAGGTTCCCAAATGCGCACAAATTGGAAATACGCTGCGCAATTCAGTAAAAAAAAAAGGACACCTCATTAGGCTAAATAGCCTTTTAAATCACGGCAGGGGTGTGCCACGCAAAATACAGTACTATATGCCAAAACACGCTCAAATCTACCTCATCAACCTCGTTCACATTGCGAATACATTGCGCTGAAGCATGCGTAATTGCGCGTATGATCGTCTGAAGCTGTCCTTACGGAAAATGACTTGGGGAGCAGAAGAAAAGAACTCATTCACCTAAATGGATTGATTCACATGAGCGATCTTTCTCTCGGACCGATAGTGTGATTTAGAACAATCGCTGTCTGTCCTATTTTTGTGCGATTCTTCCAGAATCCCTCATCATTTTCTATTGGAGTGTTAAAAGAAATTGCATCGCAATCGAATTCTGAGCAAATGAGATGCATGTTAGTGCAGGTTATTACAGGGACCACAAGAAAAAAACTAGGAAATGCAGAGCTGAGAAAAACGTATGCCGAAATAGTGAAAAAATTGTATGGAAAACAATTATTCAGTGCCCAGAACCGCACTGGCATGTGTGAATACGGCCTTAGTGACAGTAATTGTGTAACTGATAGGGTGGTTCCTATCTCATAAAGGTTTGGCATATGGCTGGAATATGACATCATTCTATAATTGGGTGGGGGGTCTGACCTCTGGGGCTTCCACTGATCCACCAGGCTGCATTGGTTAGTAGGGTGCTCCCCTCACAGCTGCTCCTGGCCACTTGCCTGTGCAGGGAGCTGCAGCATTGACCGTTCAAGTGAATGAAGACCCCTGAACAGCCGGTGGGTGGGGGCACTGCTGTGAAGGGTAAGCATAGAAGGGGACACAGCACTAAACTGGCAGTTCGCTTCTTTTACAGAATTGTTGGGATACCAGAGGTTGGACCCCCGATGACCATAAGGCTGCTTCTACATGGGCGATTTCCTTGCTATGTGACAGTGCTACAAATCGCATGTATGTACAGCCCATGCCTTTCTATGGGTTCTTCACACAAGCGATGTTTTGTAGCGAGCGACATTGCGAGACTACAAAATCGTGGTATGCTATATACAGCTGCGATTTGCAATTTTTTGTAGCCCATGTTTCCCTATGGAGCCTTCCTTACTGTTGCATCGCATTGCACGAACGCGTTTTTTTCGTGCGGTGCGATGCAACTTTTACAGTAGGAAATCCTACTGTAAAAGCCATAAACTAAGCCCTAACTGCAGGGGGAAAAAAAGAATACATCACCTTAGTAGCACTGTCGGCTCTGCTGCATCTTCTCTCCAGCACTGGTCTTCAGCATCTCTTCTAGCCGGGGATTGAAAATCCCCGCCTCCTGGAAGTGCTGCCTCTGATTGGCTGAGTGCCATGATGCTTATCCAGTCAGAGCCAGCGTTCGATGAACCAATCAGCCATTCATCGAGCGCTGGCTCTGATTGGCTAAGCAGGGTTCATACGCATCATGAAATACCTGGAATTTGATGAAAGTCATGGAATACCTGGAAATGTCATGGAATTTCTTATTTGTCATGGAATTTTTTCTGAGTAATAATAATAATTCCTGAGATTCTTGTTTGTTTTAGTTATGTTTGTCCAAAACAATTCATTCCATTACGATCCAGTATTGTGTTTAACACTAGAGGCCAAAGGAATAAAGAACTAAAAGCACAAAAGAATCTCAATACTCAGCCTTAGGGTTTATTCAGACGACCGTATATTGGACGGGTTTTCATGCCCGGACAATATATGGTGTCCCTCTCTGCAGGGGGAGGAGGCTGGAAGAGCCAGGAGTATAGTGCTCTGAGCTCCCGCCCCCTCTCTGCTACTATTTGCAATGGGCAGGGGCAAAGCTAAGTTGCGAAACTTAGCTCCGCCCCCGCCTTCACCCATTGCAAGTAGTGTCGGAGAGGGGGCGGGAGCTCAGTGCACTACTCCTGGCTCTTCCAGCCTCCTCCCCCTGCAGAGAGGGACACATGAAAACCCAGCCGATATACGGTCGTCTGAATAAGCCCTTAAAAATACAAAAAATATTTCAGATTTTGAAGTTTTTGTTCTCTTGTGGTTGATGATTTTTTTATTTAAAAAATGATTTAACTGGAAATAGCTTGACTCAGCAGGGTGTGTCTCTTGTTATTTTTGTAAATAAAACAATAAAAAAACAATAATAACTCTCATGAGAAAAATCATACTTTTTTTGAGCAACGCAAGAGGGAGTGAAAGTGCAGAATTATGAAAGTAATGATTTTCAATGGTTTCTTTTTTTTTTGCGATGTTGCAAGAAAGAAAAATCATGGCATGCCCTATCTTTCTGCGTTTTGCATTTTTTTAATCTCCCATGTTTCCTATGGAGCTTCCTTTTTATCGCATCGCAAAGCAGGAACTTGCGATTTTTGTGTGATGCGCTTTTATCATTAGGCCTGTTGACTTACGCGCTAAAAAATTGCAGCAAAATCGCTTGAGAAAATCGCGAGTGGCAACAATATCGCCAGTGTGAAGGAGCCCTTAACCTTTGATTGCGTGTATTTCAAGTTGCGCGACTGTCATTGAAAATCAATATTTTGTCAAGGAAAAGTCATGTAAAAGTTTTTTTGAAAACCTGTATGAACCCTGCTAAGCGTCACAGCATTCAGCCAATCAGAGGCAGTGCTTCCCGGAGGCGGAGATTTTTTAATTCCTGGCTGGAAGAGATGATGAAGACCAGTGCCGGGGATCGTGAAAAAGATTCAGCAGAGCCGGACAGCGCTTCTAAGGTGAAGTATTGTTTTTTTTTCTGCAGTTAGGGCTTATTTTTGGGGTAGGGTGCTTTGTAGCGCCACAAAATTGCGGTAGGGCAGTGAGAAAACGCAGCGATATCACATGGACCACCGATGCGATATCGCTGCAATTTTCCTGTGTCGCCCATGTGGAAGCGGCCTAAAGTGATGGCCTATCCTGGTGACATGGCATCACTTAACAAGATGGGAATACTTCAGAGAAAACTATAGTTTCCAGTGTGACTCCTGTGGCTACTGTGTATGGGACAAGTGGCTACCAGAGCTACTGCATGCAGTAGACGATTGGTGTGATGAGGGTGAGATTAGGAGGTGGTGGGTGTGATTGTTTGTCTTCTGGAGCTTCTCTTTATAATATATCTGAGGTCCTGGAAAACTCTTTAAAATCCGCAGTGTCTGACTCTACTAATTCACCGTCTTGTTCTCTTCTTCTGTAGAACCATGTCCTCCTCTAAGGTGATCTTACCACCATATCCAGTGCAGATCGGTTCAGTTAAACACGACTATGCAAAAGTGAAGAAAATGCTGAAAAAAGGTAAGGGTTTTACTATAATAGTGTGCTAAAAGATAATGTAACTGTAACCCCTCGTACAACACTGGTTATTGCTTCACCGATTCTCTGCTTTAACCCCTTAATAGCACGGCCTTAGTTCTATGTGGATTCAAGTGAAAACAAAAAAAACAAACTTCCACCATCTTTTGTTGCGTCTGGGTTCTACGGCACACAAACTGCAACAAAAATGACATAATAACTTTATTTTATGGGTTAGTACGATTACTACGATACCAAACTTGTATCGTTTTTGTACTACTTTTATTTTTTTTTCAAATATATATTTTTTAAATATTTCCAGCCGCCATCTTTTGCCCGCAATAACTCTTCATTTTTCCGTGGACGTAGTTGTACAAAGGCTCATTTTTTGGAACACATACGACTTTTTTATCGCTTTTTATTGCATTTTTTCTTGGAGACAGGGCCACCAAAAAAAGCGCATTTCTGAAAGTTTTTTTCCCCCCTTTTTCAGACGACGTTGATCGAGCAGGAAAAATAATGTGTTACTTTGATAGATGGGATTTTTATAGACGCAGCGATACCAAATATGTATTTTTGTTTTATAATTTAAATTCTTTTATTGTAAATATGTCAGAATTTTTATTTTTACTTTTATTACTTTTTCAACGATTAGTAAAACTTTATTGTTTTTATGTTTACTTCTTTTTTAATCCCCAGAGGGAACCAACTAACGATAGTTTGATTGCTCCTGCAGTATGATGTAATGCCTTAGCATTACATCATATCACGATCAGGCCGGCAGTCTATCAAGCCACCACACCAGAATGGCTTGATAGGCAATCTGACAAGACAGCCCTGGGGCCTTTCAGAAGGGCCCTGGCTGCCATGACACCTGCACGGCTCCCTGCGATCTCCTCAGAATTGACAGCGGCATCTAGGTGGTTAATAGCTCCTCTCAAACGCACAGCTTTTCGGGGCTTTTGCGGCTGGGTTCAGCTGTAATAAACAGCCAGCGCCCACGCTAAATGAAGGGAGATCGCCCCACGATCTCCCTTCATACATACCACGACCCCGCAGGAGGTAACTGTACGACCTATAGCAGGACGGGGTTAATCATGAATTATGTCTTATATGCATGGTAAAGGGCGCACAAAGCTTTATGGCAATCTCTACAGTCCCAAATTACGGAGTTGCAGCAACTCTTCTCTGTGCAATATCATATTCTCCCTTACAAGCGAAAAATACTTTTGTAATAAGGAATGGGACAAAGCAGTTTTTCTCCTACAAATGCAGGGCACCAGACGGCGACCAAAATGGTCCCAATTGTACCTTAATTTAACAAATGGCAATAAGATTTTTCAATCTTGTTGCCATTTGCGACTAGTGCTGCTGACACAATGTGCGACCAGGCTGTAATACCAAGATATATGTTTTGCATCTAGTACATGTGTCCTGAGGCATTGATTCTAGCAGATGTGCCTATTGTGTGGCTTTTCTGCTAGAATCCCCATGCCCGATGCTTATATTGCCAGAGTCTGGAGAATCAGCACTGTTTTAGGCCTCATGTCCACAGGCAGGTTTAAATTCTGGGATCTGCGTGGTTCCCACCCTGCCTGCAGCATTAGGACATTCCGGATTTGTGTGGGTCGTCCGGCGCCTCCTCCGTGCATGTGGGCGAGCACACCCGGAGTGACGGACGGATGGCTTTCATTGACTTCAATGGAAGCCTCCAGCGCGGGTCCCGCAGCAAAACGCAGCAGGCTGTGATTTGTTTAATCATATGTCCAGGCTTCCCCACTATAATCATATACAATGTATGTAAATACAGTTCTGATTATAACTAGTATAATACTGCTCCATATGTACAAGAATATAACTACTATAACACTGCTCCATAATGTACAGGAATACAACTACTATAATACTGCCTCCTATGTAGAAGAATATAACTACTATAATACTGCCCCCTATGTTCAAGAATATAACTATTATAATACTGCTCCATATATACAAGAATATAACTACTAGAACACTGCTCCATAATGTACAAGAATAGAACTATTATAATACTGCCCCCCGTGTACAAGATTATAACTACTATAGCACCGTCTCCTATGTACAAGAATATAATGACTATATTCCTGTACATAGGAGGATGTATTATAGTGGTTTTATGCTTATATGTAGGCGGCAGTATTACATAAGAAATAAAGCAATGTTGTGTTAAGGCAGGAGTGGTAAGGCAGCAGAAATACTGTCTTAAACTCCCATTCATGATGTGAAGGTTGCAGGTTCAATCCACGCTTAGTTCAGGTAGCCGGCTCAAGGTTGACTTAGCCTTTGATCCTTCCGTGGACAGTAAAATGAGCACCCAGCTTGGTGGAGGGTAATAAATAAAAATGACCTGAAAGCGCTGCGGAATAAGTTGGCGCTATACATAAGTGACAAGATTTATTTATTTTTTTATGTTCTTGCAGTCCTGCTGTACCATCTAGTTTAGGGTATCTGTGCTATTGTGTGGCTAGATTCTGCACCTTTAAAAGGAGAAGATTCACTTTGCCATAAGGTGACTGCAGAAATATGGAAATCTTAAGATATTTGCAAAGAGATTGAAAATATATGATGTGTTTCTCTGCAGGCATCTCTCCTGATGGCACAAATTCCCAGGGGCAAACGCCTTTGTTTGTGGCGGCATTGCTTGGACTGCGAAAAATAGTTGAATTGTTGTTGAAATTTAGATCCAACCCCAACCAGTAAGTATACAGTAAAATAGATTATTCTGGTTGTAGAGATATACATATAGCATAGATCTGAGCTATGCTACAGTTACATTAACCTTCTATTTATTGGGCGACCTCATCCATGTGAACATCACGGGGGGATCTTCATTAGACAACCCCTTTTAGCATTATTATTTCATCTATATATATAGTGTAAGGACTAGGCTTCTCACAAACAAATATAGGACCGAAGGTAGAGCCACAACCTGATCCCATTCCGGATATGTACACAAATAGTAAGTAAATGAGCTCTTTACTTTTTATATAAATTGGCATCATTTCCTAAACCTTCAAACAGATCTATCCACTCATGTGTTCAATATAAAGTCTATAAGCCCAGGTTTTGCATCTATATCTGATATTTAGTGCATATCCGGTGGAAGCAGATCTGCAATAAAATCCGCTGTGAATTTGCAGTATATTTGCTGTGGGTATTCCCCATCAGATATGTGCCGTGTGAAGGTGGTCTTGGGGTAATGCTACACATGGCAGATTTGTGAACATTTCTCTTTCTGTTCCATACATCTGAATAGAATTTGTAAAAACATAAGCAAATGTATGGAACAGATATATTTATTTACAGAAATATCTGCCACAGATTTGCCACATATGAATGGAACTGCAACATCCCAATATTCTCATACAATATACACATGGCTGTATTCCAGCTCTTCTTTGTATGGTGCCGTAATAGGGCTGCCATAGAGGTGCACGGACCCTCTACTGTCCTGTTTGCTTCCAGTTTCATATGTATGCTTACCGAGGATTCTGTGGCATGTTCCATCAGATCCATATGGAAGGATCAATGTTCCCCCATAAGTATTGCTTCTAGAGGAGAGAATCAGTATACACATGAATTCCACAAGGAGCTTGTATGGCTGTGTGCTAACCAACCGTACAGACTGTGCTTAATGCTCTGACATTCTTACGGGCCCTCAGGGTATTTTCACTTATAGCGGGAATGCTTCTGATTCTCCACAGCGCAATTTGCTGCGGGAAGTCAACAGCATTTTACGGTGCGGGTAGTGTGGATTGGATTGTAAGAATTCTCATCCGCATGCTGCGGTAAAAGTCTGTAGCGGAAATTGGTTTGACTTTAAATCCACACCGTATCATTTCATGCCGCTTATTTCACCCCTTGCACTCCAAAACTGAAATCTGCAGCAAAATGGCAGCGTTTCTACAAATGACATCTGCCCAATGTGTGTGCTTCTTGCCATTGTGGATTCTCAAATGTAGAAAGTCTGCAGCAGGTTTGTCTCGTGTGTCCGTACTTTAACAATGTTCTAAAGGGAGATGGAAAAGTTTGCCTTGGCCTCCCTGCAGCCTAGTCCAACGTTCACTGAGGGCTTCTTCACATGAGTGTGATTTCTGCGGCCATGATTTCAATAGTTTCGTTTTCATCAGTGGCATCGCCTGTTCATAGTACAGGTGAGAAAAGATAGGACTTGCCTTATCTTTCCTGCATGTAGTATTAACCCCTTGAGGACATGGCCTATTTTGGGCTTAAGGACGCAACGATTTTTGGCAGATTTTTATCTCCATTTTTCAAAAGCCATAACTTTTTATTTTTCCGTCGACGCGGCCGTATAAGGGCTTGTAGTTTTTATTGGTGCCATTTTTGGGTATATAGACTATATTGTAAAACTTTAATGAATTGTTTTATGATAGCAGGGAGAAAAAACACATCAGTTCTGCCAGATTTTTTTTTACAGCGTTAATCATGCAGCATAAATGAAAGAATACATTTTTTTTGCGGGTCGGTACGGTTACAACGATACCAAAATTCTTATATTTTTTTGAGGTTTTTCCACTTTTCCGCAATAAAACCCCTTTTTTTGGAAATCTTTTTTTTCTAAATCGCTGCATATAAAGTCCTATAATTTTTTAACTTTTCTAGAGAAGGAGCTCTGTGGGGGCTTGTTTTTTGCGAGACAAGCTGTTATTTTTATTGGAACTTTTTTTAAAATTAATTTCATTACGTTTTTTGGGAGGCAAAATGCTAAAAATTTGCATTTTGCCTCAGTTTTTTAGGTTTTTGTTTACGATTTTTGCCATGCAGTATAAAAAAGCACATTCAACTTATTGTATATGACGATACCAAATATGTGGGATTTTAATTAAAAAGAGATGTTGTGCTGTGAAAAAAGGGTGTTTTTTATTTTCATTTTTTACATTTTTACTGATTTTATGTCCCTGTGGGTTGACTTGCACCATACCAGCTCTGATCGCTATGATAAGGCATTGCAGGACTTCTCTCCTGCAATGCCTTATCGCTTGTTACAGTGATCACAGGCACTGGCAATACAGGACGCCGGTATGTGGCATCCTGTTGCCATGGTATCCTGTCTGGCTCTCCGCGATTATATTGTGAAAGTCCGATGACGGTGACCCTTGTCATGCTGCGATCTATGTAGAAGGGGTTAACAAGCGGGGGGGCGCTACTCCGATGCAGCCACGCTATTGCAGGGGGAGCCCAGCTATCAGTGAAAGCTGGCGCCTGCTGCCAGATAGCTCAAAATCTCTAATGATCTCGCACTATCCCTAAGGCGTAACTGTACGCCCTGTTGTGCTTAGCACCCCTCTGCCAGGACGTACAGTTACGCCCTGTGGCAGGAAGGGATTAACTACGTGTGGGAATGATAGTGCAGGACATATCTTCCTGCTGTTATTTTTTTTTTAGACTAGTGCGAAGTTTGAAAAGTCCAAGAAGAAAAAAAAAAATGTTTCTGCACAACTATGCTCCGTAGCTGCCAGCGTAGTTGCGCATACGGCCGTCTTATTTTGCCCTGATTCTAATCAATGCTTAGTAGAGATCACAGTAAAGGGTAGTCTATAGTGTGATCTTTCCCTGAGGGCTATTTATACGGGCTGATTATCGCTCAAAACCCGTTCACAAAAATGAGCGATAATTGTACGCGTAAATGCCAAAAAATCATTTACCGTTCGCTCACTCTTCGTTATCGTTGGCTTCCATTCAGTATAAAAATCATTGCTGGATCGCGGGCTTCTCGTTGAGTGTAAAAAGCCAGTGAGAATCCCACGATCCAGCAGGGATTTCTGCCTGTCTACAAGCTCTGCACGAGCGCTAACAACCCTACTGGTGACGCCCGCGCCTGTGCAGTCCTTGATACGACTGTCGGCTCGTCTAAATGGGGCATTAGCCTTGTTCACTGGGGTTGCGTTACTACAGCTTTCTAAGTGTACAAGTACAAAAGGCAATCAGATGTCCATATCTCCTCTGTTGTATGTTTGCAGCCGATGCTTTGATTGGAGCACGCCGGTCCATGCTGCAGCATTTTCTTGTGACCAGTTGATTATGAGTAGGATCATTGATGCAGGAGGGGACTTGCGACTTCATGATCAGAAATCAAAACAACCCTATGACTGGGCGCTCTTGGCTGGAAAAGATGAAAGTGCTCAGGTTAGTCAAATGAATGGTTTGGCTTTGTAGGGACTGTACATATAGTACATCTCATTGTATTTGCCACTCAGCTCCGAAATATCATATGGGTGCTTTGGGTTGCCATCCTAACTGCCCATATAATAATCCACAGCACTGGTGAAGCATTCAGTTGCCAATCATAGTCGGTGGGTGTTTACACAGGCGATTATCATGCACGATTTCTGTGCATTGCAAGATGTACAGAAATTGTGCACAAAAAGAACCCATTATTTTAAATTTATATCTCAGCATCTCCTATTTTTGAGCGACTCTGTTCAAGACTCACCACTTATTCCCTATGGGAGCAAGAAAAAAACTGCATCATGCTTGCATGAAACTCACATTTACACACAAGTGTCATTTTTCTATTTTTACTATTGGAACAACATTTGGTTTTTTCACAAGTGCAGTGCTGCATTTTTTATTGCAAAACACATTGCACTTGCATAAAAAAATAGCAGGTTTACAAGTGAGATCAGTCCGGGTTTCTTGGATCTATATCACACTTGCTCACTCAGTTAAAGAGGAGCTAGTACTACTGTACAGCTATTCCTCTCTAACTCACTGAGACAAAGCAGGGACATAGTAAGAATTGATAGTGAAGTAGGAACTGCATGGCTACGCTGCCATTTAGCATAGGAGGAACACTGCTCTGCACCCTCACGAAGTTATGGTGGCCCCTCTACACTCCCATACATTTATAGTGGCCCCTCTACACTCTCATGCAGTTATAGTGGCCCCTCTACACTCTCATACAGTTATAGCGGCGCCTCTACACTCCTCCCATACAGTTATAGCGGCCCCTCTACACTCTCATACAGTTATAGTGGCCCCTCCACACTCTCATACAGTTATAGCGGCCCCTCTACATTCCTCCCATACAGTTATAGTGGCCCCTCTACACTCTCATACAGTTATAGTGGCCCCTCTTCACTCTCATAGTTATAGTGGCCCCTCTTCACTCTCATACAGTTATAGCGGCCCCTCTACACTCTCATAGTTATAGTGGCCCCTCTACACTCTCATACAGTTATAGTGGCCGCACTACACTCTCATACAGTTATAGTGGCCCCTCTTCACTCTAATAGTTATAGTGGCCCCTCTACACTCCCATACAGTTATAGTGGCTGCACTACACGCTCATACAGTTATAGTGGCCCTTCTACACTCTCATACAGTTATAGTGGCCCTTCTACACGCTAATACAGTTATAGTGGCCAGTGTACACTTATTGCATCACCAAGCACGAACTTGCGATTTTTGTGCGATGCGTTTTTAACATTAGAAACTCCTATTGTCTATCTCGAAAAATGTGTGAGAAAATCACAAGCAGTGCAATGTTTATGCAAGAAAAAGCATCGCTGATGCTCAAGACATTTCATGAACACAATTGCGATTTTGCTACGATTTTCTCTCTGCAAAAATCGTGATCGCCAGTGTGAAGGCACCCTAAGATGTTTACATATCTCAAACAGCCCTTGCTCAAAGAAAGTTGTCTAATAGAGCATATGGAAAGAAGTTTAAGGCCTCTTTCACATGGGCGACAGTGATATCGCCGCAAGAAAATCAAAGCAAAATCGTGATTTTGTAGTGTTCTTTAGTGAGTATTTTCACGGGGGTGAAATACAAGTCCTACCATGAGCTCCGCCGCAGGTCTCCTCCAGCAGTTCCGCGGCACTTGTCTGTAGTCTTCAGCCAGTACTTCCTGGTGAGGGGCTCAAAATCCCTGATTGGTTCTCAAGCGCTGCAGCTCAGCCAATCACTACAATAGCTGTGATTGGTTCACCGAGTGCTGCAGTGATTGGCTGAGCCGCGACGCTCGAGAACCAATCAGAGCCAGCGCTTTCTGGAGGCGGGATTTTTGAACCCCCTCACCAGGAAGCGCTGACTGAAGACTGTAGTCAAGTGGGTCAGAGTTTCGGGAGGAGAAGTGCGGCGCAGTAGACAGCTCCTGTTAGGTGATGTATTGTTGGTTTTTTTTTTATGCACCTAGGGCTTATTTTAGGGACCAACAGTAGGACTTACTACTGTAAAAGTTGCATGGCACTGCGTGCTTAGCAATGCAAAGAGAGGCTTTATTTGAAAAAATGGGCTACAAAACATCGCAAATTGTGGCTGTGTTGAGCATGCTGCAATTTCTTTTTCTCGCAGTGTAGCAGGCTACAAAACATCGCTAATATGAAGGAACCCATTGGAAAGCGAGGGCTTCACATACATGGGATTTGTAGCATCGCGAGAAAATCGCACGATTTTGTCACCTGTGTGAAAGTGCCCTAAGGGTGGAGCAATCCCATCAATGTTTCTTGCGGTTTTCTCAAGGACTTGTGCTTCTAGGTGTTTGTACCAGGATTGTAATGGGGCAACAAATAAACCATAAACTGCAGACATTGCAAATAACTGTTCTATTTGTGATTGTGTAAATGTATGATACTTCTCTTTTTTTTTACTTCAGATGATTGAATTTATTGATCGCTGTACTATTCGCATGCAAGCTTTAATTCACTTTTATCCTTTGAAGCCCATGGACATTGATTCATCGCAAGACCTTACTAATAGAGCATCATTTCTTAAGCTGTTTTCACCAAGGTATACCTACCTTATGGTTTTATGTTTAAGCCTATCCACACATTGAGGATATCTCGCATTCTGGCCACAGCAGGGTTTTAACAGAGATGTTACACTTTAATGAAATGTGATTGTTCTGAGTGAGAGAAACCAAGTAATCTTGTAGATATGATACCTTTTAATGGCTAACAAAAATACATGATGTGATAGTGAGCTATCAGATCTTCTGTGGACCCTTCATCTGGTCCATAGAAGATCCGAAAGCTCACTATAACATCATGCATCGTGCTATGTAATGCACGGAGATTCCGCCTGGCGATCATGTGATCGCCGGTTGTCCCCTGACCCCAGCTGATATATGATCGCCGGGCCGGGAGGCTGAAGGGAGATTGTGGAAGTATTACTTCCGCATTCCGCCCGGCGATCATGTGACTGCTGTGTGCCACCTGACCCCAGCTGTCACGTGATCGCCGAGCCGGGAGGCTGAAGGGAGAATGCGGAAGTTATACTTCCGCATTCACCCGACAGTGATGTGACCGCTGCAACCTCCTGAACTCTTTCAGATCAGGAGGGTGAAGGAAGAATTAATTTTTTCTCATCCATTCTCCCCAGCTCCAATTTATTTGGAGCTGGGGAGAATGGATGAGAAAAAATAAATGGATTGGAAACAGTTAATGCACCTCTTCCCCAGCGGTCCCCCCAGCAGTAATAATGCATCCACCCCCAGCGGTCCCCCAGCAGTAAAAGTGCACCCCCCCACTCCCAGCGGTCCCCCCAGCAGTGATAATGCACCCCCTTCCCACCCCCAGCGGTCCCCCACCTGTAATAATGCTCCGCCCCATACCCCCGAGACCCACATACTTACCCCTCCTCCTCATGGAAGCGCCGTTCGTCTTCTGTCTGATCGCTGGTGCCTCCTCCCCCTGCTCTTGTGGAACCAAGTAGGAGACGTCGGGGGACGGGGGAGGAGGATCCCGGCTGCACACTGACTTCACAGCGCGCTGATCAGTGAATGCCTTCAGGGGAGCCGCGCCCCCTGCAGGCATTCAGTAATGTGGTGAGCAGCCGATTGTGACGCGTGCCAGCAGGGAGGGCTCTGTGTGCCATAGGTTCGCCACCACTGGTCTAGCAGCTTGTCTCCCCGGCACTGTACTGAAGCTCTTTCAGCAGGCGAGGATTTGAAAGTGCTGCGTCTGATTGGCTGAGTGCTGTGACCAATCACAGGCAGCGCTGATTTTAAATCCCCATCTGCTGAAAAAGCTTTAAAGCAGTGCCGGGGACCAAGCGGCTAGACGTGGAGAGGTGAGTATATATTTTTTTATTTTTACACAAGCTAAGCATGATTTTCTGGGAAGGGCTTATATTTGAAGCCCTTCCCCGAAAATCACTGAGGTTGGTGCCTGCAGCCCATTGCTTTCAATTGAAAGCAAAGGGCATGGAGCTTAGTTCACACGTTTTTTTGTACGCACGGATGCTTGCAAAACGCTCGTGTGAATGAGGCTTTAGGACGCAATCATTTTTGGGGGATTTTCATCTTCACTTTTCAAAAGCTATAACTTTTTTTTTTCTGCAACAAGCCACAAGAGATCATGTTTGTTGCATGGTTAGCTATAGTTTTATTGATACGATTTTAGAATACAGCTGGGATCAGAGTTATTTATCTCTGATCCCAGCTGTTGCAGCTGGCTCCCACCGTGGATGGCAAGGGCTCAGCTCTTTAGCCAGCAGCGTCTAAATTATTTATATGGATGGCATTTTGTGTGAACCTTCTAGTAACTTCTGAATTACTATAGTAGATCTTACAGAGGTTGCCTGCCCTTGGTTTAAATTATATGGTTTTTAGATTGGCAATCAATGTCAGACGGAAGTTTACATAGTTTTCCGCAGTACATATTTGGAGCAGTTTAAGAGGAAAAAAAAAAGTCATCCCCCTCTGCTAGAGGTCCCCTACCTTTTTGTACTTTGAGACATGTATGGAAAACCAAGAAATCACAAATTTGCTAACACTTTCTGATCTATCTATTTTAGTGTGAAATGTAACACTAGTATTCTACACTGGGGCTGTTCGATCATGTCTGCAATAATGTTAGCTCCATCACATTAGAGCTGTTTAGGATGATGTAAGTAGTAATGTATTTGGGGCCATGTGTTGGAGCAGGCTATCAGTCGCCCTACAAGATGTAAATAGTCAGCATTTGTGACATAAAAACAGAATTTAGTTTTCTGCGTCATTGGGGGGAAAGCAAGACCTTCCGTATAGATCTTGCCACTAGAAGGTGAAACTAAGCAAAGAGAGAGTACTGCCCTTTTACATGAGACATTCTCGTTTGCTGGCATCATCACGAGCTCATTCACGCTCGAGCAGTGTATTTGGACTGCACGATTCTCGATGAGAATATCATTTGTATGTGAAACACTAAATGGTCAGTGTTTAAACTGCCCTACAAGTGAACGAGCCAGCGCAGATTTTTATACCACCTGAAATTGAACAATGAGCGAGGACCTCACGATTCTCGTTCGTCATTCCGTCATCAAAAAGGAACCATTATCAACAGTTTAGCTCGTAAGAATGATTTTGTAAACATAATCGTTCGGTCTAAATGCAGCATTCATCTCTCCTACCAGCTATACCCCTCCTGCAGATAGTGAACTAAATCAGTTTTAGCTTAGTGCCCCTAGGAGGCAGACCTCCTGCTTTGCAGGTCTTCTCCACTTTTGTTATTTTAGCTTATTTTTGCTTTTTTACCTCTAGCTGGGATTCAGGGATGAGTCAACTTCCCTGCTGACTCGCAAGTGGAGGGTGCGAACAGTGCTGCATCTGAAACACTGTTGCTCCCTCCCCAAGAAGACAAAGTGGAATAGTGCAGCTATAACTACTCTGCTTCCTGTCAGCCTTTCAGTCACCTGAATTTCCTGCCTGCTCACCCTAATTCCAGCAATCTCTCACCCCTAGTGATAGTTGCTTAAGTGGTGACCCTGTTGGTGCCCTAGAGAAGCCGAAGCGAAAAGGATGAATATGGGGTGAGTATGCTGGACTCGGTATGTTGTCCCATCCCACCTTTTCATTACCCCTCTCCCAGCCCACCATGTATTCTAGGGAATCTTAGGCCCTATTACTCCTCCCCTACTTCTGTTGGCATCACGGCCACCCTCCTTTCAGGTGTCCCTAACAGTCCCTTTGCAGAACTAGAAATCCATCTTTTGTTACCTCTTGACACTTTCTGTCGTTCCCTTCTTCATGGTAATCTGCTGCTTGGGAATTGCTCTCTGTGTCTCCTCAGGCTCTGCCAGCATTGTGATTCCCCATCGCCGCATGGTCCCCTAATCTAGACCCAGGCTTTTCGGGCCTAGTAGGCCGATATTAGGAGCTGGCACTTCCCAGCAGGTGAGACTGGATGTGGTGAGAGCACATGTCCAGCTTGGCTTCCCTGTTCCTGGAATCCTGCAGCACTTGGAAACCCTTCTCCTGCTACGCACCAGATAGATCAGTGGTGGCGAACCTGTGGCATGCGTGCCAAAGGCGGCACGCAAAGCCTTTCCTGCTGACACGCGTTGCCGCTGGCTGCTCACCACATTAGTAAATACCAGCAGGGGCCGCAGCTGCCCTGCTGGCATTCACTCACTGCGCTGCTAGCACCGCTGATCCTGGCCACACTGTGACTTCAGTGTGCAGCCAGGATCCTCCTCCCCTCCCCCGATGTCTCATTTTAGGTTCCGAGAGAGCAGGGGAGGAGGCGTCCGGTAGCACACTGACGCCACAGTGTGTGCCGGGATGCATATTAACTTTTTCCACACCACTTCTGCCCTATTCAGCAATTCCAGCAACCAGATTGGTTGTTTGGGTTGGCTTATTTACCAAACAACCAATCATGTTGCTGGAACTGCTGAATAGCGCAGAAGTGATGTAGAAAAAGATAACTTGCTACCGGATCAGCGCAGATCAGCAACGACGGGTAAAGGAGGGGCACAACTTCCATGAGGAGGAGGGGGTAAGTGTGTGGGTCTCGGGTTGGGAGGGGGGGTGTCACTATCATAGTGGGGGCCGCTGGGGGGTGTCACTGTCATAGTGGGAGCCGCTGGGGGGGGGGTCACTATCATGCTGGGGGCCGCTGGGGGGGGGGTCACTATCTGCTGGGAGGGGGGTCACTATTACCGCAGGGGCCGCTGTGTGTGTGTGTGTGTGTGGGGGGGGGGGGGGGGTGTTACTATTAATACTGGGGCCGCTCGGGGGTGTCAATATTATTGCTGTGGGAAAGGGGGTCAATATTACCACTGGGGGGGGGTCACTAGTATCACTGTGGCCACTGGGGGGGGGGCACTATCACCGCTGTGGCCACTGTGGGATGTCACTATTACCGCTGGGGCTGTTATGGGATGTCACTATTACCGCTGGGGCTGCTATGGGATGTCACTGTTACCGCTGGGGATTCTGTGGGATGTCACTATCACTGCTGGAGCCGCTGTGGTATGTCACTATTACCGCAGGGGACGCTGTGTGTGTGTGTGGGGTCACTATTACCGCTGTGGGGGGGTCACTATTAATGCTGGGGGGACGTCAATATTACCGCTAAGGGGGAAGGTCAATATTACCGCTGGGGGGGGTCACTAGTATCACAGTGGCCACTGGGGGGGGGGGCACTATTACCGCTGTGGCCGCTGTGGGATGTCACTATTACCGCTTGGGCCGCTATGGGATATCACTATTACCACTGGGGCCGCAATGGAATGTCACTATTATTGCTGTGGCCACTGTGGGATGTCACTATTACTTCTGGGGCTGCTATGGGATATCACTATTACCACTGGGGGTTCTGTGGGATGTCACTATCACCGCTGGGGCCGCTGTGGGATGTCACTATTACCACTGAAGGTTTGGCGGGATGTCACTATCGCCGCTGGGGCCGCTATTGGATATCACTATTACCGCTGGAGCCGCTATGGGATGTCACTATTAGCGCTGTGGCCGCTATGGGATGTCACTATTACCGCTGTGGCCACTGTGGGATGTCACTATTACCGCTGGTGCCGCTATGGGATATCACGATTACCGCTGGGGGTTCTGTGGGATGTCACTATCACCGCTGGAGCCGCTGTGGGATGTCACTATTACCGCTGGGGGTTCTGCGGGATGTCACTATTACTGCTGGGGCCGCTATGGGGTGTCACTATTACTGCTGGGGCTGCTGTGGGATGTCAATATTATCGCTGGGGCCGCTGGGGGATGTCACTATTACCGCTGTGGGATGTCACTATGACCGCTGGGGTATGTCACTATTACCGCTGGGGCCACTGTAGGATGTCACTATTACCGCTGGGGCCACCGTGTGGTGTTACTATTACTGCTGGGGGTTCTGTAGCATGTCACTATTGTCCAGGCTAGCATCCTGCGTTCGCCCTCATCTGTTTTCGAAGGGGCAGTTTTCTTTGCGGCTTCGAGCCTCTCGGGAGCTCACCGCTTTCAATTACAATTATTTTCCTCACCAGAGGGATTCCTTGTTTTCATTTCAAATGCTCCAGTATGGAGTCTTCAAGACTCTTTCTTCGTGACCCTTTCTCCAGCACCTTCTCCCCACTTTCCCATCTCGTCTCGTAATAACTCGCTCTCCTCTTCTGGGAGTGGTAACGCCTGGATGGAACAATAGGATAAACACTTGCAGCATCCTTAGCCTCGTTTCTTCTCTGGCACTGGTCACTTTCCATTGAGCTATTGCCGCTCTAAGAGGACATTCCCTTCCGTCATTTCTAGGACAGAATTCACAAGAATTCTGCCTTGGGATCATCATTTACGTTCTTCTTTGTACTCTTTGGTCCTTTCAGCACCAGACCTACTTTGCTCATTTTCCCTCTGCTCAAGGCAGCTCGAAGCAATCTGCCGCAATGTATATCATCACTAGCCAGCATACTGTAGCCAGCTTAGCCCCACATAACAGCTCTCCTGCTATTCACATGCAATGCTGGAAAGTCAGTAATAACATAGCTTTCCTCACCGCTTACATCCATGGGCAGAGAACCGGAGAACCAGCCCCACCTGTCCGGAACATAGCTGTCCAGAGTATAGACTATGCTATTCTATGGAAGGTCTAGATACATTTCCTTTTCTGCTGGTAGCAAACTGGAGAATGCACAGTGCCTTCCTCTTTGCCTTTCTCTCCTATTCTGTTCTTCAGCCCTTTAAGTTCAAGTCTGTCTTTTCAATCCGCTCGTAATCATTGCTAATCTGTAACGACCGTTGGTTAGTCTATCCATACTGATTAAACCAGAAGCACCTCCTAGTCATCCAAATGCTTAATAGGCTTCATGTTCTCTTAGTCCTACAAAAGCCCTACCTGGCAGGCATCAGTGGACTTATATGAGCTTAATGGGATCAGGTTGCCCACTCTACCTTTTCTTTGTCCCACCCCTTGGGTACTGAGCTAGAACGTCTTGCTGTGTCCCCAATGACATAGACGCGGAAACAGGGTTTTTGTTACTTACTGTTAAATCCCTTTCTTGTCACATTCATTGGGGGACACAGCACCCACCCAGTCGGTGTCTTTTTTACTAGCGTTGCCGGTCCTTTTCCAATCATAAACTCTCAATCTGGCCTGGTTTTCTTTTTTAATCTAGGGCTTGTTCTCTGGTTATGGTCTGTATTGATGGCCTTCATGTGTTATGTACAAACTGCTTATGTCCAAACTCTTTTACCTCAGTGCCTGCAGGAGGGGTATAGCTGGTAAAAGGGACTAACTCTTTCTTTGCTTAGTGTCGCCCTCTAGAGGCAAGAGCTATACCCCAAGGTCTTGCTGTTTCCCCCAATAAAGGTGACGAGAAAGTGATTTTATGGTAAGTAACACAAATCCTGTCTTTCCTGCAAAGCAGAGACTTGCATTCCCAGATAATGTTTACTGACATTTGTGTTTTTCCATTTATTGAGAAATAACAGGTCCCTCTCCAAACCCAACAAGTCTGAGAAGATTTCCGCAAAGAAAGCATGCTGCTTTGGCTTTGATCAGGTAATGTTGTGAATGAGCAGTGATGTATATGTTGCATCTTATGATGTAGCACATTAAAGGGGTTGTCTCGCGAAAGCAATCAGGAGGCTGGAATCGGCACACGTGATGGGGCATGGAGGCTCTAGTACCCTGTTGTACTGCCTCTAGCTTGGATACAAGATGTGATACTGGCGGGCATGGAGGCTTTAGTACCCTGTTGTACCGCCTCTAACTTGGATACATGATGTTATACGGGCGGGCATGGAGGCTCTAGTACCCTGTTGTACCGCCTGTAGCTTGGATACAAGATGTGATATTGGCGGGCATGGAGGCTCTAGTACCCTGTTGTACCGCCTCTAGCTTGGATACAAGATGTGATATTTGCGGGCATGGAGGCTCTAGTACCCTATTGTACCGCCTCTAACTTGGATACAAGATGTGATACTGGCCGGCATGGAGGCTCTAGTACCCTGTTGTACCGTCTCTAGCTTGGATACAAGATGTGATACGGGTGGGCATGGAGGCTCTAGTACCCTGTTGTACCGCCTCTAACTTGGATACAAGCTGTTATATGGGCGGGCATGGAGGCATTCAGGTTCTGTATGGTATCCTACAACTAGGATTAGTCCACATTTCCTGTAGCTGAACCTCTAGGTCATGCAAACTTGTAGGCGATAAATCTGGCGACCATGCAAGCCACGGACGTGTGACAATGTTGTGGAGACATTCCTATGACCTTCTTGCTGTGTGCGGCCGAGCATTATATTGCTGCCTCTTGGAAGCCGCCATAGCAGACAACACATGTGGCTGCAGGATGTCCTAAACATATCGCTGAGCTGCCATTGTCCCTCCTACCACTACTAGTGGCGACCGACAGAGGCGATGGTGGGTGGGTGTGAAAGGCAGTACATGTAATGGGGTGCCCTTAGACTAAGTGTCCTTCAGCCAAGCGCTCCGACAGACACAGGGGCCTGTACTGATGATACCGCCTGTCTCTGGATGGCAGACAATGAAACAGTTGTTGCTGCTTATTTTTGTCAGATGATCCTCTCTACTGGTGGTCTGTCAAGGGTGTCTTGAGCCCGGGTTACTTGGTGTGCGTGTCCTCGCACACATCTACTGGTCCTAACAGTCTGGTCAGAACAGCCCAAGTGGTGGTCAATTCGTCAATACGACCATCCAGCTTCTCGCATTCCAATAAAACACCCCCTCTCAAACCTTGTTAACTTGGCGTAAGCTCTTTGATTGCATCGTAGAGGCGTCTAGTGGTCAGCAAGCCTTAGAAAACTGAGCATATTCAGCGAAGTGTATCGCACTTGCAGAGAAAAATCACAATTATACAAGAGTTACATTGGTCCAAGTCTCTCGGACCGATATTGCGCTCGCCTGTGTCAATACAGCATCATCACTTGCTTGAAAGGTCATGTGTTTGTTAGGTGTTCTGTAGATGACTGGACGGCCCCTTGAGCTGGATGTCCTGCAGTTTGGCCAGATTAGACCGCTATCATCTTGTTGCCGCATGAAGTGAAGGTGGGCCGGTATAAAGCCAGCATTATTCAGAACAAAAACTGCTCACATTTAGAAAGTCCGGTCATTTTGTTTTTTTTTGTCCAAAGTAACGCATGGTGGGCGCTGAATTAACCAATTTTCTATGAATACATGTGAATTTGGTGCAGGTGCTGTAGAAAACACCTCTGTCCTGTATAATTAATCTGATCCGGTTTGATCCAGTATATTGTACCTGTCATATACATTTGTGGCATATTAGACCAAATTAGATAATGGTCAACCAAGAAGATAGGAGAACAAGCTCAATTCATGAGCCCTTGAAATCCACATGTTTGCACCATTTTCAGCTTTATATCTCCTTCTAAATACTTTTTATGGCTTTTCTATGTATTTGATGTTTCTCGCAGCATTATTTTTCTTCTGACTTTCAGTTTTGTGTGCGGGATAATGGCCAAGCTGGATTTATGCTAACTTTCCCTTTCATGGAAGAAAAAAGCCTTCTGCGGATCGAAAGCAAGCCTACATTCTCCTATGCTGCTGGACCATTCATGACGATGACAAAGTAAGACATTACAATCTCCTTCTATCATCTTTTTCCGCAGTCCAGCTTTCACATCTGTACATGGCTATGGGGAAAATGATGGTTTGCACTATCCTGCGTATAGTTGCTATACCCATATCCCTACTTTTCCAGATTTTGTCCATGTTTAGCATCACGTTTCACCCCAGTCCTATCCTACGTTTTATCTCTGACATAGATTCTCAATCCTGGTCAATTTTTGAACCAAGAAAGATGGCGTCTCGCACACATTCTGTGGCCTCGTTGTCAATTTTGATTTGAATTCAACCATTTTTTGCAGTCATAATTTTTGTCTTTAAATTCAGATAGAGGCGTATTTTATACTTATACTACACCAATCTTAAAGAACGATTCCAGTGAAAACATATTTTTCCATCCCTACACTACTGATTGCCTGTCACACTCTGGACATCTCCTCTGTATATTGCAGTCACTTCCATGCAGTGCAGCCTTATGTTTGATACTTATCAGCCACCATATTCATGTTTAGAGTTCCCCCTGCCTTCTCTGTATGCTGTGCTAACAGTCCCATGATGCATCAGCTCAGCATCACATGACCAGCTAGTGCCCGTACCATCTCTGCCTGTGATTATCATCTATATCTATATATTACCATCTATACCACTATATTTTCCTAAATCTATGAATATACAGTTTGGAGGATGATCTGTGATCTCCTATATAATAACTGTGTGACATCACAGGTGCTGAATTATACTTTTACTATCCTTTATAAGATTAAACACTCGGCGAATAAGGTGGTTTATCTTTATCACTCTGTTCATGAATTAACAGAATGTTAATCTTTTGACAACTCCGTGGACATTAAATATTTGGTGAAAATTGGAAATAAATTGATCTCCCTGGTCATCCTTCACCATATTTCTATATATAGAAGTGAAGCAGGAAATAAACCATCCTGCTATATAATATAACGGTGTCAAAGAACTGAGTAATATTACACGTCCTATCCCACTGGTTAGGACGTTACTACCATTTAATAAAATCATATAGACGTTCTCTAATTGTATCTAGCATAGAAATTCCATTGCTATATTGTATCACGCAACAAAAAATTCTTTCATCTTTTAATGTGAAATAAAAGTTAAGTTTTATATTCAGTGGTTCCCGTCGGTGAAATTATCACATTGTTAGGGAACTTATTTGCCTCGGTGACATAAAATCCACACTGCGGCTGCAGATTTTGGTGTGGATCTTTCCTCGTCTTGTGTTCACAAGATACCGCGTTCGGAACTGTGGCATTTTACAGCGATTTTGCACAGCGTTTTCAGATGCATTCTACAGCATTTGACAGCGTTTTTTAACGCACCCCATCATTGTGATGAGTTGTGTTAAAAAGCGCTTAAACACACGAAAATAGAGCAGACAGCGCTAATCTGTGAGGCCCCATTTGAAATCAATGGGAGAGTTATATAGTGCTAAGTGCTGTAAAAAGCGGGCTGTTTGAGAGCAGCTTAAAGGTGGCTTTACATCAGACAGCTATGCTCCAAACAGTCACTTGGTAAAGTGAATGTAACCAAAGTTGTTTCTTATAAACACGGCCACCATCCGGGTGACGACTAAACAGTCGGCCGCTAGCTGCTTTGTTTCAGTTCACCTGAAAATAGTCGTAGGTGGATATCATCTGGTGTAAACAGATAATCGTTTGTTGGTCGACGACTCGCCAATAGCATTGTGAGAAGGTGCGCACTTCAGTGGCCATGAAATTGTAGAAGTGAACAATAATCGCTCTTTTTAAAAAGACACAAGCAAGTTGTGGAGAAACTGTTCAAACAGTAGTTGTCCTGTGTGAAGGCCCTCGTATAGTGCACTGTCCTATACAGCCATATGTAGAAGCTGCGCAAGAAAACGCTGCAAAATGATAGCACAAAATACATGCATTTAAGTGGAAACAAATGCCCCCAAAGGTGTTCACAGCCTTTGAGCTCATGTTTTGTTTTATATATACACACGATCAAAAATGTGCTTCTATCCCAAACATATGTTTATGTGTATGTCCACAGTAATCTGCCTTAGGCCGCCTGTCCACGGCTGCAACAGAATATTGCAAGTGATTTTCCGCTGCGGGGGAGCACTAAAGGTCACCGCAGTGAGCCTATCCTAATGATTGGTTCATCGCTGCATGCCACGATTTTTAGGCGAGAGTGGATAATCGCTATGGACTTCCCGCTCGTGTACATCGGGCTCCGCTTCCCATAGTTATCCTATGTAAAGCGTTTCAAGCGTGATCTGCGTGCGATTTATCACCGTGGATCACGCTATGAAGTATCGCCCGTGGACAGCCAGCCTTAACCCATTCCAAATGCTGTCTGGTTTTGTTAATTAAACTTTAGATTGTTATATTGTCTACACTTTTATAAAATTCCTGAAAATCCTTGTCAATTCTCCTAGCTTGCTGTGGGGAAGTACAGAAGTTACAGTAAAGGGGTTAGGGGACAATGTTCAGAACAAGTGCTTTGCTGATCTTCTTATAGCCGAAGAGGAGAATATGAGGTACGTGAGCCTTTCTATTTTTCTTTTTCTTCTTCCTCTCCTTGATTTACAGTAACTTTCCTTGTGTTATGGCACTCACTAAGACAAGTTTCGGTGCTATATAGTGTGTTACAGGTCTGTTCCTTCATTCATCACTAGTCACTCCACTGTATGGCTACAATTTCAAGAAGGAATAAGACTTACTGGGCAAGATCCAACTTCCAAGCTTTCATACCTACTTTGAGTCTTCTTGCTCCTTAGCTATTAGTAGAGACTTCCAGTGGGTACAGAAGCGTAGGCATGGCCATCTCTACCTCTGGCCCCAGAGTGCAACTAATCAGGGCACTGACCAATTGGAAAGGGGAATCGGAGGTCAGCCTGATGTACCACCAATCGTGTAGTTATAGGGGTCGCAGTGGTTGCACTTCCTAGTGGGGCCTTACGCTATTGGGGCACACAAGCCATCTTACCAAACTGACACTTCCTGCCCTGTTAGTCATTTTACAATGATTTGATTCCACTGCCTAAATCTACTGTGAGCTGTGCATTCACCAGTGTGTGAATTGTCAGTCATCGTGTCTTATCTGCACTACTCATTGGAGTAGAGGAGAGTGCAGACAGGAGAAGATGATTTCCGAAGATGATTTATGCCCACACGGCTCTGAAGTAAGATACCAAATTAGTGTTAAATGATTAACAGCACAACAAGGGAGAGGCAGAGGAACTTATGGAGGGCAATAAAGGATATTTAATACATGGTGGAGGGCAACAAAGGGGGGGGGGGGTTATTACATTTCTGGAGAGCAATAAGGGATCGTTTATTACACAGGGTACAGAGAGCTCTATTATCTCATGGCAGCACAGAAGGCACAATAAGTGAGCAATATTACATCATCGGGACTCTCTAAAGGGGCACTGTTTCTACATGGGGCTACTAAGGAGGCATTATTACAGGGGGCATCTGGGCACTATTACTTTGTGGGGGAACAGCCCAGAAATCAAACAATGGCAGAAATATAGATTATATATGTGTAGCCTGAGAAGGGAGCACATCAGAGGTGAAACCAGCCTAAAAAAAAGGTGGAAATTTTGGTAGAAGCCTTTTTTGGATTAAAATATTGTAAACTGTTCAGAATTACGCCCCTAAAGGCAGCTTCTAACAAAATAGGTGAGCATTAACAGGGGCGGATGTGGCTATCCAGCCCAACAGATTTGCTATATATAGTATAAGAGCCATACGCTTCTTAACATGTTGGGTGCATCTTACTCCAGTGGAGTTCATATTGAGACAGGGATATGAAATTCCAGTCTTAATAACTTCCCCTAAGTAGTTAAAATCATTGTAATATGAATACAACTATATGTTAAAGGTTCTGGGAAAACTGATAATATGAACAAAAAGGGTCTCTCCAGGGAAGCTCCTAACAAAGTTTTAAAAAGTACCAGTAAGGGATGGTTGTAAGAAAAAAATTTTTAAATCCTTTGGAGTAGAATTTTAAAAAATGTCCACATTAACACCTTTGGTGACATTCAATATGCATGTATGTCAGATGCGCATGGGGTTTATATGGAGTGGGCTTAGGAGTGAAACCTGCACGATACACAGGGTATAGATACCTCGTGTCAAAAACTGCCAACATCCAGCCTCATCGGCCAGAATTGGAGATAATAGAGACCCTGGCCATTAACCCCTTACTTGCTGGAGCATTTAAATAGCTTGACAGAGGGAGGGGGGGCTACCTCTATCTCCCGGAGAGCACCTCAGTGAGGAGATTGTGTCATGCTGTTTGATTCCCCTGTGGTATGAGTTAGTAAGATGCCCTTAGAAGCCCATTAGTATAGTATACAATATAAATGATCAAACGTCTGCAACTTGTGGCCCTACATAGGGAATAAAAGAAATGTAAAAGTAGCTTAAAGATTTTTTTTAATTACTTTAAAAAAATATTAAAAGTTTAAACCCTCCCTTTTCCCATTTTTATTGTAAAAGCTAAAAAAAAGCATATTTGGTATTATGTCGTCTATAAATGTCCAATTAATTAAATTAGCATTATTTATCCTGCACAGTGAATGCTGTCAGAAAAAATTACACAATGCTTGAATTCAACAGAAAGCAATCAAAAAGCCATATATGAACAATAATGGAACCAGTAGGAATTACAGGTCATCCTGCAGCAAACAGCCCTCACACAGCCTGATTGATAGAACAATATCATTTCTTTTGGGGGTTATTTCTATTGACTTTTCTTCAATATTCTAAGTTGCTGTAAAACTGTTCTAATGCTTAGAGAAATACTGCAGTGTTCATGTAGTTCCTGCATTCTTCTGCTTCACAGTTACCTGCAGCATCCTCTTATCCTTCAGCTGTTAGCACTGTCTACATCGCCTTCTCTGGATAGAAAACAACTGGTGTTTGAGCGGGTCACATTTGGGTCCTTTTACAGCATTTTACATGAAAAGGTAATTTCCAGAAATGGCTCTAAGGCCTCATGCACAAGGGACGGATTTTTGCTGTGGAATCCGGAGTGGGCATCTGCAGCAATAACCCTCTGCAGCATGCTATGGAAAAGTGATTCTTCATGCACAGAGCGGAAACCAGTTGCGGTTTCCGCTTGCAGATTAAAAATTGCAGCATGCTACATTGAAGTCTATGGAAGCCTTCCGACCCGCGGCCTGTTCACAATCGACATTGCGGATGGGCTGCCGATTCCGCGGGAAAAGCAGGAGCTTAAAAAATAAATTAATCTGTACTGCGGCAAGCAGTGCGGACCATCTGCCGTACAGAGAAGCCAGAAGAAGACAGGTATGCGCGGACGCTGGTGAAGAGGGCCGCCTGCACACACAGGTATGCAGGGTCACCCGCCGTGGTCATGGCTGCATTCCGTGCGATATTCCGCAGGCGGAATCCGGACATGTCGTGTGCATGAGGCCTAAGTCAGTGTGGAGCATGATTTTTTTATTACTGTTAAAAGCAGCTTTTATGGTTTGAATGCAAAATATGTGTAAATATAGATTTTCAGATGAAGTGATTAACGTTGCAACCTCCACAGCTGCTGTCTCCATCGTGCCTCAGCCTTGTCTCCTAGATATGTCTTCTTCTCAACTCTGCAGACCTCTTGGATAAGATTTAAAAGGACAGCCCAGTTTGGGCAATGTAGGTCCCGCTATCTGCAGTTCATCACTGCTGGAAACCACGACTTTTGCTGATTTTGGAGAATCATAGTGTAAATGTTTATCTGGCCTCCAATGACTCTACATGGAAAGTGAAGCATGGGACTGCTATTATATAAGGCTGTTAGCGCTCATGTAATAGTGCAAATTGCTGTGCTGCACTTGCAGGTTCAGGGTGCGGGCAGACGAGCGTAGGCGTATTTACGTTCGCACGAGCGCAACGTATAATCGCCCGAGCGATCGTTTTTCACCGATCACGACCAGAGCTAGAAAGCGTATTTTCGTTTGTTCCTACTTTGCAAACGGTCTTTTCGGTGATCGAATATGCGTTGGCGCGTATTTCGGTCGCATATGTTCCGTTTTTTTTCGAATTGCCGTTTTTACGCGCTGTAAAATCGCCCATGTGAACGAATACATTCGAAACCATTGCCTCAGATGGTCACGTATATACGTTTGGTCGCAAAAACGCGCCGTTTATGCGCTCGTCTGCCCGCACCCTCAGCCTGACAGTTGTCGGGAAAATGCGAGTGCTAGCAGCAGCTGTGAGTGTTCGTATAATATCATGCATATAGGACGACCACTGATATCTTTGGCCTTTTCAGTGAACACCTGGTGTGCTCCAGAGCCAAGAACAACCTTAGTAGGGTAGATTTAAGCAGTTTAGCTTAATCCAACATCCTTCTTCTAAGGCTAGGGCTAAGCGATGACGTGTGTCACACAAAATCAAGTCTCACAAAAGTTATATGACAAAAAACTTTATGGAGCTTGTCTGCAACTTAAGGCCCATTTACTCGGAGCGATGATCGCTCAAAGATCACTCAAATGACAGTTTGAGTAACAGCTTTGAGCGATCATTTTGCATAAACTATTAAGTAGCTACTCAGCTACTAATATCTATTTATTGTGCAAATGAAGCCTTTAGCTGAAAGCATTTAATAGCCCAAGAGCTCTTATCTGCTTTCAGTTTTTTTGTTCTCCGATGGGAAACAATGCTATCAGCACTACCTGCAGAGAACTGCAGATAAGGCAGAATGATGATTTTTAGGTTGGCCTGAATTTAACGATCAGCTTGCAGTGCACAAAAAGTGCATGATGGGCGCGCGTTAGACGCAATGATTATCGCTCAAACGATTGCTTTTTAGCGAGTTTTGAGTGGTCATCGCTCTGTGTAAATGGGCCTTTACTGTTATTTGACTGTGTTAGAGCAGCAATTAAAAAAGGCAGGTCGCAAGCAAGCCGCAGTTGCATAATTTTACATTGATTTCTGATTTGGATTTGTGCAACTATTGTGTCGCAATCGCATCAGGTCAAAACACAATCCCCTTGACAATCATTCGATTCAACATCGCATTCAAAACTGTGATCTTTATGTCGCACTACACATGTCGTTGTGTTACCCTAGCTTGTAATCAATAGTATGGCAGCTACACCAGTGCAGTGTATTAGCTATTGGCAGAAATGTGTAATTTTGCAACACTTTTTCGTACAATGAAATTAGCTGCTAGCTTTTCTGTACTGTTAATCTTGATATCTTCTGACATTTTCAGCGCTCAGAATACCCAATATTGCACTTAGGAACAATAGTTCACATACTCCTCCAGATGATTGAGGCGCTCGTATTTCTGCACTGGCGTGGATTCATCCATCGCTCCTTTTCTTCACATGCCATTCAGCTGGTAACAGCAGACAGAGCCAAGATAAGCAACTTTGAGTATATGGTAGAAAGGTAAAGAACATTTCTTATGTGTACATGTTCTGTTATAGTAAAGGTTATTAGTTTTGGCATGTATAGATATAAAGTCTGTCTTTGTTTTTTTTTTTGTCTTTTCCTAAAATATGAAAAAGGGTTTTCCCGTGAGGAACATTTATAACTCATTTACAGGATATGTGATCAATGTATGATCGCTTGGGTCTCACTGCTCGGAATTCCACAGATTATGAGAATGGGGGCTTCTGTGTGCCTGTTTTGAATGGAGCATTGGTAATGTGTGCACCATTGATCATAGATTTATGCCCTTTCCCATGGACAGGTGCTAAATTGTGTTTGTAGAGCTACCCTTTTAGGGCCTGTGTCACACAAATGTATTTGTGCAGCGTTTTACATGCAAAATATGCAGTGAATAGAGCCCATTGAGTTTTGTTGGTGCATTCAATGCATTTTGTTTTCACAACAAATATACAGTATGCTCTATTATCCTGCGCATTGGCTCACAAAAATAGCACATATTGAACTCATTAACTTAATTGCCAGTTCAGTGAATGAGAGCATGGTTGCGTGCTTCAAAGCATCTGCAATAATTACATTAAAACATGCGGATGTCCATGTAGATATGCAAAACCCATTGTGCAAATATGCGGGGAAAATGTACTTACCCGGCCTTGGGGTAGATTTCCGGATTTGCTCAGAAATGTATGTGACTATCCTGTTCATCTAAATGGGGCTTCCAGGAATCCATGCACCTACTGCAGAAATAACCAAATCTAAGAGTATGAATAAAGAACAATCACAGACCTCTCTATAACAAATCTGCTGTGTGACCTCCCATGTGCCTCTTTGATATTGATTGTCACAATGAAGAACACTTACAACAAAATGCAGTCCTATATTCAATCATCTACTTTACACAGATTTCATGATTGCCTACAAGTTTTACTAGAAGTTTGTCTAATATCAGTGTTGCTGGGCGACTATAACAACATCTTTTTGATGTCCTATTTCCAGTAGTTGCCCAGTTTATGAAATCTAATTCTTCTTCTCTTATAGAGATTTCTGCGTTGGAACATATGTGGATTTTGGGGCAGATTAGCTGCAGACAGATTGTGGTATGAAATTAATCCGCATGTGAATTGCTCTAACAAGTAGGGACTGTCCAAAACTGAGAACTCCTGTAAGAGTACTATACTAAGTAGAATTATTTAATGCAGGAAAGATTTTATTGAAATCTACAACTATATAGGAATTGTACAAGACAGTGAGGCTAATTCACTATTGGAAATTCAGCAATTTTCTGGTGCAAATTATGCCGGAAAACTGGGAAACATTCTTTGTGCCACATTTACTATACTATGATGACAAAAGTATTGGGGCACCCACTAATTCTGTGCTATCAGGCAAAAGGGATATGCAGACTGGTTGTGCGAGCATAAGGTATAAAGGAGAGCATCACACAGGCATATCCCAGGAACCATCAGAATACCACAAGGTGTAGAGTTAACAGACTTTGAACGGGGAGAAGAGAGTGTGGAAAATACTGGTGTGAAGGCGCAACACTCCAAGCTAGTAGAAGATTAAGGTCCAATATGCGATAGTGAAAGCACTTCTTTTTTATTATTTAACAAAATAAAAAAACAGCAAGTGAAAACGCATTTCGGGGACGAGCCCCTTCGTCAGTTCAGCTGGATTAAACACAACAGGATGCCTGGGGGTGACATATTTCCAATGTTTTTGGATGTGCCACAGGTCCTGTATGTGGAAGGGAGACAGGGAGGAAAGAAGACTTTGAACAGCGTATGTAAGTATGTTGTCACCTAGGGGCACCCGTCAGGGATGCCCGTTATCTCCGGCCCTATTCGCCATAGCCATCGAAGCCCTAGCAATTCGTTTGAGAAATTCCCCTGATGTAACCGGCATTAAATGGGCGGGCCTCAAAAGCAAGGTGGGGCTATATGCGGACGATACAATTCTCTTTTTATCAGACCCTATAACCTCCTTCTCTCAAGCTATGTCCCATATAAACAAATTTTCCCATCTGTCTGGACTGCACGTTAACTGGTCCACAATTTTATAGACAAATCCTAACCCGGTAAACAATCCCTGTGTGACTAGATATGGCCTGGCCGTGGTCCCCACATTTAAATACCTAGGGATAATTTATGTCCCGAGATTATAACAACGCAACAGAAGATAATATCGTCCCACTAAAAAAAAATGCAAAAAACAAATTCAAGAGATGGTCTTAGCTACCGCTCTCGGTGGCCGGCCGTATTAAGCTTGTTAAGATGGCTATCCAACCCAAGTGCCTGCCTATGTGTACTACAACATATGCCAATATATGTCCCTAAGCACATCTTCCAATCCCTCAATTCTCTCATCATATCATTCATCTGGAACTCCACCCGCTCGAAACTTAGCCTCTCGTCCCTACAAAGACCCAAAGAGCAAGCCGGAATGGCCCTTCCGGACCTACGGCTATATTACCTAGCAGGACAGATACGAAATATCCGCAATTGGGCTTTGGAGCGGGAGATGCCCATAGCAGACCAATTCCTCGCAAAACAAGTGCAAGGGAATAATCTACTAAATTATCTAGAATTCCCAGAGTACACAAACTCCTCTGACATATTACCACTTCATAAACTCGCCTTGCAGGTATGGAAAGAGGTTAAATCTCTTCAACAATACGAGGACGTGATATCGGAACTTCCTCTATGGAATAACTCCGGCCTCGCTGCCTTACAGTCGGTTCCAGACCCCCAATATTGGATGTCCCTGGGAATAGTTTCAGTGGGAGACGCATATATAGACGGAGGAATCCCCACATTCAACCAATTACGTGAAAAATTACAATCCCCACAACTCCAATTATTCAGATTCTTCCAGCTGAGACATGCTCTAAACTCCCAGTTCCCTCCTGCCTCTACCCGAATATCCAAATTCCCCACAATTGGTATCCTCAAATCCCAAAGGCCCAGAGGCCTAATTTTGGCACTCTACACACATCTCCTCTCAGCCAAAACAGACCATAACCCGCTCCCAGTATACGACAGATGGAAAGCATCTATTCCGTCTCTAACACCCGAGGATTGGGAGGACATTTCGGAATCCCACCTCCTAGTCTCCCCTGCAGTCAACAACAAATTGATCCAGCTATATATAATACATCAAGCATACCTCACCCCCAGCCGTTTATATAAGATGGGAAACACTTCCTCCAACTCCTGCCATAGATGCCGCCGGTCGGAAGCTAACTTCTGGCACTCGATCTGGGACTGCCCCCTGGTAAAAGAGTTCTGGTATGAGACTGTCTCCTTCATAAACTCACTGCTACCGCCCTTATTCAATATTGCGATGGACCCAAAGACAATTTTATTTGGCTTGCTGGAGGAGGAGGTGTGGCCATACCACACCCGTGTTTTTCTCCAAAAAATACTATTTTTGGCACGCAAAGCGATAGCCACTCATTGGATGGCTGCGGAAGTCCCCACAATTCTATATTGGATTCGGATGGTTAACGTAGTAATCTCCTACGAGAAAATTATCTATCAAAATAGAGGATGCCCAAACAAATTTCAAGAGATATGGGACGTTTGGCTAAACACCCACTCCACTTTATCCGCAGACTAAACTTGGAGCCCGAGTCCCCCTTCCTTTTTCCCTCCCTCTTCTCCATTCCCCCCTCCCCCTTCATCTCTACATTCTCTTTCCCCCCATTCTCTTTGCAAACCACATACATGGTGTCTCACATCAATATACCTCAAATAATCGGCATAGACAGCTTATGTTCAATTGTAAAAGTTTATTGTTACACTCACTGACAAATTAGCCAGAAAGGAAAAACAAGAAAATGTTATCATTAATATGAAAGTTAAAGTACAGCATGTTATCTGTGAAATACTCGCGTCATATCATATATAATTTTTCTTTTATTCTGTACTGTGCAAATTTCCTCTTAATAAAGAAAACAAAGTTAAAAAAGTATGTTGTCACCTGAGCAACCAATCAGTACGGGACATCGCAGCGCTTTTGTACCGTCCAAAGCCCGCTGTTGGCAATGTTATTCGGATATAGAATATATCTGGTGTCTGCGGTGCAGTAACATTCGGGGAGCCCTCTAAACTGATAGAAAGTGGACAACGAAGCCTTGTACGAGCTGGAAGGCATCATGCAAATCATTTGCCAAAACACTCGCTCAGGTGGTCTCATAAACTATTGGAAGTCCCACACACATTAGCACCAGAACCATCATAGGGAACTCTATGTGAAGGGTAACCATGGATGAGCGACTGCACACAAGCCCAACATGAATGCACAGAGGCGTCTGTAATGGAGCTTGTTGTGAACTGTTGAATCGTAGTACTCTATCTTCTGACCAGGTGATCGCATTTGCCTGGATCAGATTGTCAGTGTGGCGGTTGCCTGGAGAGCGGTTTCGACGTGACTGCATCGTCACAACAGTGAAGTCTGGCAGGGATTCTGTTATAGAGTAGAGGACTTTCTGCTGGGAAGGACCAGGGCCATTGATTATAGTGAAGTCCATCCTCAATGTCGAAGGGTATTGTGACAGTGTGGTATTACCTACCCTGTGTCAATACCTTGGTTCAGCTCCGTGTCTCTACCAACATGACCGACACCATGCCATACAGCACACAGTGTTGAAGCTTAATTTAAGGAGCAGGATGTCTGCAAACTGTACACATGACCGTTTATTTTGAAAAGTCAACTGAAATGACCGGTACGCTTTAAGGTGTTTTTTAACATTTTTGTTTGTCTTCCAGCAAAGTTATGGCACCGTGTGATGGAATCATTCATTTCCCTATACCTAAACGGTTGTATTGCTGGGCATCTCCTGAAATAGTTGCGGGAAAAACTGGTACTGTAAAGTCTGATCTTTACAGTTTCTGTGTAGTGATGCAAGAAAGTTTAACAGGTACATTGATTTGTGTTTGTTTCATACTGAGAGCATTTACAAGAAACCTCATTTTTAGTTTTATGTGACAGGATGTAGCAAAAGATTAGAGCTAAAAACAAAGGAAAAGATTTAGCAAACACACTTATTATTGCCTATAAATACATATTTTTCTGCATTTTTGGAATGATGTGTAAGGCCCCCTGTCCACGGCAGTAATTTCGCCGACGGTAAATCGCTGGCGAATCACGCCGTCTGAAGCTTTCCATAGCTTTGCTATGGAAAGCGCCGGCCCCATGTCCATGAGCGGAGAATCGTTGCAATTCTCCGCTCACGGCCGGCAATTCGCAGCATGTTGTGAATTGCCCCGATTCTCCGCGGTTAGCCTATCAGATTAGGCTGACAGGCGGAGATTCGTCTGCGGCTGCTGCTCCCGGGCGGCAGTAGGGATACTGCAACGCCCGTGGACAGGGGGGCCTTACACAAGAATGCATGTAAGTGAAGTTTTTCTGTCTTCAAACTTTTGGCCATGTATTATAACTACAGTGGGTATGGGAACTTCGGCCATCAGTGATGCCAACCCTTCTGGCATTCTTTAAAGATTTAAAATGTTTAACTTGAAATCTCCCATACAATGCTACATGACACAAGCCATATATATTATGGGTTTATTCACCCATTGCAGTAATGGGGCAGTTTACTCACAATTTTGGTATGAATAAACCCAAATGGTAAAAAATTCTTTCTGGACCTTTTGTTCTCGCAGTTCCTAATTTACGGATTATCTTTACATTTTAGACTCTCTGCCATGGAATGGGGTAGATGGCGAAGCAGTTAGGGATGCCATGGATTCTGGACATTACTTGACTGCTGATCCAGCTCTTTCGGAACCATATTATTCTTTAGTCAGCACTGGGATTCAGGCTAGACCTAAGGAACGGACAACACAGCTTCAGGATATTGCATATATGCTGAAGAATGATGTGAAGGTAGTTGGATTATAGAATATATTTAATAGCCTTATCGCCCATATGTCATTTTATATTAAAGGACCTTAGACCGCACAGTCTTATAGTGTTTGTAGTGCATTCAAATAACTTCAATTGACTTGACGCTTATTGAAAAATCTTTGCCCTGTGCATATAGCCTTCACTCTCCCAGACAGCGGTCACATGGCCATTAGTAGTCATAAAAATTGTGCTGCACAGGGGACATGGCCTGCGACCAAGATGGCCGGTCGCACTTAGGTGTAGCTCCCCAGGGGATTTTTATTATCCTGTAACGATCCTGGCCTAAAGTACTCCACTTACCTCCCTGAGGCACCGACGGGACCTACTTACCCTGCTGCAGCAACGGAACAAGAAACAGCGGCGCTTCTGGGTTCCCGCTGGACGGCGGGAGACTCGGGACGGAGCGCGAGGCGACCACCTGCCAGCGCCCTGCTGGCACTCTCGGCCGCGACCCGGCGGCGCCGCGCGACAGAACCTCCGGGCGTATTTAGCCCCGACACACCAGAGGGACCGGCTCCCGGCACCTGAAGCCAGCGGTGTAGCGGCTCGGGACCATCGGCGGCGCAAGCGGCCGCGCTGCATCATATAGCTCGGCCCCCCCCGCGAGCGGTGCAGACACACGTGCCCCCGGAGGGGCCATCTCCCGATCACCGCCAAGACACTTCAGTGGAGGCGCCCGAGACCTACTGGCCCGCTGCCGAGATTCTCCTGCAGCGTCCCGCTAACGGAGCCCCGGACGAACCCGCTCCCTGCAGGCCCTGAGCGCGTCGCGGGCTGTCCTTCTTCTCTTGCCGGACGGGACCCTTTAGAGCGGCGGCACGCCGACCGGAGCTGCAGCGCTGCTGCATTATACCGACCTGCCCGCCGACATATAAGATCCGTGGCGGAGCTCATCCACCGCTGGGCCCCTGCTCTCAGGGACCACGAACTGTGAATAAAGTCAGGGGGGGGGGTCACTGCCCGGGAGATTGACATCCCATAAGCTGCGCCCGAGGAGGGGGTCGCCCAATACTGGGAGCACCCCCAGATAAGGCCCTTAGCAGGACACTCCATAAAGGAAAATAGAGACAGCACCGCAACCCCTCACAAACCCGTGCACCCGGGATAACCTCCGACAAGCGGCGCTTGTGAAGGCAGCCGAAACAACAAGCCCATTAAATCATCTATCAGTTTGGGACCCAAGGGCTATTCCCCAGGAGCCACTACAGGACCCACATTAAATCCCTGAGGCCTAGTCCTCACGCCTTCTCCAATTACCATCTCCTGCTAGACCGACTGGTCTGCAGTCCAGGCCCCTACACAACGTTCAAGGGCCTACATTCCTAACGGCCGGCTGTGTCCAGCTAACACCGCTGAGCGCTTCAAGACACCCAGCTCCACTAACAACACGAGCAAGGCCTTTCTTCAGCTTCATACATTCTCTCTCAATAACATCGCGGAGATATACTCCGACAGCTCCAATCATCCTCCCCGCTTAATATTTGTTCAACATGAGTACCCGAGCCAAGGGTGGCACTGCGGCCGAAAAACTTAAAGAATTCTCTAGGACAGAGACACCTGAACACACACCACGGCCTGCACGTACCACCCAGGCGAGAGAGAGCGAGACAGACCCGGGGCAACCCCCGGAACCCACTATGCGGCAACTTCTTGAAGCTATCAATATCTGCAAATCCTCCCTCACGGGCAAAATAGACGAAATCAAAGCAGATGTCTCCCTGCTAAGACAGGACTTACAAAACATGCGAGGCAGAATGAGTGAGATGGAAGACCGCGTTTCCAGCATTGAAGACTCCCTGAAACCACTCCCGGCGGCAATACACAAAGTTACCAAACAATCAGAATTTTGCCAGTCCAAGATGGATGACTTGGAAAATCGCCTCCGCCGTAACAACCTACGGATAATCGGCTTGCCGGAGCGAGCAGAAGGCTCCCATCCGGAGTCTTTCACGGAGAACTGGCTAAAGTCTATACTGGGGAACGACATTTTCTCAGCCTCCTTCACCGTAGAGACAGCCCATCGTGTCCCGACTAGACCTCACCCCCGGGTGCCCCCCCGCGCCCCTTTCTGGCAAGGATTCTAAACTGCAGAGACCGTGACACCGCACTGCGTCAAGCCAGAATTAAAGGCCCACTTAAATACAACAATTCGCTAATCTCCATTTTTCCTGATTTTTCCGCGGATTTACAGAAGCAGAGAGCCACCTTCATAGAGGTCAAGAAAAAATTCAAGGACAGGAATATCCCTTACTCCATGGCCTACCCAGCCCGCCTGCGCATTGTAGCGGACGGGAAAGCCCTCTTCATGCAATCACCAGCCGAAGCCATGGAATGGCTCCAGATGCATCCTACACCATCCGCGGACGCTGGATCCTGAACACGCCGTAGCTATATCCTAAAATTTTATTTGTAATGTTACTCTGTAATTCCCCTGGCCTACTGGGAACAATGGGCAATTAATATTCAATAAGCCCCTCATTGGGACCTCAAGACACAAAACCTACTAGTCTCAGTCGAGGCCACTACTTCCCTTAAGGCCACAGGAATTTCCCCTATTGGCAACAACCGTTACTCTCTTGATAGAGCGTAACTTTAAGATTTCCTCTTGACATTTCCGTTATAATTGTTAAACGGAATGTTACATGTTGACTGTTTATGTGATTATAGTTCAGTTCTGGTTAAATCCCCGGAGAGTCCGTGCCGGTGCTACTATCCCATTAATACACGCAAATTGCCGCCGCTCTTAAACGCCCTACCCGTGAACTACCGGGTCTTTTTACCACTTAAATGGCGTTAACATGTTTTAGTTGGAATGTGAGAGGTTTGGGTACCACCGCCAAGCGCAAGGCTGTGTTTTCATGCATTAAACAATTTAATCCTCACATTGTATGTTTACAGGAAACTCACCTCACCTCAGAAAAGGCCGAACTACTCAAAAAACCGTGGGTCCAATGGGTAAGCCACTCCTATCACACCTCCTCCTCCAGGGGAGTCTCACTCCTTATTCACAAAGCAGTAAGATGGAACCCAATTAGCACCCGTAGAGACCCTGAAGGGAGATTCATTTTTACATATGCTGAAATAGACTCTAAACCCTATACCATCTTATGTATATACAACCCACCCCATAACAACCAATATCCCGTACAAGCGGCCATCGCGTTTGCCCACCAATACCCCCTAGCAAGCGTCATCTGTATGGGGGACTTTAACCAAGTAATGGATCTAAATATAGATAGGTTCCATACACCATCCACAGCCCCTACCACTGCTAAATCCTCTCTGCAACAGCTTACTGACAGCGTGGGATGGGTGGATTTCTGGCGCATCAATCACCCCACTACCCAGGAATACACCTGCCATTCCCAGGGACATAACACCCTGTCCAGAATCGACTACATATTCGGCTCCCCATCTCTAGCAATCTATCTCTCCAATATAACACACTGCCCACGGGGCGTCTCGGACCATTGCCCGATTCTATTAACCTTAAAATTCCCCCAAAATAAAATCATCCCCAACTGGAAAATACATCCATTCTGGCTTAAACTTATTGATACCGACGACCAAACACCCGCCCACATATCAACCTTTCTAGACGTCCACAACAACAACACCCACTATGCCCTGAAATGGGATACCCTCAAGGCTTACCTCAGAGGCTGTCTTAAATCCACCATCACTCACATTAAAAAATCCACATCCCAGTCTGACCGCGACATTGAGGCCCGGGCTACGGAGGCGGAAAAACTATACATCTCCGACCCTACAGACTCCAACAAAGTGGCATGGCTCGGCATGTCCCGCCTGCATAAAATTCAAATCCATGAAAAAACCAAACGTAAATTATTCTTCACCAAACAATATTACTTCGAACTGGGGAACCAATCCAGCCATCTTCTGGCTAATCTCATCAGGCGGGAGAGCCACTCTAATACTATCCTCAAAATTCAAAACACACAAGGCGAGACGCTCACCGATGCCCAGTCCATCACAGAACGATTTAGAGAATTCTATGCCAATCTCTACAGCTCCTCTACTAACAAAACCACTTCAGACACCCTCAACTACCTCCAGGATCTGATATTCCCAACACTCGAGGCCGAACAGATAGCGCTTCTAGAAGCCCCTATTTCCCTAGAGGAGGTTCAGCAAACCATCCAAGATATGGCACTGAATAAATCCCCAGGCCCAGATGGCCTCCCCATTGAAGTATACCAAAAATATAGTGAACACCTCACCCCACTACTGCACGAAACACTACTTCAAGCCCAAATAGGTAACTCCCTTCCCCCCTCATTTTATAAAGCCACCATAATCGTCTTACTAAAGCCCAATAAAAACCCGCTGGACTGTAGCTCCTATCGACCCATTTCGCTAGTCAATGCAGACTACAAAATCCTAACCAAAGTCCTAGCAACCAGATTAAACCAAGTCATCCTTTCTATTATACATCCAGACCAGACCGGCTTCATGCCAGGGAAATCCACAACGATCAATATAAGAAAAGTCCAAACCGCCATTCAGATTGGTACCAAATTTAATATGCCCTGGGCCCTCGCATCACTGGACATGATGAAAGCCTTCGACTCCCTGGAGTGGAGCTTTCTAGAGGCATGCCTTCTTCGCTTCGGTTTCGGTCCCCAGTTTATACACTGGATCAAAATAATATACAAATCCCCAAGCGCCAATGTAACTGTAAACGGTATTCCATCAGCCGACTTCTCATTGACCAGGGGCACCCGCCAGGGCTGCCCACTATCCCCGGCTTTATTCGCCATAGCCATAGAGGCGCTGGCGATCCGTTTGAGAGCCACTCCGGCCGTAGCCGGAATCAAGTGGGGAGGCCTGGAGAGCAAGGTGGGCCTTTACGCGGATGATACGATCCTGTTCTTGTCAAATCCAGAAACCTCCTTCCCCCAGGCCCTACAACACATTGATAAATTTGCCCAGTACTCAGGCCTACAAGTAAATTGGTCCAAATCCACGATTCTATACATGGACCATAACCCTGTGACAGACCCCTCAGTAGCTAGATATGGCCTGGCGGTGGTATCAACGTTCAAATACCTAGGGATAAACATAACCCGAAACCACAATAGAGCCCTAGAAGAAAATATTGACCCTCTATTTGAGACCATAAGACACAAACTTAAACAATGGTCCAGGTTGCCCCTATCAGTTGCAGGTCGCATAAACCTAGTCAAAATGGCTATACAACCGAAATGTTTATATATACTACAGCACATGCCTATGATCGTCCCCAAACGGTATTTCCAATCTCTAAACTCCCACATCTCCTCATTTATATGGGGCTCATCGAGACACAAACTAAGTTTAATGTCATTACAGAGACCCAAAAATCAGGCGGGTATGTCCCTCCCAGACCTCAGATTATATTATCTAGCTGGTCAACTCCGCAATATTCGCCCGTGGTTCCAAAACACAGTAAAACACATCACAGATCAATACCTGGAACATCAAGTGAAAGGCAACAATCTGTTGGTGTACTTGGAGTTCCCCGAATGTTCAAACCCCTCAGATTTACTACCACTCCACAGATTAGCGCTGAGTGTGTGGAGAGAGACAAAATCTATCCAGAGCTTTGACGATACAGTATCCGATCTTCCTCTCTGGGATAACCCAGGCCTGACGGCTCTGCAGACAGTCCCAGACCCCCAATACTGGAGGAATTTGGGGGTCACCTCACTCAAAGATATATACAAGGACGGTGTATTCCCTACATTCACTCAACTGCGCGATCTGTTACAATCCCCGCACCTCCAACTGTTCAGGTTTTTTCAACTTAGGCACGCACTGACCACCCAGTTTCCCCCCAACTCTACTCAGATATCCAACTTCCCTACCATCGGAATCCTTAAATCCCAAGGACCGAGGGGCTTGATCTCGGCACTTTATACACACTTACTTTCAGCCAAAATAAACCTCCACCCACTTCCAGTCTTTAATAAATGGGCGCTCTCCATCCCTTCTCTCACAACTGATGATTGGACAGACATCATGGAATCCCATTTGTCTGTCTCGCCCGCCGTGAATAATAAATTGATTCAACTTTATATAATCCATCAAGCTTATCTCACCCCTAACTGACTATACCAAATGGGTAACGCCCCATTAAATTCATGCCACAGATGCCATCAACCTGGGGCGAACTTCTGGCACTTAATCTGGGACTGTCCACCAGTAAACAATTTCTGGTCCGACATTGCAGCCTTTACAAACGCACTTTTATTACCTCCATTTAACATATCAATGGATCCCAAAGTAATTTTATTCGGCCTACTGCCAGAAGATCAATGGCCCAAATACACACGCACCTTCCTCAAGAAAATACTGTTTCTGGCCCGCAAAGTGGTGGTACTGCACTGGATGGCTGCAGACCCACCCCTACTATCACAATGGATAAAACTAATAAACGATGTCACTCCATATGAAAAAATCATCTATAAGAATAGAGGATGCCCGGGAAGGTTTCAGGAGATCTGGGGCCTCTGGCTCATCAACCGACAAACTTTATCATCAATGTGAGTTCTATCCGGGCTCCCACCCCTTCCCTCCCTCTTGGGGATCTCATATTTCCCTCATCTCTCCCTACATCCCACCCGCATCTTTAATGCATTTCCCATTTTTCTGCCAGGTACTGAGCGGCTGCCCGGCACGGGCTCTCCGGCACTCTCTCCCCCCTTTTTTTTACTGTTGTTCAACTGTTTGACTTGAAACTAAGCAAAACAAAACAAAAAGCATTGTTTCTCCCCCTTTTTTTTTATTGACCAATTTATACAGGTGCAGTTCAGCATTAAATGTACTTTTACGTATATATACGATATTTATACAGATACAATCAATGTCATGTATAATATTTTCCTCATGCAATATGCTATGTACCGTGATTCTGTATTTTGTTAAATAAAACAAAGTTAAAAAAAAAAATTGTGCTGCACAAATACGGCACCAGATTTACTGGATAACGATAGAACGGCCACATGAAAACAACTTAAAGGTGAAGATTTTTTTTTTTGTATACAATTCAATTGCCAAATTGAATTTAAGTTCTAGTAGCATGGCCAATTTTTGATAAATGGAAAACGCACTTAATCCCAGACAACCCCTTTAACTGCTATTATACCGAGCCTGTAGAAAATGCTGGTATAGAATAGTAGAAACGAATTGGTGGAGCAACCCAAGTAGATTATGCAAGCATGAAGTAGGAGACAATGTCCTCTTTTTGGAGAAAGATGAGCTAGGGATTTGTTTTCCATATTTTAAGAACCCCGGGAGGGATTTTCCATGAATGGAACGGGCAGCTCACCCCAAATCCTGTTGTGCCCAACTGAGTGAACGTTTTCATCTAATAAGCACTTCGGAAAACGTTGGCGCTATACAAATAAAGATTATTATTATTAAAGACAATTCTTAGAGTATGTGATACAACCTCCAGGTGTAATCTAATTACATGAGATTAGTTATTGCCAAACTTCTCTATTTATTAAAACCAGTTTTGAGGTTAATGAACCTCTTCCTCAGTACTTGCTAGGATACACGTCTGGGAGCTGACGGTGTATTTTGCAGAGAGGGTTGGACAATTGCTGATGTAAAAAGTGCTGGGTATTTTCTGCTCTGAAGCCTGTGAATGGAGCCGTGGACTATAGTCATAGTAATGCAAGATATAGTTTCTCAAGATATGAAGTAAATGTCTCATAGGCAGACCACCACCTTATCAGATGGAGGGTCCCCTGATCCTCCTTCCACTAGGTGTTCTGGCTACATCCAGCTGCAGGGTGTAATACAGAGCTGACCGCTCATGTAGACGGACTCAAGTCTATGGGACTTAAAAGATCTGAGGAGCTTGGCCACTGTCATCTCTCCAGGAGAATTAATACAGACCGCTGGAGCCGCAGGGCATTTTACAGGTGAAGAATGTTTTTGTTTTTTTTATTACATTTCCTGCTGCCAGGTTAGTTTTTAAATCTCTCCAATAATCCTTTTAATCCTGCTCAGGCTGTCTCTGTGGGACTTTCTAGGGCTTTATCAAATAAAATATATATTAAAAAAAAAATCCCAATAGCAGTAAAATTGCAGCATTTTAGCTCTAGCAACTGTCTGCACTGCCTTCTGTAAGCGTGGTTGATCTCTCATGTCAATATTCATTATTTTGCACTGCGGCTGAGCTAATCTGTCTTCAATATTTTCTGAATAGGATGGAGACAAAATATATGTAGAATCATCTGGTGTAATGTTAAGGAGATAGTAAATAATTATTATACAGTCTAACACTAAGCAGATAGGCTGCATTTGTAGCCTATATTGGGATTTTACACTCGCTGTATTGAAAGACAGCTGTAAAAGATGATTCTGTTTACTACTAAAATTTTAGTAGTGAAATGCTTTTTGCTCAGTGCCAAACCCATATCTTCCCAGCCACACTATGGCCAGCGCTGCATGGCATGATATGCTTTTTCCGTTCAAAATATTTTTATTTGCATATTTTTACTGGCATTAACATACATTTGTCATTTGCTTATGGATTTGTATTGACTTGCAGTATCACAGACAAAAGTAAATCAATTCTTTACATTACAAGACTTTGGCTATGCGTCTTTTCTTTTCCTTCCTTCCTAATCAGGCAGTTGAATACTGCCCTAACTTATCAAAACTTAAACTGTAACGAAAACATAATTGACAGACAGGGTGGTATGGGATAGGTGGGGGGGGGGGTAGGAGGGGAGGGGTTAGGCTTATATGGGGAGCTGGGGGTGGTGGATCTCTGGGACACGGTTTGAGGTGGTAGAGCCCATCCCTGGGAAGAGCCACTCTCAACTTCCGGAAGCTTTCTGGGGTCTACCAATGTCTTCTACGGACGGCCCGTAGCTACCCAGACCTTAAATCGTTCAGTGGACCTGAATGTGGTCCACATCTGCCAGGTATGGTAGAATCTTTCCTGAGTTTCGCCCTCCTCCGCCCCCAGCTCGTCGAAGCGCATGAGGTCGTTTATTTCTTCTACCCACATCCCTCTTGAGGGGGGGGGGGGGGTCGTGGATTTCCAGAGTCTGGGGATGACCCTTCTGGTTGCGAGTATGAAGAATCTAAGGACATTGTGTTTAATACTATTGATAGTTCCTGGGAGGATTGAGAGGAGGGCCATCTCCTGCGTGAGTCTGAGATGTGACTTACAGATATGATTATATAGGTCAATAGTTTCCTTCCACAGATCAGACACTCCCGGGCAACTCCACCAAATGTGGGACATGCTCCCTATGTCAGTGTTACATCTCCAACAAGTTGGTGGTGTCTGGGGGAAAATTTTATGTAGGTGGTCGGGAGTTTTGTACCATCTAGACAAAATTTTGAAATTTAACTCTTGTGCTTTACCAGCAGAGGACATTTTGTGACATAGTGTCCAGGCTCTCTCCCAGTCCTCTCTTGGTAGGCTGTGACCTAGTTCCTTTTCCCAAGCCTCTATGTATGCAGGGTTTTGGTCCTCTATCTCTCGATTCAGCATCAGCCTATATATGGATGAAATCATGTGCCTCTGTGTGTTTGACGACATGGCCATTTGCTCAAAGGGCGTTAGCGCACCCGTTAGGTTCGCCCGGGGAGCCAGGGACCCCGCAAACCCCCTCAGCTGAAAATATTGTAGCCAATAGCCGGGACGGGATCCTCTCTCATCTATGAGCTCAGTAAACTGTTTTAAATTCGTGTTGGACATTTAGGCTCTAATTCTTGGTAGTGGCGACGTGTGTAAGCCTAGTATGGACGTGCCCTCTAGGGTTGTCTTGAATTGTGGGTTTGTTATGAGAGGGGTTAGGGGGCCAGGGACTGAAACCATGCCTTTTTTTTGCCTGAACTCTGTCCATGTCTTGAGTAACTGACCTACAAACGGGGAGATGTTGGGGATCTCTTTTATGAGTTTAGGTGGGATCCATGCTGCTCCTCGTAGGGTTCCCGGGACCAGTGCATGTTCCGCAGCAACCCAGAGCTTATGACTGTTGTCTTTAATTAGGTCTAGCACACAGTTTGAGAGACAGGCTTTATGATAGAGGGTGAAATTAGGCAAGCTCAGGCCCCCTTTTTCCTTTTGTCTGGTGAGGAGCGAGAAGCGCATTCGTGGCTTCCTTCCTCTCCAAACGAACGCTGTAATGAGGGTTCAAAGCCGTTTTAGGTATTAGTTTGGAAGTTTCACCGGGACCGCCTGACATATGTAGAGGAATTTCGGTAGCGAGTCCATTTTAATTACGTTGACCCTGCCATTCCAGGACAAGAACAATGAGTTCCATTTGTTAAGGTCCTTTTCAAGTTCTGACAGGAATGGGAGGAAGTTGAGTTTAAAGATCTGTGTGGGGGGGGCGTGGCCAAGCAGCTAATCTGACCGGCCGCATGTGAGGAGCGCTCCTCCACATACCGGCAAAAAAACCCTAATCCTGAAGACATCCTGAGGGTCCCCTGACCCAGAATAGCACCGGCGGAGGGAGGAGAGGATAGAGCCCCTGACGGCGCTCCCGGACGGCCGCAGCTGAGGTACCGGCAGCGGGGAGAGCGGAGACCCATAGCCGCCGCGGACGTACTGCGGAGGACACCGGTGAGCGGCGGGGACTCCGAGCCAGACTTTGCTCCGAGAGGGGGGAGAGAGGAGGCGGATAGACCCCCCGGAGGGACGTCTGTGACACCGACATAGCGGGCACCGCCGGCGGGAGAAAAGTCCGAGAGGCAGCGACTCCGGCGGCCATCTTGTGAAGGGCAGAGGCGGAGGTGCAGGGCCCTGAACACCAGAGTGCACTGCTCCCGGGCGCGGTAAGGAGTTGTGCGGAGAGGGGGAAGAGAAGGTCGAGATCCGGAAGGTATAACCGAGAGGTGGACATAGGAAAAGCTGCTGGCGGGAAAAGACCGCGAAAACGCGGCTGCGGCGGCCATCTTGCGTGTGGCGCCGGAACAGAAAGGCCCTTAAAACAGGGCCGAAAGCTACCCCCGGGCCCAATATAGCACCGCTGCAGGGAAAGGGAAGAGGACAGAGACATTAGAATTACACAGAAGGCACAGGCAGCGCAGCGCACAACGACCTCAGACCCGCAGCGAAGTGACCATCAAGCGAACAAGCGCAGCTAGCAAGCAAAGCAGTGAGAAGACACATTTAAGGGGACATAGAGGGAGGCCCTCCCCCCCCCCCCCTCCACTTACAAGAGGACTAAACACCATACAATTCGGAGAACCAGGAGAAGGGGCAAAACAGGGGCAGCAGCAGACCCCTATAGAACATTCAATTTCTATAACGGAAAACCAAACAACCGCGACATGGGCCCCACTAGACAAAGTTCATCTGCAGACAAACTTAAAGTCTTCGCAAGAGGAGAAACCCGGAAGGAGCCCAGCCCTGAACCCGCTGCGCCCGCTGCGGCGGGAGCTGCAGCAACAAAGCATACCAACCCAGATCCAACTGAGGGAACTGTGCAAACGCTGCAACAACTGTCTGAACAGCTTCTGACCGCAATACAAACATCTACAGCCACGCTCACCAGCAAAATTGATGAAGTTAAAGTGGATGTGAGTCTGCTGAGACAAGATCTCCAAAACCTAAGAGAACGTGTTGCCAGCACAGAGAACAGAATATCTACCCTAGATGATACTGTCGCCCCAATGACAGATGCAATACGAGATCTTACGCAGAAAGCTGAATACTGGAGACAAAAAGCAGACGATCTGGAAAATCGGTCGCGAAGAAATAATTTGCGCATAGTGGGGCTACCAGAGCGGGCCGAGGGGCAAAGACCTGAAGAATTTATAGAACGCTGGCTTCGAGAACTCTTTCCCAATGCTGGACTATCGCAAGTCTTTGTTATTGAACGTGCGCATCGAGTGCCCATGAAGCCACCAATACCAGGAGCCCCACCCAGACCCCTACTAGCAAAGCTGCTCAACTCCCGTGACAGGGATATAATCCTACAAGCTGCCAGAAAGGGAGGGCCCCTGCGACATGACAACGCCACAGTGTCCATTTTTCCGGATTTCTCAGCTGATCTCCAAAAGCAGCGAGCAACATTCTTCGGAGTCAAAAAGCAACTAAGAGATCTGCAGCTCCCGTACTCGATGGTGTATCCGGCTCGACTGCGGGTGATCGACGGGGACCGTGCCCGCTTCTTCTCCACACCAACGGAAGCAGGAAATTGGCTGAACACCAGACGACGACCAGAAGGGCCGTAATGTATACATAACCATTTATTTTCCCCTCTCTAGGTGCAGAGACCAATACACAAAGATGAACATTTCCCTTACAGTTCCTAACTGCACACTAGTGACTATCCTCTAAACACGCCACAAGAACACTCTAGCCAAATGGCACAGAACCGAGACTTTCTTTATCTGTGGCAGACAAGTAATCTACGATTCCCAGGAGAAGATGACAAACCTTCCCTTTCTACGGCCCCGGCGAGATTCACCTGTTTTAACCCCCCCCCCCCCATCCTCCTCCTCCACCGATTCCCCTCGTCGATGTCTTGCGGGGTGATTTAGAACCCCCTCCCCATATGCTTCCTATCCTTAAGGGGACCCACCCAGAAAATGACAGCCTAACCAATGCCGGTCCACATAACTGATTTAACAACACAACAATACCACAAGTATAGTCTTGTAATAAGCTATACTATGTAGGTACCCCCTAAATACAGGTTGCCACGAATACGTATGTGATAAAGAAGATAATCTTCGAATCTGGTTAATTACAGGTTGATTGAGAGTTACAGTTGATAGTAGTTTATCAAAATGTTTTTAAGTTGTATGCATCAAGTGCTCTATGATGATATTGAAAATGTGCTGAAGTACTGTTACATGATAGATGATAAAAATGCAATTGAGTGTCGGGGGGGGTCGCCTGACGGGCAGAATAACATGGGGAATAGTATCCGGATCAGATTAACATCTCTTAGCCAATGGCGGAGATAGTCTTTGTATCCTGGAACGTCAGGGGCATGGGGTCTACTAGGAAACGGGCAGCGATGAACACGTTGCTGCGCTCCTGGCGACCACACATCCTGTGCTTACAGGAGACCCACCTTACACCTGAAACCACAAAAGTCTTACTGAAGCCATGGGTACAATGGTCCGCGCATGTATACCACACATCATACTCCAGGGGGGTGTCTCTACTAATAAGAAGAACACTTAGATGGGAGGTGGAACAGATTAAGAAGGACACAGAGGGCAGATATATTTTTGTAAGAGCTAAAATTAACAATGACCCATATGTCCTACTATGTTACTATAACCCGCCGCCGGCAACAACAACCATTCTAGCAGACGGCATTCAATTTGCATCATTCTCTCCAGACGCAACAGTTGTCTGTATGGGAGATATGAACATGGTGATGGATCCCGCCTTGGATAGATTTGGGGGTGGTGCTCGGGGGGAGGGAGATGCGAGCAAGACTCGCCTGGCCTCTATTATCTCGGTAACGGGTTGGCTAGACTTATGGCGAACATTTCACCCGCAGCAAAAAGAGTATACCTGCCATGCAGCCCACAACCACGCTCTCAGCCGAATAGACTATATATTCGGGTCCCCTTCACTATTCCCTAAAATAGACTCAATAGAGTTCCTACCTCGAGGTATCTCAGACCACTCGCCAATACGTATGACCCTTAAAAACCCAGGCCCAATCACAATCAAGAGACCAAGGGTGCACCCATTCTGGCTTTCATTATTTGGACCTAATGACCGCATACCGGACCAGATCCAAATATACTATGAGGCACATGAGACGCATGGAGACATAAATCTAGTATGGGAGGCATTTAAATCATACCTTAGAGGCTGTTTAAGGTCCTCAATTTCATTTGTCAAAAGAGCCACGGCACGTGAAGGTGAACTTTTAGCAGAGCAATGCCAACAACTAGAAAGAGATTATATAGCTGACCCTATAGACACTAAAAGAGATAAATGGCTTCAGACAGGCAGAGACTACTTATTATACCTGAAAGAGAAAGCCCAAAGGAATCTATTCTTTACCCGACAGTCCTTTTTTGAACAAGGAAACCAATCCAGTAAACTACTTGCTTATATGGCGAGACAGGAAACCGCTCCCCCAACCATACTGCGAGTTAAATCAACCGAGGAAGTAGTGCTTACAGACCCGAAAGAAATCCTAGATAGATTTCAGCAATTCTACAAAGACTTATACCAATCAAGGGTAAATTACACAGCGGCAGAACTAGAGACCTACTTAAATGACATAATATTTCCAGAAATACAAGACGACTATAGGTCCCTACTTGACTCCCCCATAACAGTGGAAGAGATTGAAGAAGCAATAAATGAGATGGCTAAAAACAAAACTCCGGGAATGGATGGGTTGCCAGTGGAAATATATCAACATTACAAAAAAGAAATAATACCACAATTGTTTACCCTATACAAATACATCCTGGATAAACATCACCTACCAGAATCGATGCTAGAGGCCAACATAGTCCTCATACTTAAACCAGACAAAAACCCAGAGGAGTGCGGCTCGTATAGGCCGATTTCCCTATTAAACACGGACTATAAAATCCTTACTAAAATACTAGCGACCCGACTAAACCAAATAATAGGGAAAATTATACACCCGGACCAATCTGGCTTTATCCCGGGTAAATCGACATCGGACAATATCAGAAGAACACAGGTAATCACACAGGTGGGGTGGAGGTGGAGAGCAGACTGGGCCCTGGCCTCACTAGACGCGGCTAAAGCGTTCGACTCCGTCGAGTGGCAGTACCTGATAGAGGTGCTGCGTAAATTCAGGTTTGGAGAAACGTTTATAAAATGGGTCACCATCCTGTACAAAGCCCCGACCGCAAGGGTAACGGTAAACGGCCTGGTCTCCACTTCCTTCCCACTACACAGGGGGACACGACAGGGATGCCCACTTTCCCCCCTTCTATTTGCAATTGCAATCGAACCCCTAGCCCTGAGAATTCGACAACACAACTCATACAAAGGCGTTCAAATCGGACCCAGAGAGGATAGAATAGGCTTGTATGCGGACGATATAATATTGTATATGTCAGACCCTAGAAACACCCTACCACTGACCGTATCTCTAATAGACAGGTTTGGAATTTTTTCAGGCCTATGCATTAACTGGCAAAAATCCGCTTTCATGCCCCTAAGATCAGAGGGATGGCAGACGGGGGATGTATTTTGTAACTTACAAATCACTCCCAGATTTAAGTACCTTGGTATATATATCACCAGAGAACACACCCAGAGCCTCGAGTTAAATATTGCCCCCCTGCTGACAACTCTGCAGCAAAAGTTGAAAGGCTGGAGCACCCTACCACTATCTGTAGCAGGCAGAATAAACCTCATAAAAATGATAATACTCCCTAAATACTTATATTGCCTAGAACATACAGAAACAATTATACCACAGAAATTCTTTAAAAAAACTAACTCATTAATAACGTCATTCATATGGGGAAACTCTAGAGCCAAACTACGACTGGATACCCTACAACGCCCTAAAGAAATTGCAGGTATGGCGTTACCAGATTTTAAACTATATTATCTGGCGGGACAGGTCAGGTATCTCCGTCATTGGCTGTCGGGTGCGCCTCTCCCTAACTCCGAGCACCATCTCATGTACTTCCTCGAGGAGACTTCGTTGTGGATCCTCCTGGAAAAACCAAAATTGATAACCAAACAAATGCTGCCAGTCCACAGACTGGCAGTGAACGTGTGGCAGATATGCAAATCACTAACAAGACAAGAGAACACCCCCTTGGAGACTCCCCTGTGGGACAACAGGGCATTACCACACTTGGTGAATTTGCCAGGTAAACAATTCTGGATAAACTCAGGAGTTACCACACTAGAGCATGTTTATAGGGACCAAACACTGGTTTCCTTTGAACAAATGCAAGAGCTATACCAGATCCCAAGGGCGGGATTTTTTAGATATTTGCAACTCCGACACGCACTGACCGCACAGTTTCCAGGACCTAGACAAATATTTTCACAGTATCCATTGATAGGGGTACTGCGAACACAAGGACCCAAAGGCCTGATTTCAGTGCTGTATACCCATCTACTACATGCTAAAATCCCTGACATACCAATGACAGTAATGCAGAGATGGAGAGAACTTATTCCCACCCTCACTAGTGAAGATTGGGAAATGGCCATGTCCATATACACCACAGTATCACCGGCGGCAAATAACAAACTAACACAACTATATATCTTACATCAGTGTTATCTAACACCGAGCAGACTTCATAAAATGAATCGGATAACCACCAACCGCTGCCACCGATGTGGAATGCCCAATGCAAACTTCAACCATTTGATATGGAACTGCGTAGATATTCAGACATACTGGAGAGAGATTATAGAGTTTCTAACACAAATATTGGGAATACCAGTACCACACGATCCTGCAGTGTGCCTGTTGGGGATCTTAGACGAAGAACAATGGCAATATCATGACAGGATATTTCTTACAAAGGTTCTATTTTACGCCCGGAAGGCAATAGCCTTACGCTGGATGGACAGGCGCCCCCCGACACTCACAAAGTGGCAGAGCATTGTCAACGCCGTTCTGCCATATGAAAAAATGGTATATAAAAATAGAAAATGCCCTGAAAAATTCGATAAAGTGTGGGAAAGATGGTGTGGGTCATCAAGTACGGTGTACACACAGAACCAGTTCCATAATTTGCTGAGAACAGTGATGCCTAGAAACACTTAGATGGGCTAACAAAGGAACACACCCTCCGCCGACACCACAAAGAAATTATATTACCAGAGGAAAATGTAACAAAGGAATATGTCAATAGAATGTACTAAAACACTTGTTAGGAATATAATGAGCTAATGATGTAACCAAAAGTTTTCTTTATTCAGTTGTTGTACAAAATACAATGTTTTCAATAAAACGAGTTTAAAAAAAAAAAAGATCTGTGTGGTGTCTGCCGGGAGTTGAATGCCCAGGTACTTTATCGAGGACCGTTTCCATTTGAATGGGAATTGTGCCTCTAGTTGTGATACTTCGGTCTGCGGCAACGTTACGTTCAGGATCTCTGATTTTTGTGTGTTTACTTTGTAGTTGCTAAGTCCGCCGAAGCGTTTAAACTCTTGTAGGATTACGGGGAGTCCCACTTGTGGATTGGACAGATAAATTAGCAGGTCGTCCGCGAACAGAGCCATCTTGTGTTCAATGTTCCCGGTCAAGATCCCTCTAATTGAATCATTTTGACGGATTGCGTTAGCTAGCGTTTCCATGGTTAACACATAAAGAAACGGGGAGTGGGCAACCCTGTCTTGTCCCTTTTGTTATTTGGAAGGCGTCCGACAGGGAGCCGTTTACCCTAATTCTAGCTGAGGGATTTCGATATAGGGACATGATTCGGTCTTTTGTTTTCGGTCCCACCCCTATTTTGTCCAATGTGGCCGAGAGGAAGGGCCAGCCGACCCTGTCGAACGCCTTCTCAGCGTCGACCGCCAGGAGACATAACGGGTCGCCCATGACCCCTGCTCTGGCCATCAGCGATAGGGATCTAACCGTGTTGTCCCTTGCTTCTCTGCCGGGGACAAATCCTACTTGTTCTCCATGTATCAACCGTGGTATGCAGTATTGTAATCGTGTGGCTATCAGTTTAGCGAATAGTTTTATATCTATATTGAGGAGTGATATGGGTCTGTAGTTGCCGCAGACCGAAGCATCCTTCCCTGGCTTTGGAATAACTGAAATGTGGGCCATTAAGGATTGTGTCGGGAATGGGCACCCTCGTTCTACCGCATTAAAGGCTCTGAGAATTAGGGGGGAGATTTCTCTGAAGGTTTTGTAAAATCTGGCTGTAAAGCCATCTGGGCCGGGGCATTTGCTCACTTTTAGATCTTTAATGATTGTAGTGAGCTCCTCTTCACTGAAGTCTTTGTCTAGACTCGCTGCCTCCTCAGTTGTCACTCTTTTGGGGGCGTTTTGTGTCAAGTAGGCCTCAATTTCGCCATCTAGTCCCTGGGTGTCAGTCTGTGTTTGGTCTCTGATGTTGTATAGTTTAGAATAGTATTTTTTAAATTCTTCCAATATGTCTGTTGTGGCGTGCACGTGTCTTCCGCCCTCTATCCTTATTTTGGTGACATGGGTGGGGGACGATCTAGGGTGGAGGGCTCTGGCTAACCAGCTTCCACATTTATCTGCATATCCGAATGTCCCTCTACGTAGTTTGTCTCTCTGAGCTCATGAACGTTGGTCGAGGATTTTAAGTATTTGCTGCCGTATAGAGGAGATTTCGGCTTTAAGTACGTCGCTTTGGGATTTTTTGTTGTCTTCTTCTTTGGTTTGTAAATTTAAAATAAGTGTGCGTAGTTTCGCTGAGTTTTTTTTTTAAAGTCTGGAACCGTGCGATATTTGGATTCCCCGGACGACGCACTTTAACGCTTCCCACTGGACTGGGGCTGGTGTTTGGTTGTTCTGGTGGTTCGCTATGAATCCAGTGATTGCATCCTTAATGTCTGAGACACAGAGGGAATCACGGAGCAGGTTGTCGTTGAGTCTCCACGAGGTGATTCCCGCGCGGCCTGGGCGTACTGAGAACCCACCGTACACTGGGGTGTGGTCTGACCAGATAAAGTCGCCCAGGGAGCACCTCGGGGAGCAGTCCAACAGACTCTGTGAGACTAGGAGCATGTCTATCCGTGAGTACGTGTTGTGTACTGCTGAGTGGAATGTGTAGTCCCTGTTCCCCGGGTGAAGGATCCTCCACAGATCCACCAAGTGTAGGGCGTGTAGTGTTTTTTTGAGTCGCTGTAGTGCTGATCGGGGTACAGAGGTCCTACCTGATGAAGAGTCTATTTCTGGGTTCAGTACCAGGTTCCAGTCCCCTCCAAGGATAATTTTGGATCCGCTGGCGAATTCGGCCAAGTGCTTTAGGATCTTGGTAGCCGTTGGTACTTGTTCCTGGTTGGGAAGATAAATATTAGCCAAAGTATACAACATATCAGACATTTCTATTTTTAGGAAGACAAATCTGCCCTCTTGGTCTGTTGCGGTGTCCATTACATTGTATCTAAGGTTTCTGTGTAAGGCTATAGACACCCTTCCCGCTTTCTTTGTGGGATGTGGGCTGTGGTACCAGATGGGATATAGTTTGGAGTTGCATGCTGGAACATTGTCTGCTCTAAAGTGGGTTTCCTAGAACATAGCTACCTGAATTTTTTTCTTGTGGAGATGGTAGATTATCTGACCTCTTTTCTGGGGGGAGTTTAGGCCCCTGGCGTTGTATGTGCTACATGTCAGCTCAGCCATGGTTGTCTTCAGTGGAGAACCGCCTTCTCGTAGAGCCCCCACCGCCCCCAGGTTTGGGGAGGGAGTTGGGAAAAGAGGGGGGTGGGGGGAAAACATGTGGGGTAAATCAAGAAAAAACAAAAACAGCAATAAAAACAAATAACTGGTGGTAAACTGGTGTTCTATCATATTCCGATAGTTTGCGAGGGCTAACTTTGCCATCGCTTGTGCTATAGTAGCAGAAACTAACAAATTTACGAGCTTTCGCTCCCTACCCCTATGACTTTAAACTTGTTGTAGTGAGTCTGATTCCCAGAACCCCTTGGACCCCAAGAAACTCGCCTTTCCCTTTGCAACTTTGCCTCGCTCTGCCGAACAAGCGAAGTGGTGGTTAAGTGTTCTTTTCAGGTTGGTTTTCCCGACTTGGATTTCTGAGGTTCCCCAGTCTCCTGGGGTCTCTCTCTTCGTCGGCGCGATCTGCGTTCCACCGTCTGCCATTCAGTTCTTGGAGGTGGTGTTGGCAGGGAGGCTGATTTGGGCCAGTCCGGTAGGGACACAAGTGGCAGCTCGAAGGTCCCCAGGAAATTGGGTAGGTCTCCCAGGCTTCGGAATGTGGCTGTTTTACCTCCCTTGCTGGTGTGAAGCTGGAATGGGAATCCCCAGCGATAAATGATTTCTTTATCCCGCAATAAAGTGAGTAGGGGCTTCAATGCTTTTCTTAGCTGGAGGGTCCGCTGTGATAGATCTGTCAGGATCATTAGTGGAGTTCCTTTGTAGGACAGGTCGCTCTTTTTTCTAGCTTGGTGGAGGATTTGTTCCTTCAGCTTGTAGAAATGCACCCTGCAAAGGACGTCTCTTGGTCTGGTCGGATCAGTGGGTTTGGGTCCCAGCGAGCGGTTAATTCTGTCTATCTCTATTTCTGTGTCCGGTGGTCTCTGTAGCAGGTTGTTAAAGAATTCTCTTGCCCATTTGTCTAACTGGGCGTTGTCAATTTCCTCTGGGAGGCCTCTGATTCTTGGGTTATTCCTCCGGTGACGGTTTTCTAAGTCGTCAATCATGTTGTATAGTTCGGATATCTGGTGGGAGTGCTGGGTGAGCTCTTGGACGTGGTCGTTCATGGTATTAGTAACTATCTCTTGCTCCCCCTCAATCTCTTCTAATCTCTGACCTAGATGCCGTATATCTTGTTGTAAGGCAGCGATGTCGTTCTTGTGGGATGTTTCCATCTTCTGGAAGAGGCCGTTGATTTCGCTTTTAGTGGGGAGGGCTCGCAGATGTTCCTTCCAGTCCCATTCCCCCGGGGGGTCATGTCTCAGGGGCGCTAGTCACATTACTCTGCGCGCACTCTTCTGCTTCGTGCTCGTGTGTGGTGTGGTGCTTGTGGCGGGCAACGGGGAGGGGGGTGCGGAGTCTTCTGCGCTCGACCCTTCTGACGCGCTGGTCGCGCTTGCGGGCTCTCTTCTCCCAGTGCCGCTTACTTCGCCCCTTCTCTGTGTGGGTCTCTGAGGCTGGGGGGGCTGCTGGACATGGGGGCCACTGCCTCCTGCTGCCATGTTTTGTGCGGCTCTCTCTCCCCTGTGGTCAGCTAACAGGGTCTCTTCTGTCTCCCTGTCTCTTGTGCCCTGGACTAGGGTGTGGGACTGTCCCCTTTGGGTCTTGGGGCTGTGTGGTGTGGGAAAGTTGTCCTTACCCCAGTCTGCTGCCGGCTCCTCTGCCCCTGCTGCCGCCCGGTCCGCCTGCATCTTCCTCTCGGCTGCTCCTGTGTGCTGAGCTGCTGAGACGTGTTTCTCCGGCTCCGCGCTTCCAGCGGAGCCGGCACCCGCCAGCACTTCCTCCACGTGCGCTGCCCTCTTCATTGCCGGCGGCGCCATCTTGCCCAACGCATCTCGCTTCCCGCTGTCTCCCGCGGCTCTGAGGAAAGCCGACAGTCCGCTCCCCTGCCGGGTCAGCGTCTTCCTGGAGTGCTCCTTTGATTTTCCCTTCACCATCGGGCCAGTGAGTGATGTCCTGGGGTTATTTTTAGGTCCGGGATTGCTGTCGGGGCCGGGAGCGAGGCGAGCGCACGTCTCACTCGCTTATCTGCTAGCCACGCCTCCGCATGATATGCTTTTTGACACAATGCAGTACTGCCATATAGTGTCTGGTTATTGGCTATAATGCATAGTGATAGTGATGATCCATTCATTGTTTCCTGTTATTCTATATTAAGGTTACCCTGATAGTAGGTAGATCCCAGCAGGAAGTTAGCCAACTAGCAGATACAAAAGGGGTTGGCCAATTTACAATTAATATTAAAAATTATTTGGAAATATGCTTATTATTATTTCACTGATATACTTTTTATTTATACAGAGGTCCTTTGTACCAGTTTCCTATGTCACTTCCCTTTGTCACTTCCTAACTGCTCCTCCGTCCATTAGATGGCTGAATATGATGAAACATCGACCTCATTCAGCCACCTCTATTGTAAAACATGGCGCAGAGACGCATGGAAGAAAGATGAGTGATGTCGTTGGTCACATGCGTCTCTGCAATTAGCATCCAGCTATCATATGGAAGAGAGAACAGTCGGCAAAGGAGAGCGGGGGTTCATGAATTCAGCACAATGGACGTCCGTATGGAGAAAAATTACACTAGAAAGTTAATAGCGACATTTCCAAAGCATTTTTACTATAATTGTAAATTGGCCAACCCCTTTAACTGCTGATCCCCACTAACATACAGCTTAAACTAGGACTCCAGAGAACCTGTCACTGTCACCTATGAGTCGGGGTGAAATTGTGCTATTACTTGTGAGCGCTCTCAAGGTTTACCTACGAAGAAAAAAGGGGCCATAGCCCTAATAAAGCCTTCATTTATTATATCCTGTTCTTACTTCTCATACAATACGTTGGCGGTATTTCCTTCAGCATGCACTTGTGTTTTCTATCACCCTGTAACAACTTTATGTTTGATTTACGTACAGCACTTCATGGACAATGTTCCATGTACAGAAGATGCACCTATGGTTGAAGAGGCAGTAAGGGATATGAAAATGCAGCATATAGAAGAGGAAATTCCACCAGGTACGTACTTTTTATAGGAAAGTTTTGATTGATTAGGCTTATTGATGCTTACCTAGATAGAATGACTTATCCGATTTACTAACCAACCGAGTAGAGGTGGTTTTGAAATAGGATTATTGAATAACATGAATGGTGAACTCCCCCAATGGCACTAAACATGTCAACTACTATGTTTTGCTTTGTTACAGACCTGTTTTATAAAGGAACAAGTATTTCTAGTTACAGTTCAAGCAAAGTTGTTTCCTCCACTGAGTCACAGTCTGAAACCCTGTGTGACTCGGTAGAACACACTGATGAAATGATTGCCCACCTACACTCACTAGAGAAAGAGGGTCAAAACAAGGCGGGGGACTTCTGTCCACAAAGTATTAGCAGCCCATCCATTTCATTATCATCAGTCAGTAATTGTGAGACAGATACAAGTTCTAATTCAGAGGAAGAAGATATTGATTGCAGAAGCGTAGAAACAAATGGAAACTGGCAAGATGAATTGCAAATACTAACTAATAGATTAAATTCAATCCAGATGCATCACAAATCCACGCTTGACAATCTTCTCTACATACAACAGTATTTTCAGGAGCACTACACTATACTTGATGGCGAAGAGGAACAAAAGCAGGCCGAAAACAAACCTCACAATGATGAAGATGAGGTTGATCAGGAGCTTCCACTATTCAAGAGTAAAACTTATGCTGAATGGTCTGCTGTAGGCCCCCCACCTTGCTATGTATCTCCTGAATGTGTGTCCTACTCCAGAACCAACATCACATCACCTACAAAGAGAATAGAGCGTGAGAGTGCTGTAGACATAGTGCAAAAGGGCTCAAAGAAGGGGGACTTGTGCACCAGCCTTGGCTCATTTAAAGGGAAGACTCTTGAAACATTGTCTACTGGTCAGGTAATACTTGCATAATATTATATATAAGTATATATAAACCAATGAGGAATTAAAGTTTATTTTTCTAATTTATTTCCTCACTATTCGCTAAAGATAAACAATCTCGTTTAATGCATTTATTATTAAATTATGACAACTCTACCTACATTATGCCTGTTACCATATTAGTTTACCATTAAAGGGGTTGTGCCAAGCTTTAAACTTATCCTCTATCCGCAAGATGGGTGATAAGTGTCTGGTTGGTGGGGGTCTGACCACTGGCGACTCCCACTAATAACAAGAATGCAGGCCCTGCACCCCTCATATGACTGAAACTGCTGCTCCATTAATCTGTACGAAACTGCCTGATAGATGAGTATAGCTGGGACCCCCACCGATCAGACATTTATTCCCTATCTTATCAATTAGGCACCAGTTTAAAACTTGACACAAGCTTTTTAATTTACTTGTTAAACTACCTAAAATAAGGCATTTATAAGTTCTATTAATAAGGGAGATGGAACAATACCTCCACAGTGCCACCTATTGGAAGGCAGCATTCCTTGTCAATATAAGTCAATGTTAGACTCCTTATACAAGCCTTTTAACAATGACCTGGAATTGAAAGCAAAGCCAGACTCCATGCACAGACAGAAGTGTTTGCCCCTCATCAGTGTGCAGTAGGATTCTGGCTTTGCTAGAGAGAGGCCTATGATGTGGGGTCAGAAACGCTATCTTTTCTCCTTTGTCTGGGTTCACACAGGGCGGATTTGCTGCGGAAATTCCGCCCGGAATTTCGCCGCGGCAAATCCGCCTGCGGCTGCTAATCCCGTAGTTGGCCAGCCATGTGGACGAGATTTCTGAGAAATCTCGTCCACATGGGATGGCAAATCCGCCGTGGCAAAGCCGTCGCTGCGATGCGGATTTGCCGTCTGCAGCATGTTTATTTTTTTTCTTCTTCCGCTGTGGCCGCGCTCTCCTCTATGGGAGCGCCGGCCGCAGCGGAAGAGCGAGCGGCCAGGCCGCTTCAAAACCCGCGGCTAAGTGCCGTGGGTTTTGAAGCAGCGCTTCTCCCAGCGGAAATAATGCTGTTTTTCGCTCTGGCCAAACTGCAAGATTTTCGCCGGGATTTTGCTGTGTGTGAACTCAGGCTTAGGGAGAGCATCTAGACAGTGAGTGAGGAGACTTAAAAGGCCATTCATGCTCCTCTGGGTAATATGCAAATAAGGGAGATGGAACAATACCTCCACAGTGCCACGTATTGGAAGCAAGCATTCCTTTAAGTCAATTTTAGACCCTTTATACAAGCCTTGTAACAGTGGCCTTTCAAGTCTCCTCAATCACCGTCTTGATCAGTGACAACGAACCTTTTAGAGACTGAGTGCTCAAACTGCAACCCAAAACCCACTTATTTATCTCAAAGTGCCAACACGTCAGGGGGCAGGGTTTATCACGACGTATGATTTTACCTCCATCTATCTAAAAAGGACAGGGCTGTTTCAAAATAGACAGCGTACAGATTTTGACTGCTTTTTGTGTGCCGAAATGTTGCAGAATGTCCTCAGTTGAAATTTCTGTGACAAATTCTGCAGCATTTCCGCATCTAAAAAGCAATTATAATCTGCACGCTGTCTATTTTGAAACAGCTCTGCCCATTTCCGCCACATGTAAACATACCGTAGCGGTAATAGTGACTCCCACGGCTGCCCCGTTGGTAATAGTGACCCCCCACGGCGGCCCCAGCGGTAATAGTGACATCCCACAGCGGCCCCAGTGATAATAGTGACATCCCACAATGGCCCCAGCGATAATAGTGACATACAACAGTGGCCTCAGCGGTAATAGTGACATCCCACAGCGGCCCCAGAGGTAATAGTGACTTCCCACAGCTGCCCTAGCGTTAATAGTTACATCCCCACAGTGGCCCCAGCGTAATAGTGACATCCCACAGTAGCCCACAGTAGTAATAGTGACATCCCACAGTGGCCCCAAGCAGTAATAGTGACATTCCACAGCGGCCCCAGCAGTAATAGTGACATTCCACAGCGGCCCCAGCAGTAATAGTGACATCCCACAGTGGCCCCAAGCAGTAATAGTGACATCCCACAGTGGCCCCAGCAGTAATAGTGACATTTCACAGCGGCCCCAGCAGTAATAGTGACATCCCACAGCGGCGCCAGCAGTAATAGCGACATCCCACAGTGGCGCCAGCAGTAATAGTGACATACCCACAGTGGCCCCAGAGGTAATAGTGACATCCCACAGTGGCCCAAGAGGTAATAGTGACTTCCCAAAGCTGCCCCAGCGGTAATAGTGACATACCCACAGTGGCCCACAGTAGTAATAGTGACATCCCACAGTAGCCCACAGTAGTAATAGTGACATCCCACAGTGGCCCCAAGCAGTAATAGTGACATTCCACAGCGGCCCCAGCAGTAATAGTGACATTCCACAGCGGCCCCAGCAGTAATAGTGACATCCCACAGCGGCGCCAGCAGTAATAGTGACATACCCACAGTGGCCCCAGAGGTAATAGTGACTTCCCAGAGCTGCCCCAGCGGTAATAGTGACATCCCCACAGTGGCCCCAGCGGTACTAGTGACATCCCACAGTGGCCCACAGTAGTAATAGTGACATCCCACAGTGGACCCATGCAGTAATAGTGACATTCCACAGCGGCCCCAGCAGTAATAGTGACATCCCACAGCTGCCCCAGCGGTAATAGTGACATATCCACAGTGGCCCCAGCGGTAATAGTGACATCTCACAGTGGCCCTCAGTAGTAATAGTGACATCCCACAGCGGTCCCAGCAGTAATAATAGTTGCATCCCATAGTGGCCTCCAGCAGTAATAGTGACATCCCACTGCAGCCCTGGCAGTAATAGTGACATCCCACTGCGGCCCTGGCAGTAATAGTGACATCCCACAGCGGCCCCGGCAGTAGTAGGGACATCCCACAGTGACCGCAGTGATAATAGTGACATCCTACAATGGCCCCAGCGATAATAGTGACATACAACAGAGGCCTCAGCGGTAATAGTGACATCCCACAGCGGCCCCAGAGGTAATAGTGACTTCCCACAGCTTCCCTAGCGTTAATAGTTACATCTCCGCAGTGGCCCCAGCGGTAATAGTGACATCCCACAGTAGCCCACAGTAGTAATAGTGACATCCCACAGTGGCCCCAAGCAGTAATAGTGACATCCCACAGCTGCCCCAGCAGTAATAGTGACATTCCACAGCGGCCCCAGCAGTAATAGTGACATCCCACAGCAGCGCCAGCAGTAATAGTGACATCCCACAGCAGCGCCAGCAGTAATAGTGACATACCCACAGTGGCCCCAGAGGTAATAGTGACATCCCACAGTGACCCCAGAGGTAATAGGGACTTCCCAAAGCTGCCCCAGCGGTAATAGTGACATACCCACAGTGGCCCCAGAGGTAATAGTGACTTCCCACAGCTGCCCCAGCGGTAATAGTGACATCTACACAGTGGCCCCAGCGGTACTAGTGACATCCCACAGTGGCCCACAGTAGTAATAGTGACATCCCACAGTGGGCCCATGCACTAATAGTGACATTCCACAGCGGCCCCAGCAGTAATAGTGACATCCCACAGCTGCCTCAGCGGTAATAGTGACATCTCACAGTGGCCCTCAGTAGTAATAGTGACATCCCACAGTGGTCCCAGCAGTAATATTGACATTCCACAGCGGCCCCAGCAGTAATAATAGTTGCATCCCATAGTGGCCTCCAGCAGTAATAGTGACATCCCACAGCGGCCCCGGCAGTAATAGGGACATCCCACAGTGGCCGCAGTGGTAATAGTGACATCCCCACAGTGCCCCCCAGCGGTAATAGTGACATCCTACAGTGGCCCTCAGTAGTAATCGTGACATTCCACAGCGGTCCCAGCAGTAATATTGACATTCCACAGCGGCCCCAGCAGTAATTGTGACATCCTACAGTGGCCCCAGAGGTAATAGTGACATCCCACAGTAGCCCTAGTGGTAATAGTGACATCCTACAGTGGCCCCCAGAGGTAATAGTGACATCCTACAGTGGCCCCCAGAGGTAATAGTGACATCCTACAGTGACCCCATTAGTAATAGTGGCATCCCCCAGCGGTCCCCGGTAGTAATAGTGACATCCTACAATGGCCCCAGTAGTAATAGTGACTCTCACAGTGGCCCCAGTAGTAATAGTGACATCCCACAGCGGCCCTCAGTAGTAATAATGACATCCTACTTCGGCCCCCAGTAGTAATAGTGACATCCCACAGCGGCCCTCAGTAGTAATAATGACATCCTACTTTGGCCCCCAGTAGTAATAGTGACATCCCACAGTGGTCCCATTAGCAATAGTGACATCCCACAGCGGCCCCAGTAGTGATAGTGACATTCCACAGTGGTCCCAGTAGTAATAGTGACATCCCACAGCACCCCACTGAGACCCATATATTTACCCCTTCCTCCTCGCCGAAGCGCCGCTGCTCTTCTCCTTGTCGCTGCTGCTGGCACTGATCCCAGGTGCACACTGTGATGTCAGTATGCTGCCGGACGCCTCCTCCCCTGCTTTTGCGGAACCTAAGAAGAGACGTCAGAAAAGGGGGTGAAGAGGATCCTGGGTGCACACTGACGTCACAGTGTGCGCCAGGATCAGTGGCGCTACCAGCACTGCTGAGTGAATGGTAGCAGGGAAGCCACGACTCTTGGCGGTATTCACTAATGTGGTGAGCAGTCGGTGGTGGTGCGTGCCAGCAGGGAGGGCTCTGCGTGCCGCCTCTGGCACGAGGTCCACAGGTTCGCCACCACTGGTTTAGATGCTCTCCCTAAGGAGAAAAGATAGCGTTTCTGACCTAAGTTCCACTAGGCACAGGATATAGTTCAACGTCCTGTGGGGATTAGAGAATGTTGGAGTTATTGTATATTTGGAGTAGGCACATAATAAGCTACATACTGGTGTTTTTATGTGATTTACATCACACTTATTTATGTACTTGGATAAAAGAAAGCTTGATCTTGGCATTACAGTTGAAGCATTAAGGACAAGTGTAGTACAGGCGCACTTTTGCAACCGTATCATTGCTGCAAATCTTCACCCGAGTCCAATAATGGAAACAAACAGCATCACAGGACTATGTCGTTTAGGATATTGGATTTCCAGTCGAGATAGGATCTGCAGACGTAAAATGGGTGCAAAAATGAAGCCATGGTAACATTGCCTAAAAACCAGCCTATACTTCATTCTGCAGTCATAATGTGGCTTTGTACAGGAGTAATATAAAGTGCGCCAAGAATGGGATTTGCTCATGTCATGACAAAGCAGGGCTTTACAGAATATGCAACAGCATTCTGGAAGTACCAAGAAAAATGAATTCATACTTTCAATTTTGGCAATTGCTGCTATATTCACTTGTACAGTGGGTTTGGGAAGTCCTCAGACCCTTTACATTTTTTACATTTTGTTATGCTGTATCCTTGAGCAGACTACAAAAAAATAAATAAATTCTGCACAAAATACACCATAATGGCAAAGTGGAAACGTAATGTTTAATTTTTAATTTTTAAAACATTTCTAACATTTTGTATTGACATAAGTATTCAGCTGCTTTTTGGTATGACACTTGAAATTTAGCTCTGGAAGCCTCCAACATCTCTTGATCATCTTTAGGTTCAAATAAATTTTATTACAAATCTGTCAACAGTTTGGTCACATTTTTAGATCACTTCAAAAGTATCAAAACAAACAGTAAGAAAAACTTGATAAACTATTGCAAGTAGGTCTGCTTTAAAGACCATTATAAGAGCAGAGAGCTGGCAGAAAAGAGAAGACAGAATTTCGTGGGGAATTAATGTCGCGCTACGTGCAATGATCCTAAGGCGCCTGGGTTGCATTGACGCATTGTTGCGCACTCTCCCCTGCTCTCCTCTCCGTCTTGATCTATGTTACGAGACTGGGTAGCCGGTCTCGCCCCAGCTTGAAGTTCTGATGTGAGCTTCTCCTTTGCTGTTGACATTAGTTTTACTTATTCTAAGACACACAATTGGGGAGGGGAAGGGGGGAGGGGAATTGATCAGGGAGCGGAAGAGTAAGGTAGGAAAAGAAGGAAGGGAACAGGAGGGGGGAGGGGAGGTGAGAGGGGAGGAATGTGGAGTTAAAAGTAGGTGTGGCCATGTATGATGCGCTCCGGGGGTCTTTCAAGCGGTCTGGTTAGTCTATAGAGCCTTGCACTATCCATTTTCTAAGGTTATCAGTTCCCCTGAATGCCACCCACGGCTGCCATAGCTTGTAGTAGGCTTCCCATAATTTGGGCTCGTCTGCCCCTAGCTCGTCAAATCTCATGAGAGTATGAAGTTCTTCCACCCACATGCCCCGAGTTGGAGTAGTGGCTGAGCGCCAAATCTTGGAATGAGTCTTCTCACTGCTATTATGAAGTGTTTTAATAGGCTTGCTTTCGCTCCTCTCGCAGTGCCTGGGAACAGTGAGAGCAGGGCAAATTTGGGTGTCATCGTAATGTCTGAGTGGTTAACATGGTTGTACAGGGTTGTCACTTCTTTCCAGAGCTCGGCTACTGGCTGACATTCCCACCAAATGTGTATCATGTTGCCCCTGCTCCCGCTGCATCTCCAGCAACCCGAGAAGGCCTGGGGAAAGATCCTCTGCAGTTGGTCAGGGGTTCTGTACCATCTTGAAACTATCTTGTAGTTAAGGTCTTGGATTCTACCTGCCGTGGAGACCTTGTGAGTCAGATTCCAGATTTTTCCCCAGTCCTCATCTGTGAGGTTTTCCCCCCAATTCCCGTTCCCAGGCCTCTTTGTATTTCAGGGCCTCGTCCCCCGTCTCCCGGCTCAGCAGCCTCTGGTTTAGGCTTGATAAGCAGAGTTGTACGAACTCTGTAAAGGATGCTGTCAGATTCACTTTCGGCGTCAGCGAGCTCACAAAGCCCCTTAACTGCAGGTATTGTAGCCAAGAACCTGGCTGTGGTGGAGACTGATCCAGGATCTCTGTCATGGATTTCAGTCCTGACTCTGTCACTACGTCTCTTAGCCTGGGGGTTGGTGTGGCCGGGAGGGACAGGAGACCCATCCTATTTTTGGTGGTTTCAAATGAGCGGTGTTAGTGGACCTGGGACTGTGACTAAACCATAGCGGGGCGCGAAGCCCGCCCATGTGGTAAACAATTGGAGACTGAAGGGAGAAATGTTAGGAATAGATTTTATCCACCTGGTTGGTATCCAGGGGGCTCCGTATAGACCATCCGTCTCCCCTGCTTGCTCTATTTCCACCCAGAGCCTTGAGCTCCTGCTTTTAATGATGTTGAGGGCGCAGTTTGCTATGTTGGCTTTATGGTATAGAGAGAAGTCTGGTAGACCCAGGCCTCCCTTTTCTTTTTACCTCGTCAGTATGGAGTAGCGTACTCGTGGTTTGTGCCCCTTCCATACGAAAGTTATGAACAAGGATCTAATTTTTTTGAAGAATACTCTTGGGAGCCCGATTGGAATGGTTTGACAAATGTAGAGAAATCTGGGCAGCACGTCCATTTTTACCACGTTAATTCGTCCATTCCATGAGCTGTAGAGGGGGTTCCATTTGCCCAAATCCTTCTCCAGGTTTTCGACAAAGGGGATAAAATTTAATTTGTAGGCTGCCGTAAGCTCTGCTGAGATTTTTATTCCTAAGTATTTTAAGTGTGGATCTACCCACCGAAAGGGGAGTACCGACTTCAGATGGGAGACCTCGGCCTGCGGGAGTGATTTGTTCAGGGCCTCTGATTTCTGTGCGTTGATTTTGTAGTTATTGATTCTCCCGAATTTTTCAAATTCCTTTAAAAGCACAGGCATGCCGATTCGGGGGTTGGACAGGTATAGTAACAGATCATCGGCGAATAGTGCCATTTTATGTTCTGAGGAACTAATCCTGTAGCCTTTTATTGAGTCATTACTTCGAATAGAGTTCGCTAGGGTTTCCATGGTGAGGATGTAGAGAAAGGGGGAAGGGGGCACCCCTGTCTCGTCCCGTTTCTTACTCTAAGCATGTCGGACAACGTCCCGTTAACTTTAATTCTCACAGTGGGGTCCTGGTAGAGCGCCATGATCCACTGGAGCATCCGTGGGCCCAATCCGATTTTCTCTAGTGTGGCAGAAAGGAAGGTCCAACTCACCCTGTCGAAAGCCTTCTCTGCATCAATCGACAGGAGGCATAGGGGGGTGTTTGTCGATTTGGCCCTAGCTATTAGGGACATTGTTTTAATAGTGTTGTCCCTTGCCTCTCTGCCAGGGACAAAGCCGACCTGCTCCATCTTGATCATCTTTGAGAGGTTTCTACACCTTAATTGGAGTAGCGTGTGGTAAACTAAGTTAATTTAAAAAAAACACCCCTGTCGATATATGGTTTCATAGCTCACAATGCATATCAGAGACAAAACTAAATTATGTGGAGGAAATAGAGCTCAGAGATAGGATAATGTGGAGGCAACGATCAAGAAGGCAACAAATATTATGTCAGTACTAAAAGTTCTCAAGAACACAATGGCCTCCATAAATAAAAGAAGTTTGAAACAACCAGGACTCTTTCTACAATTGGCCAACACACCAAGCTAAGTAATCAGGGGGAGAAGGGCCTTAATAAGAGAGGTGACCAAGAACCCAATTGTCACTCTGCTTGATTTCTAAAGATCCTGGGTGCAGATGGTAGAAACTTCCAGAAGGTCAACCATCACTGCAGCACTCCACCAATGTGGGCTTTACAGCTGAGTGGCCAGAAAGAAGCCTCTCCTCAGTAAAATACACTGGATGGGCTGCCTGGAGTTGGCCAAAAAGCACCTAAAGATTCCAAGATTGTGAGGAAAAACATTCTCTGTTCTGATGAAACCAAGATTGAAGTTTTCAGCCTCATTTTCATGCGTTCTGTCTGAAGGAAACCAGGCTCTGCTCACCGCCTACCCAATACTACAGTGAAGCATGTTGGTGGCAACATCATGTTGTGGGGGGTGTTTTTTAGTGGCTGGAACAGGAAGACTAGTTAAGGTTGATGGAAAGCTGATTGGGGCAAAGTACAGAGATATTCCTAATAAAAATGTGATCTAGAGCACAAGGGACCTCAGACTGGGCAGACAATGGCCCTAAACACAGTCAAAACACAGGACTGGCTTTGAGACAACACTGAATATCCTTGAGTGGCCCAGCCAGAGCCCTGACCTGAACTCAACTGAACATCTCTAGAGAGACCTGCAAATAGCTGTCCACCGATAGTCCCCATCCAATCTGACAGTGCTTGAGAGAGGTGAAAATCCCCAAATCCAGGTGTAAAAACCTTGTGGCATCAAGAAGACTAGAGGAGGAATCACTACCAAAGGTGCTTCAACGGGAGGGGGCGTGGCTAGCCGGCAACGGGAGCGCACGCACAGACCGGGGCTCCTGGCAGCAGGAACATACCGGAGAGTTTTTGCCGCGCCTGGAGGCTTCCACCGCGGCGAAATCATTACTCTGGGCACCTCCGGACCGAGACCTGCAGAGGGAGACCCTCCGCGGGTCTCTAGCTGAACTTTTGATTTTGAGGCCTGCAGTTCCGGCCGCATCCCCGGCCTAACTTTACAGACGCGGCCGACCGGAAGTGAGGGCCGGCCGCGGAAGACAACGGCAAACCCTCCCTGAGGAGCAGCGGAGGGGAGGGGGCAGCTGCTGGGACCTGAGGAGAGCCGGGGAGCGGGCAGAAGGAGCAGGAAAGAGAACGGCAGGCCCACAAAACAGCAGATTGGGTGAGTGACGCCGTGACTGCGGCCACCGGACCCTGCGGCCCCCCCCCCCTGCGCTCCCCCACCCCTACTGGACAGTAGCACCACGCTGAGGGCACTGAAACCCCCTGGAGCGAGCTCCCTGCCGTGCAGTAAGCACTTTGCACAGGCAGACATATTAAGGGGCCCCCTCTACCCCTCCCCCCCAGTCGGACACCACCTAGACGAGGGAAGAGAAGGGGTGCAAGAGGAGAAAGATTGGGGTCGGCGTGGGGGAAAGAAGTGAAGGGGAAACACAGCAGAGACCCACGCACACAGTGAGGAGCACCGCGCACGGAGCCACTTTCCCTCAGGGGAGCACTCTACTCCTGAACAGAGAGGTGCGGAGGCGGTTGGCGGCCCCCTCTTTCTGCGTATCTCGCCTTTTAACACACGTGGTACCCAGAGACTGCGGCCGACTGCTTCATGCACACTCAGAAACCAAGCCCGGAGCTGCTGCCTGCAAGTGTCGCTCTAAAGGTGCATAAATGCTACTACACTATGTTTGCACCCCAACAGTTATGCATTAAAGTTTAAACTGCGCATGAATCCCCCCCTGTGACATTTATAAGTTCGGACCGGTGGACATCCCCTACTACTATCCTTTGACAAGATGGCGCCCACCAAGCAAGCCAAAATAACTAGCAAGCTGCAGCAATATTCACGGCCCAGCACCTCAACGGACTCCCGACCTAACGCGCCACCCAGCTCGCAAAGTGCGCCCCCTGAGGCAACAGCACCAGCTTCACCTCCCGCATCTGGCCCAACTATCACCGATGTGCTGAAAGCGATTACAGAATCGCGCTCTGCCCTCACAGAAAAAATCGACGCACTACAGTCGGACTTTGGTCTGCTGCGAGCGGACGTCCAAACGCTGAGAGAACGTACAACAGAAGTTGAGACGCGAGTCTCCAACTTGGAGGACTCTGTTACACCACTCTCAGATCAAGTGCGCACCCTCAACTCTAACCTCACGGCGCAGGGGAGAAAAATGGATGATATGGAGAACCGCCTGCGCAGATGCAATCTGAGATTCATAGGACTACCGGAGGGCGCTGAGGGCAGAGATTCCTGTGATTTCCTGGAATCGCTCCTCAAACAGGAGTACGGCCCCAACTCTCTGTCACCCCTATTCTGCGTCGAGAGAGCACATCGCATTCCATCAAGAGCCCCGCCGCCCGGAGGCCCTCCACGCACTTTCATTGCAAAACTGCTTAACTATAGGGACAGAGACAAAATTCTAGCACTCAACCGCGAGAGAGACCCGATAAGAGTTGACGGACAAACAATCTGTATCTTTCCGGACTTCTCCTTAGAGGTGCAGCAAAAGCGCCAAAAATTTGTAGAGGCAAAGAAAATGCTGCGCTCAAAACAACTTATCTACGCCATGTTATACCCCGCCAGACTAAAGGTGATCAAGGATAACCGTTCCCACTTCTTTGAAAACCCAGAGGATGTCCTAAACTGACTCGAACAAAATTAACCTACACCGTGAGACTTTCACAAATGCGCATTTGATGCGGCTGGCCGTTCGTTGCTTTCTCAGAATTATTGCGGCATAATGGTGGAGGGTGGCACCCACCTTTCTCCCACTCCCCCCCCCCCCCTTTTTTTTTTTTTTTTTTCTCTCTCCCCCCCCCCCCCTTTCCCCCCTCTCATTTCCCGTTCCCACCCCCCCCTCCCTCCACTCTAGATAAGATGGCCGGCAGCTGAAGATGATGAAAATGCAAAACGATGTGGGCTGCGTTAAAGTTGCCCCTTTTTTTCTCTCTCTTTATTTGGACTGTGGGGGCCCGACTGGACTGAGGGCCTACGCAGCGCCCGCGGCCCGTGCCGGGTACCTATAGACCACACTGACGCGGCCCACAATCACATAACCCTGTCTCTGTTTCTTCACAGGGGGACTTTATTTTCATGCTCGTAACTGCTATTACTGTTCTACATTTTTCTGTTATAGTCTGTTGGTGATTCTCGATTGGGGCTAGGTCTCACGCCCCCTACAAAGTTGTGAGTTATGGGATCGAAACCTGTCCGAAGTTCGGGGGGATGGGTAGGGTGGGAGGGGAGGGATTGGTTTGAGGCTGGTAAATGTGAATTGCTTTGTAATTTTCTATTTGTTGTTGTTTTTGGCGCGACTCTCTTTCGGATGCTTTATAAGAACTCATGGGAACAATGGCTACCCCCTTGAAAATGGCTAGCACATACTTAAAACTGGTCTCCTGGAATGTCAGGGGACTAAATTCTAAAGTTAAAAGAGCATTGGTTTTTGACTTCCTTAAAACCCACTCCCCCCACATGATACTACTTCAAGAAACACACCTCAGGGGCTCAAAGACACTGGCGCTTAAACGAGCAACAATTGGCTCAGCGTATCACGCGACTTACTCCAACTACGCTCGAGGAGTCAGTATACTGGTGGCCAAATCGGCCCAGTTTGCCTTCCGCCAAATACACATAGATCCTGGGGGGCGCTACCTGATCCTACAGGGAACCTTCCATGGCCGTCTCCTCACGATAGTAAATGTTTACCTGCCACCACCTGCTAACATTGAAATACTTCACGAGGTGATGGCACGAGTGGTCCTCCTTGAGGCGGCCCCGATAGTAATCATGGGAGACTTCAACCTGATTTTGGACCCGGTGCGGGACCGTCTCACCCCAGCCGCCTCCACACAGGCTCGGCTGCCTGGGTGGGCCGACTCCTACTCAATGCAGGAAATATGGCGCACGCGACATCCACATGACAGAGCCTACTCATGCCACACTCCGACCTACAATGCCTTCTCGCGCATAGATCTCTGTTTTGGCTCCCCGGACTGCCTCCCTATGGTTCTTGATATATCCTATCTACCCAGAGGCATTTCAGATCACTCTCCGCTCCAATTAGTTCTTGACCTTGGGGTTGGGGGCAGTCGCCCTGTGTGGAGACTGAGTCCGCTGTGGCTGGAACAGAGAGAAGTGCATGAGTATGTAGAACAAGAGGCTGAAATGTACTGGGAAGTCAATGAGGGGACGGCCTCGGAGCTGGTGGTATGGGACGCATTTAAAGCCTTCACCAGGGGATCCTTTACCTTGGCTATTGCCGAGCATAGAAGATCCCTGGGAGCCCGCCGCTTGGACCTGGAAAGGCGCCTTGATTTAGCAGAGGCAAGGCACATAGCAGACCCCTCCTCGGAAACTACTACAATTCTGGGTGCCCTGCGACGGGAATACAAACTACTGCTTATCGAATACACCAAGAAGAAACTCCTGTGTTCCCGCCACCGGATTTTTCATCAGGGAGACAAGAACGGCCACTTACTGGCCTACTTGGCTAGAGAGGATCAGACACTGCCACCAATTACGGCGGTGCGGGACGGCACGGGTACTCTATTAAATGATCCCAAACTAATTAATCAAACGTTTGCCCACTTCTATGGAGATTTGTACACCTCCAGACTGAGCTATACTGAAGCGCAGCTCCTGGCGTACCTGGATGGCATTCCCTTCCCCACACTGAGTGGAGACAGCGCGGCCCACCTGGATGGGGATCTAAGTATAGAAGAAATAACTGAGGCTATTAAGGCACTCCCCAATAGGAAATCACCGGGCGTGGATGGGCTCCCCGGGGAGTGGTATAAAAAAAATGTGGAAATCCTGGCCCCGCGACTCCTCACACTATATAATTCTATTTTGCGGGAAGGGGAGCTACCGGACACAATGCGTAAAGCTCTCATAATAATGATCCCTAAAACCGGAAAGGATCCCACGGACTGCGGCTCTTACCGTCCCATTTCCCTTCTCAACAACGACGTAAAAATACTCGCAAAAATACTGGCGACGCGTATAAACTCTGTACTAAAAGAGATCATACACGCGGACCAGTCTGGCTTCATGCCTGGCAAAAGTACGGACATGAACCTGAGGAGGCTCTTTAACCACTTGTCGTACAAGCACACTAACTGCGGGAGGCGCACCCTGGTATTCATAGATCAGGCAAAGGCCTTTGACTCAGTAGAGTGGAAGTACCTATGGGCGGTGATGCGGCGGTTCGGATTCGGGCCAACTTTTATTAAATGGATCGAGATCTTGTACGACTCCCCGGTGGCCAACATTAAAACTAATACACATGTCTCTGCCCAATTCTCCCTGAGCAGAGGCACAAGGCAGGGCTGCCCTCTGTCCCCCGCCTTGTTTGCCCTCGCCATAGAGCCTCTTGCGATCCAAATCCGAACGTCACCAACAGTGAAGGGATTTAAACTGAACAACTACGAAGAGCGCATAGCGCTCTATGCAGATGACACCCTACTCTTCCTCCAAGACCCGGAGGCGTCTCTAGACGCAGCCCTGATTATATTCGGCGCACACTCTGGCGTTAAGGTCAACTGGGACAAGACTCACTTACTGGCGGTGGACCCTGCGGCCGCCGAGCTCCCTCTGCCCGCCCCGCTGAGCTGGACAACCCAGACCACCTACCTGGGAGTAAAGGTCTCAGCAGAACTGTCCGCCTTTTACAACTCCAACCTGGTCCCCCTCTTGGCATGGGCCGGGGAGGCAGCGACACGCTGGGCCTCTCTCCCACTCACGCTGGTGGGCAGAATAAACCTGCTAAAAATGAAATTGCTACCAAAATTCCTGTATATACTGCATAATTCTCCTATGTTAGTCCCTAAAAAATTCTTCACTAAGCTCCGTGCGATCGTACTGCGCATACTGTGGAGGGGCACTGCACCCAGGATTAAATTGGAGACTCTGTGCCTCCCATCGAGTGGAGGGGGACTGGCCCTACCGCACTTCTATTACTACTACCTGGCCAGCCAACTGGTATACGCGGGATGGTGGATATGCTCGTCAAATTACAACCCGGCGGTGGGCCTGGAACGTAGAATGGTGGACCCTGCTCAGAACCTACGGGGACTGCTATTGAGCGGCCCCTCATCCTCAATCGCCCCTCTGCCTACTCCCATGCTGGTGACACTGGAGACCTGGCAACGGGTCACGAGACTGTCCACTACAGAGGAGACTGCGCGATCCCCACACACTCCGCTCTGGAATAACCCCAAACTGCCACACTTCCAGCGCTTCCCGGAGTCCGCCTTTTGGAGACGCCGGGGCGTCAATGTCCTCTCTGACATAGTCAGCGAGGGCAAGTTTTGCACCTTTATGCAGCTACGGGTTGCCCACGGCCTGCCTGAAAACTCCTACTTTAGGTACTATCAATTGCGAGATGCAGCCAGGGCTCAGTTTGGAGGTTTGTCTATCCCACTATCCATGACACGGCTGGAGAGCCTGGCGCAGACGTGCAATCTTGTCAAACCGCTGTCGAGTTTTTATGCCCACACGGTGCGGTGCTTGGCCCCGCTAGGCGAAAGGGCCGTACAGAGATGGGAGGGAGATATTCCTGACCTGACCTCAGGGGAGGACGAGGATATACTGGGTGGCTCTGGTCCCCCCCTGGTTAGTGCTAGAGACAAGCTCATCCAAGTTAAATTTCTGCACCGCATATATTATACCCCCTCCAGGTTGTGCACCATGGGCCTGCTCCCTACTGCAACGTGCCCACGATGTTTGGTGGCGGATGGGACGGTCATGCATGTGTTCTGGGAGTGCGCGGTCCTACAGGAATACTGGAGAGACGTGCTTGTCTTCATGGAAACACATCTAGGGGCACCGAGGATCATGCATCCTGGAACGTGCCTCTTTGGGCTTGTGGGAGACCTGCCGGTGGCGGCAGCAACACGTACATTATACAAGTTGTTACTCTTCTATGCAAAAAAAGTGATCCTACTTAATTGGAAACACCCTGGGAGGCCGACTAGGAGCGCATGGATCCGGGTCGTTAATGCTGAAATCCCAATGTACAAATTGACATACATGGCCAGGGGGTGCCCTGAAAAATTCGACAAGATTTGGGATAGCTGGGTGAGTTGCCCCGCGACCGCGTCGGGAGAGCCAAGCCAGGCGGTAGGGGGGGAGTGAGGGAGAGAGAAGGATAAAAAAAGAGACACATCTGCTAAATCTGCTTTCTACGATAAAACCCTATGCTCAGAAAACTAATTTTTTTTCTCCTCTATTCCCACAGTTGCTCTTAAGAGAGTCGCGCCAAGGGGTTGGGGGGGGCTAAGTTTAAGTTTTTGGGGGGTTTTTGGGGTTTTTTTTTTTTTTTTTTTTCTCTTCTTCCTGATTGATCACAGCTGATTTATTCAAGGTTAAACTACTGTTTAGCAATAACTGATAAAGTTAAGAGTTTAAAGGGGGGGGGGGGGGGCGAAAGAAATAAAAGTACTAGCCAGGTATAGCATGCCAAGAAGAAATATGTATATGTACGCAGGCAAAGGTTATCTCTACCCTGTTTCTCATGATATGTACTATCTGCTGAATCTGACACCTGCGGTGACAGCTAGCCGTGTTTACGTGTTTATATGCTTGTTAATTTCTGGCTAAATAAGATTCCTTTAAAAAAAAAAAAGGTGCTTCAACGGAGTACAGGATCTGAATACTTATATTAATGCAAAAGGTTAGTTTTTCATTTTTAAAAAATTTACAAAGATTTTTAGCATTCTGTTGTTACTTTGTCATTATGGGGTATTGAGAGCAGAATGATAGAGAAAAACATAAGAAAGTTTAAAAAAATTGAAAGGGTCTGGAGACTTTCCTGACCGACTGTATAAACATTGGAGATAGAAATTTTGATCAAATTGTGAGAGCCCATCTGCCCTGGCAAGGGGATTTCTTCAAATAGGACCCTACACTAACAGGTTCTTCTCTTTGGGCCCAGGCCTCCAAATTAACTTGCGAAATTCAGTTTTAATTAAAATCAAACCATTTGTCAAACTCTGAATAACATTTAGGGAAAAGCCACACAATGTAAATCAAAAAATGTGCAGCAAATCCGCAGAAAATCCACAACCACAAAAACCACAATAAATGATGTGTTTTTTGCATGTTGCAGTTTTTGCATTTGCAAAGGATGAAATCAGTGTAAAAAATCTGTAGGATAAAGAGACACACAGAGGTAAAATCCACACCTCCAGTCAATTTACGCTGTGGATTTTTTGGTGGTTCTGTAAAACAATGTGGATTTTCTGCAGGCAATTCTGCTTCAAAAATATGTTGCTTTTTAAGGCCCAGTGCACACAGGCGTATTTGCATTGCTTAATCCGGTGCGGGCGTCTGCCTCCGGATTCCACAGCAAATAATGTCTATGTACATGCTAGGCAAAAACACTTCCTTATGTCCACGAGCGGAAATCAATAGTAGCATGGATGGCCTTATATGTCTCCTCACTCACCTTCTTTGTGCTCTGCCAAAGAAGTGATGTTACTCCTCCCGACCCACATCACAGGCCTCTCACTAGCCAAGCTAGGATCCTACTGCACACTAATGAGGGGCAATCACCCCGAAACAGCTGTCTGTGTATGGATTCTGGATTGGCTTTTAATTTCCAATCATTGCTCTACAGACCTATATAAAGGGTCAAACATTGATTTGCAGGAATGCTGCCATCTAATAGGTGGTTTCATCTACCTTATTTGCACATAGAATATATAAAAACATTAATAATGTGTGTTTTTTGATTGTTACGTGGAATATTGTGAATACACAAACAGTATGTAATGTAGTGTAATAAGAAAACCACTACCAATAAAATGTTTCTTCTCATCCCCACAGAATGTCTTGCAGATAACCAAGAGAAGCTCCAAGAATAGTCAAGCAGATTCTGATGATATGATGAGACATCAGTGAGTTCCACACAAACAGTGTTTCATAAGCAGAACAAGTCATTCTTCACTAAAAAGCTCAATAAGCATTGGCACATTTATCATCTTCTGTTTATCCTAGACACATTCATTAGTGAGGATTAGTAGACGGCACGTGGAATATGCACAGTCTTGTCTACAGCACGGTCTGTGAACATGAAGCTTTCCTGCTGCTACTTACCTGTGATCAGTGTTAGGGAATTAAAGTGCAGTCCATATTTCAGGACTGAAGCATGACCCACATTCAGTCAAATGATCTGTTCCAATTATTCACTTTAAAGAAGACTGAGAAAAGTGTAGCCAATCAGAATGATGAAAGACAAGCCAGTTGCCCAGTACATATGTTCTTTGTGGTCAATGTTACACAATTGTGCAAATCAGCTGTTTATACATATAGATTTTCTTGCTTTTCAGCAAAGATGACCGAATGCTTCTCTTACTACCTGATACACACTGTGTATTAGTATGCATCAGTAGTCCAAGACACTACATGGTGACTGACCCGCACTGCTCACATGGGCAGCAATGGTTGACCCCTTAGTGACCAAGCTTTTTTCAGTTTTCCCATTTTCGCTTTTTCCTCCCCCCTTTTAAAAAATCGTAACTCCTTTATTTACCCTTCCACGTAGCTGCATGAGTTTTGCCTTTTGCGGGACGAGTTGTATTTTTCACTGGTACTATTTAATGTACCGTATAATGTACTGAAAAACTTTAAAAAAATGTAAAAATTTCTTTAGGTGCGTCTCGTTTCTACGGCGCACAAACTGCAGAAAAAATAACATGATAACTTTATTCTATGGGTCAGGATGATTACTACGATACCAAACATAGTTTTTTTTTTGCTGTACTACTTGAGTTTTTTTTCAAAGAGATATGTATATATATATATATTTCTTTTTTTTTCTGACACCACCTTCTGCGCACAATAATTTTTAAATTTTTCTGTTGACATAGTTGTGCAAAGGCTTAATTTTTGCGGGACATCCTGTAGTTTGCGTTGGTACCATTTTGGAATACATGCGGCTTTTTGATTTGCTTTTTATTAGGTGACCAAAAAGTGCATTTCTGGCGTTCTTTGTTTTTTCCTGATGACGTTCATCGTACAGGGTAAATAATGTGTTACTTTGATAGATCAGACTTTTAAAGAAGCAGCGATACCAAATACCCCAATTTTTTTTTTTTAACTTTTATTACTTTTTTTTAAAATAATTAGTAAAACTTTATTCTTATTTTTACTTTTTTTAAGTCCCCAGAGGGGACAGCAACTTGCAATGCTTTGATTGCTCCTGCAGTATGATGTAATGCAATAGCATTACATCATACTGCTATCGGGCAGGTAGTCTATCAAGCCACCCCACAGCCCTGGCGCCTCCTGGCTCCCTGCGATCTCATCACAAGGAGAGCCGTACGGGACCCCCGAACATTGCTCTGGGCATTTAAAAGGTTAACAGTTCCTATCAGCTGCGCGGCTCATCAGAGCTGTTGCCGCCGGGTGTCAGCTGTAAGAAACAGCTGGCACCTGGGATATATGAAGAGGGATCACTGCACGATCTCTCTTAATGCACAGACCGTCGATACAGGCCGTCAAAAGGCGTATCAGCGGTCACTAAGAAGTTAATCAAAGCAGGTGCAGTGTCTTATACCAATGATGCATACTAAAACACAGTGTGCCTCAGGTAATCAGAATAGCTGGTGCGGCCATCTTTGTTTCTACAGGCCTAATGGGTCACTTTACCACAATGGCAAAAGCATCAACATATATTAAGATCTATTATTCTTATTGGACAGATATCCAAGTTCAAGTTTTGCACCAGATAGGCCAACAAAGATATTGGAAGGAGAAATGCTGCATCCTTCTTCGTGTAAGTTTTTGTTTTATATTTTCCAATATACCATATATACTCGAGTATAGCCTAGTTTTTCAGCACATTTATTATGCTGAAAAAGCCCCCCTCGGCTTATACTCAAGTTAGGTTAAAAAAAAAAAAACCTGCAATACTCCCCTCCCAGCCTGCGTCTGTGTCCCCGGTGCGATGGTCTACCCATCAGTGTGGCAAGCTGCTTGAGAATTCTCACTGCTGTCATCTCCCTGCTCAGCTTTGAATTCCCCCGCCGTCAACGCTGTGTAGGTAAGTGCTGTGATTGATCGAGTGCCAGTCAATCAGAGTCGGCGCTCGATCCTTCATAGCCATTCAGCGGTTGACATCACTGAATGGTTGTGATTTTGTTTATCGAGTGACGGCTGTGATTGGCTGGCGCTCAATCCAATTACAGAGCTTACAGTGCTAACAGCAGGGGAATTCAAAGCTGAGCAGGGAGAATTCTCAAGCAGTTTGCCGCACCGTCTGGGAGACCATCGCATCGGGGACACAGACGTCGGCTGGGAGGGGAGTATTGCATTTTTTCTTTACCTAGTATATACTCAAGTATAGCTAGGCTTATACTCGAGTCAATAAGTTTTACCATTTTTTGTGGTAAAACTTATTGACTCAGCTTATACTCGGGTCGGCTAAAACTCGAGTATATACGGTAAATGCCATAGAAATTTGAGGTATCTGCAATACTTGTATACCAAGACCATATAGATAATACAGGGTAATCATAAGTACATCTAATCACCTTTATTTGTATTGTGTATGCATAACACATCACTTGATTTTGGGTTCTGTCCACACTGGGGCTCACAATCTACATTCACCTATGTGTATGTTTTGGAGTGTGGGAGGAAACTCATACAAACACAGGGGGAACATACAAACTCCATACAGATATTGTCTTAGTTGGATTTGAACCCAGGACCCCAGGTCTGTAAGACAACAGTGCTAACCATTGTGCTACTCTATAAAATCTTGTTATATCTGCTAAATCTGTACTCTGCATCCGCAAGATGTTTATTTCCTCATTTCAACAATGCCCCAATGTTTCACAGACTCATTCCTCCTATTCTAGAATGTCTAATATAGGACACTGTGGGCCATGCTAATACTCCCTGGAACTTACATGACATCTCATATAATGCTTTTCAGGCATGTACATTTCTTAAAGGGGTTGTCTGACAAAAAAAAAACTGGTTCCCTGTCCTGGAAAATAATGAAGAATATACTCTCCTCCCCTGGCTCCCCACATCTCCCGCCCGCTCTGATCTCGCCTGTGACATAATGTTTACAGGCTGCAGCAGCCCGTGTATGGGATGTCACAGACTGCTGCAGTTGATCACAGACCTAAGCACTCGAGTGATGAGCTCTGCGATTGGCTGCAGTAGTCTGTGATGTCCATACACAGGCTGACTGAAGCCTGTAAACGCAGACCCCGCGTTGAGGATGGAGTTGCGTTGCTGAATACGCAGGGGGCGAGCATACACTTCTATATTATCTTCCAGTACGGGGAACCCGTTTAGAAAAAGAAAATAAAATTATATCAGACAACCCCTTTAAACTATATTCCTAATATTAAGCAGTTCATCTAGTCCTAGATCTTTTCTATTGCCAGGATATGGAGACATTTATAAGCTACTAGAAGTTCTGAAATTATCCACAGGGTGTCGCTCTCTAACTGTTCAATAAATCAGTATAGTAGGAATGTGATTATTGGAAAAAAATATACCATATTTTTAGCTCTAGAAGATGCACATTGGTTAAAGAGAAGGAACATAGGAGAAATATATATTTTGAACTCCCCCAGACCAGGCCGTGAGGGGGGTATTACAGGAGGAATAACACACATAGATATTTAGTGCATCTTAGGCCTCATGCCCGCTTGCGCACACACAGATTCCACCACCGAATCCCGCAGCAGAATCCGTGCGTGCCCGCGGACATGGAGAGGGAAAGACAGTTTCTTACCTCTCCCGATCCAGCATGGGTCTCCTCCAAGATGGCCAGATCTTCTTTATTCAGCACAGCAGATGCGTTCAATTACATCTGGCGATGCGCATGCACAGTGTTTTCTTTTTTGTTCTTGAATCTCTTGCTTTCTCGCAGAGACGCGGCACAGCCACAGTGACAGCGGCGGGTGTGCCGCGGCAGGGACGGCTTCTATTGACTTCAACGGAAGCTGTCCCTGCGGGATCCGCAGTAAAATTGAGCATGCTGCGATTTCTTCCTGTGCGTGTTATCCTCACGCCGGGAAAAATCACATCCGCATGTTTTTACTTGTCATGCGGATGCTAATGACTCCCTATGGGCAGCAAAAGTTGCGGATCTCCCGCACAGGAGACACGCTCAGATTTTATAATTCAAATCCGCCCATAGACATTGGACCTTAGACATTGCATGCGTAACATTGTTCCAACTCTCGTAGTGTACACTGTTGTCTGATAATGACTCTTATTAAAAGTAGCATTCGTTGTCTAGATGTCATTTCCATGTAGGAGAAGACCCGTTAACCCCTTGAGTAGCACGACCGGAAATTTTGCGGGACGAGCTCCACTGCCGATAGTGATATAGCCCGGAAATCTTCCGGGCTATGTATCACTATGGGAGCTGCAGAGCACAATGCCACAAGCTGTGACATTGTGCTCTGCCTGCACAGTCCCACAGAGAACAAAGCAAGGGCTTTGAAAAACCAGCAGAAGATATTGCCGATATGCCGGCAATCTCCTGCTTCTAAGTCTCCTGCTTTGTTTATAGGTTGCCATAGAGACCATCGGCTTGTCAGAAGCAAGCCGATGGTCTCTGTGGCAGGGAGAGCTGGTGCTTGGCTGTCAGAGGACAGCTAGGTACCAGCTCTTACTGCAGAGATCAGAGAGAACCTCCGATCTCTGCTGTGTTAACCCTTTACATGCTGCAGTCTATGTGACTGCAGCATGTAAAGGGCTGTGACTGCAGCATGTAAAGGGCTGTCACCATCGGACCCCCGGAATGTGATCAGGGGGTCCTGATGGGTCCCTGTGGAAGTCCCCTAAAGGGACAAAAAAAAAAGTAAAAAAAAAACAAAAGTAAAAAATTAAAAAAAAAATAATAAAAACACTTGTCTCCCTTTACTTTGTAAAAAATCAAAAATAAAATCACACATGTGGTATCCATGCGTCGTAATGACCCAGAGAAGGAAGTTAATGCATTATTTAACCCCTTAATGACATGGCCCCTTTTTTTCTGTTTTCCCCATTTATTTTTTTTTACCTCCGCCCTGTTTAAAAAATCACAACTTGTCCCGCAAAAAACAAGCCCTTATATGGCCATGTCAATGGAAAAATGAAAAAGTTATGGCTCTTGAGACGCAACTGCAAAATTAGTTGAAATTCAATAATTAGACCGTTTTAAAAAACCTGCCCTGGTGGGTCTGACAGGGTGGTAGGAAACCCGCCACTCAAGGGGTTAAAGGAAAACGAGCTGCCTGTAGAGATCTCGTTATACATCTTTAATAGAGATGAGCGAACGTACTCAGTAAGGGCGATTTCGCAATCGAGCACCGCGATTTTCGAGTACTTCACTACTGGAGGGAGAGAGAGAGGGCTCCCCCCTGTTCCCCGCTGCTACCCCCCACTCCCCTCTGCAACCCCCCGCCCCACAGCGCACCCGAGTACTTTTCACCCGAGTAGTGAAGTACTCGAAAATCGCAGTGCTCGATTGTGAAATCGCCCTTACCGAGTACATTCGCTCATCTCTAATCTTTAACATTCAATGTCATGCTGAAGGCTTTAGAAGTTATGTCTTTCCTTTAATGATTGCACATGTCTGCGCCAACTTTCAGATTGCAGTTATCCATGTTTCTGCTGTTGGATTTGCAGTAAAATGTAGCTATGAAGGTTCATGTACATATGCATTTTATACCAATGAGAGTATATCATACAACGTGTGTACTATGAATAATATTTACACTAGAGTTTGCTATCACACAGGGTCCGCTCGATAGCAGGGGAGGAGAGCTGCCCGTACGTACAGCTGATTGGTAGAGGCGGAGGAGCAGCAGCCTTTCCCCCCCAACACTGACCAATCAGCTATACGTACGGGTGGCTCTCCTCCCCTACTATGAAGCGGACCGGCCAGGTAAGAATTTCGGCATTTTCACTCTACAAGACACTGACTTTCCCCAACACACACTTTGTAGGGAAAAGAAAGTGCACCTTACAGGCCAAAAAATAGGGCATTTTATATACAGAACTTATATTTTTATTAGGTAAAAACGTATTCACCTACCATGTTTCCCCAAAAATAAAACCTCCCCCAATAATAAGCCCTACCCTGGCCCCGGCTCTGATTGGCTGAGCCAGCGGCACTCGTGATCCAATCACAGCACTCTCTTGCTGGAGACTGGGTATTCATAGCCCCGTTAGTTGCCAGGGAGAGAATGCTGTCAGCACTGAGGACACGGCAGCCTGCCGCAGCGCCGCAGACCAGCGCGAGGCAGCGGAACGTCGGTAGCTAGGTGAGCATAAGACACCCTCTGAAAATAAGACACTGTGCCTCTTTTGGGGCAAAAATTAATATAAGACAGTGTGTTATTTTTGGGGTAGTAGTAGTAAAGTAAATCTGCATGCTTAGGATAGGATGTCAGTATTAAATCAGCTCTTTGAGCGCTCTGACAAGTTCTGCTTCCCCTTCAGTGTTTACCAGCTGTAGCTTTAGTAGCGGCTGTGCCTTATTACAGATCACTGCATCTTTGTCCCATTCAAGTTAATGGGACTGAGCTGTAATAGAAGTCACGGCCCCTACTAAAAGTACAAAGCTGTGTATTGTAAACAGTGATGGAGATGCCGCACTCACCAGAGCCCCTTCTTTTCGGTTTGTATCTGCCTTGCTTCTTATATTCAGCTCTGCTTAGTTGGCTTCTCTTATCTCTGGGTCTTTGTGCTCTCTCATGGTTTGTCAGGGTCAGTGTTTCAGTTAGTTTCCATTAGAGATATAAGGATATTCAGTGACAGTAGTGTCTGGTTAGGGTCAACATCTGGGATAGATTAGCGTTAGGGTACTTCTACACAGGACAGCTAAGCATTGGACAGCCGTCCCAACAATTTGCCCCCTATGCTTTAATAATGCAATAATCGCTCACTGAATGAAAGCCTAGTGTGTCAGAGATCTGTTCCGGCTGCCCGCCTTCATTTACCTTGAACAGGCAGTAATATATAGATAACCGACTGCCTGTTTATACGGGCCAACAGTTGCTTGGTTTTTAGGTGAGACAGAGATCAATCACCCCTGACAAGTGAGGGAATCTCACTCACTTGCTTTGTTAGGTCCCGTGTTTACATGCGGTTACAGTTGCCTGTAATGACTTTTTTGAGTGATCATTCTGGCAACCATCAGCCATGTAATAGTATCCTAAGGCTCAGTAATTTTCAGTTTGTTATTATTTGTTCCATCACCTATCTACTCTGTTATCTGACAACCATCTTCATCATCAGTTTGTGCCATCATCTGATTGCTATCAGCCTTCTGTTCCTGTCTTCTACTTGCTTTTAAGAGTTTGCAAAAGTGTATTGATCTTGATCTCGATCTCTTCCCATATTTTAAGGTGTTTTAACCCATTAACGCCACAGGGCGTAACTGTACGTGCTAAGAAGGTGGTACTTAACACAACACGATGTACAGTTACGCCCTAGGGATAGTGCAATAGTTCGAGATCCCACACTATTCGGCAGCAGGAGTCGGCTGTCACTGATAGCTGGCCTACCGATGCATCAAGACAGCGACCCCCACTTGTAACCCGTCGTAGCTCTGCCCCCTGGTGCCGTCGTAGCTCTGCCCCCTGGTGCCGTCGTAGCTCTGCCCACTGGTGCCGTCGTAGCTCTGCCCCCTCGCGTCGTCGTAGCTCTGCCCCCTCGCGCCGTCGTAGCTCTGCCCCCTCGCGCCGTCGTAGCTCTGCCCCCCCTGGCGCCGTCGTAGCTCTGCCCCCCCGGCGCCGTCGTAGCTCTGCCCCCCCGGCGCCGTCGTAGCTCTGCCCCCCCGGCGCCGTCGTAGCTCTGCCCCCCCGGCGCCGTCGTAGCTCTGCCCCCCCGGCGCCGTCGTAGCTCTGCCCCCCCGGCGCCGTCGTAGCTCTGCCCCCCCGGCGCCGTCGTAGCTCTGCCCCCCCGGCGCCGTCGTAGCTCTGCCCCCCCGGCGCCGTCGTAGCTCTGCCCCCCCGGCGCCGTCGTAGCTCTGCCCCCCCCGGCGCCGTCGTAGCTCTGCCCCCCCCGGCGCCGTCGTAGCTCTGCCCCCCCCGGCGCCGTCGTAGCTCTGCCCCCCCCGGCGCCGTCGTAGCTCTGCCCCCCCGGCGCCGTCGTAGCTCTGCCCCCCCCGGCGCCGTCGTAGCTCTGCCCCCGGTGCCGTCATAGCTCTGCCCCCTGGTGCCGTCATAGCTCTGCCCCCTGGTGCCGTCATAGCTCTGCCCCCTGGCGCCGTCATAGCTCTGCCCCCTGGCGCCTTCATAGCTCTGCCCCCTGGCGCCGTCATAGCTCTGCCCCCTGGCGCCCTCATAGCTCCGCCCGCTGGCACCATCATAGCTGGTCCTAACGCACTGAGAATTTTACTAAGCTGTTATTATGTCAGACACAACTCAGCAGTCCTGAAAGAAGACACTGACCTACCGCCACCACAGAGAGCCAGCAGGCTAAAGGACCTGTGGTGATGTCACTGCTGTGGGAGGAGCCATTCTGGAGTTTGGTAGTACTGTACTGTATACTAGATAAGCTGACAGAAAGTACAGGACCTGTGATGATGTCATCATCATGTGATTATGCATGTGCGTGGAGTCAGGGATGACTAGGGGCTCATCATTGTATGTAGTAGAGCTGCGAGTGGCTGTTTGTCTAATGTGCTATGCGTGTAATGTGTATAGTCAGCATGGATGTATGTCATGTACCAAAGCTGTGTATGTGACTTGCATGTCATGTAGGAGAGATGAGTTTGTAACATGTGCATGTACTGTGGCACAGCGGTATCTGTCACGCGCATATAATATAGCAGCGCTGTGTTTGTACCATGCGCATGTCATGCGTCTGTCATGTACCAAAGCTGTGTCTGTCAGGCGCATGGCATGTAGCACAGCTGTGTGTGTCTGTCACATGCCCATGTACTACAGCTGTGTGTGTGAGGTGCATGTAGCAACGCTATGTAGCGCATTGCGCCACCAGAAACACTGGTACTGTAATTTCCTAATAATTGGTAGTATGATATACACTACCGTTCAAAAGTTTGGGGTCACATTGAAATGTCCTTATTTTTGAAGGAAAAGCACTGTACTTTTCAATGAAGATAACTTTAAACTAGTCCTTACTTTAAACAAATGCACTCTATACATTGCTAATGTGGTAAATGACTATTCTAGCTGCAAATGTCTGGTTTTTTGTGCAAAATCTACAAAGGTGAATAGAGGCCCATTTCCAGCAACTATCACTCCAGTGTTCTAATGGTACAATGTGTTTGCTCATTGGCTCAGAAGGCTAATTGATGATTAGAAAACCCTTGTGCAATCATGTTCACACATCTGAAAACAGTCTAGCTCGTTACAGAAGCTACAAAACTGACCTTCCTGTGAGCAGATTGAGTTTCTGGAGCATCACATTTGTGGGGTCAATTAAACGCTCAAAATGGCCAGAAAAAGAGAACTTTCATCTGAAACTCGACAGTCTATTCTTGTTCTTAGAAATGAAGGCTATTCCATGCGAGAAATTGCTAAGAAATTGAAGATTTCCTACAACGGTGTGTACTACTCCCTTCAGAGGACAACACAAACAGGCTCTAACCAGAGTAGAAAAAGAAGTGGGAGGCCGCGTTGCACAACTAAGCAAGAAGATAAGCACATTAGAGTCTCTAGTTTGAGAAACAGACGCCTCACAGGTACCCAACTGGCATCTTCATTAAATAGTACCCGCAAAACACCAGTGTCAACATCTACAGTGAAGAGGCGGCTGCGAGATTTTGGGCTTCAGGGCAGAGTGGCAAAGAAAAAGCCATATCTGAGACTGGCCAATAAAAGAAAAAGATTAAGATGGGCAAAAGAACACAGACATTGGACAGAGGAAGACTGGAAAAAAGTGTTGTGGACGGATGAATCCAAGTTTGAGGTGTTTGGATCACAAAGAAGAACATTTGTGAGACGCAGAACAAATGAAAAGATGCTGGAAGAATGCCTGACGCCATCTGTTAAGCATGGTGGAGGTAATGTGATGGTCTGGGGTTGCTTTGGTGCTGGTAAGGTGGGAGATTTGTACAGGGTAAAAGGGATTCTGAATAAGGAAGGCTATCACTCCATTTTGCAACGCCATGCCATACCCAGTGGACAGCGCTTGATTGGAACCAATTTCATCCTACAACAGGACAATGACCCTAAACACACCTCCAAATTGTGCAAGAACTATTTACAGCAGAAGCAGGCAGCTGGTATTCTATCGGTAATGGAGTGGCCAGCGCAGTCACCAGATCTGAACCCCATTGAGCTGTTGTGGGAGCAGCTTGACCGTATGGTACGCCAGAAGTGCCCATCCAACCAATCCAACTTGTGGGAGATGCTTCTAGAAGCGTGGGGTGCAATTTCACAAGCTTACCTCAACAAATTAACAGCTAGAATGTCAAAGGTGTGCAATGCTGTAATTGCTGCAAAAGGAGGATTCTTTGACGAAAGCAAAGTTTGATGTAAAAACAATGTTATTTCAAATACAAATCATTATTTCTAACCTTGTCAATGTCTTGACTCTATTTTCTATTCATTTCACAACGCATGGTGGTGAATAAGTGTGACTTTTCATGGAAAACACAAAATTGTTTGGGTGACCCCAAACTTTTGAACGGTAGTGTATATTGGCCAGTTAGCATACAATGCACAGTCTTGATCAGTAGCAATGGCTGTGGCTGCAGCACATTGCTTTGAGCAACTTGAATAGTTTTGATTGAATGTTTTTCCATGAAATGTTGTAGACAATTATGGAGTTGAATCACTAGCTCTTTGCAGAGTTAGGCCACTGGTACAAGATTCATTAGATATCATATAGAAGGGATGATCCTTTAGTATTTCAACAGAAAGTAATATTTAAACATTACCTGTTATGGTAAATGTGTAATCCCCTTAGTACATAATATACATCTGTATACAATATAATATACCCCACTTCTAAGGTCCAGTTGATATATTAATTGCACATATGGTAAAATACATACCATTCTGTCAAACTGAGTTTTCTTTCATCCAGGTGCATCAAAAAGGAGGAGGAATCATTTATAGCAATGTATAGAACTTTTCAAAGATGTACTATGCAAGCATATACGGGAAAAGAGGAGCAATGAGGACATTAATGCCCTGCAGCCAATACCTGTATAGTACTGATGAGGGGTTGCTAAAAGGTGTTTACAGGGGGTCATAACACCTCTAGGGCTCATTCACGTGGGTTTAGGCAATTTTGATTCATGACAAAAGGACTGATTTCACTGTATGTGTATGTGTGTGTACCATATATATTTTTTGAGTATGTGTTTCTTGTCTGTGTCATTGGGGGACACAGCAAGACCTTGGGGTATAGGTGCTATCACTAGGTGGTGGACACTTACTACACAAAGTGTTAGTTCCTTCCACCTGCTATGCCTCTCCTGTGTGTACTAAGCTAAATCAGCTTCAGCTTAGTGTCAGTAGGAGGCAGATCTTTTTTTAACATTTTTTTTCCCTTTTCTAAGTGGGGAATAGAGGAGGATGAGGAAGGAAAACAGAGTGGCTTTAACCTCTCTATTGCCTGTCCTACCTACAGAAGAAAAGGAAGCACAGACGAGCCCTAACTCCTCTGGGCCTACCAGTAATAGGGTCTTCCCAATATGGTGATCTTCACTAAGGTGAGTTGAGTCAGAGGGACTCTTACCATCCAGGCCAAGATCCTTATTTCAGAAATAAATATCCCAGGTATGTATGGGAACTTCCCTCCCATCCACCATGTTGAGACTCTTTTTTTGCTATTCTCAGCCATCATGCAGACCACTTCCCTCCTAACTATCCACCATCTGGGACAAATCATTCCCTTTTTTCTGGAGTCTTCCAAAGTTTTCTTCCCTCTTGGGCAGGTCTATGGTATTCCATGGTCTCCCTCTCTCCCACACCTGTGTTGGGGAGAGGACTCCTCTTTTGCCACCTTCTTCCCTCCTCTACTTCTGATTTAGGCCTCGACTTCTCAGGCCTACAAAGGCTGAAGCTGGAGGGTGAGACTTCCTGTTGGCGCCCTGGGAGGGACGGGACTTCCTCCTTGAACTATATGCAGTTGGCCAGGTCCTGCTCCACCCCCTCTGCCCCAGTTTCTTTCTTCTCCCCTGTTACCTGTTCTCACAGCAGCCCCGTACACTCTGGGACTCATCTGGATCTGAGTCCCAGATGTTCCTGTGCTGACAGCCTTCCTAATCAGTGTCCACAGGAGTTCTTCACAGAAAGTCATCCTAGTCCCAGATTTCCCTGTTCTTATAGCCTTAAAAACCAGTGTCCCAGGAGCTCTTCACAGAGAAATAGTCGTCTAAGTCCCAGATCTCCCTGTGGTTATCAATCACGATATGCAGCTATGGTTTGCACCAAGCTCCCTCATTAATGAATTACATGGGATGAGTCATTGCATGACAGCTGGACACGGTATTTGTCATGATAGTAAATGCAGCTATCGGGCCCCCATATCATCATGCCTTCTAAAGAAGTAGATGTATTACTGCTAGGCTCAGCATTCGACATGATTTTGCAGTGCATAGAAATATAACGCCGTCCTCCATAGAAGGAATAAATATTTTATTGCTAAACTCGGTATTTGAAATAATAGAGTGACTACAAGTCCCAGACTGCCTCGTTACCCCTTTCTACAGGATTTGTACTAATCTGTTTGTTAGACTCTGTATCTGACATGATTAGGTGGTGATTGCAAGAGTCAAGCCGCCTTGTTTTCTTTTCCATAGGAAGAAGGGTATTCGTGCCAGATTGTGTGTCCGACATGATTGTGGGGTGATTGTGAGCATAGGCTGCCACGTGCCCCCTCCTCCATAGGATCAATAAATGCATGACTGCTGGATTCTTCTGATTACATTGTGCTTGCAGGTATCCACCAGACACATACAATGGATATCTGTGTTACTGCTGGACTCTGTATAGGACATGGTTGCTAGAATCAGGCGGTCACATTACATGCAGCATCTCTGTATTACTGTGAGACGCTGCATCAGACGTGATCTACAGCACTGCTTTCCATAGGACGAATATCTGCGTTAGAACTAGATTCTATACACGATGAAAGCAACTGGACAGGCATCAGGTTGTTTCACGGGTTCATCCATTTAAGCATTATTCTCCGTCTTGAATGTATTTTCGCAAACCGTCCTATATGGCCAGTCTCTATTTAACCCCTTAGTGACGGAGCTTTTTTGCTTTTTTCCATTTTCATTTTTTCCTCCCCCCTTTTAAAAAATCGTAACTCCTTTATTTATACATCGACGTCGCTGTATGAGGGCTTGTTTTTTGCGGGATGAGTTGTATTTTTGAATGGTGCTATTTAATGTACCATATAATATACTGAAAAACTTTAAAAAAATTCTAAGTGGAGAGAAATTGAAAAAAAATGACATTCCTTCATCTTTCGGTGCGTTCTGTTTCTACGGCGCACAAACTTCAACATAAATGACATGATACCTTTATTCTACGGGTCAATATGATTACTATGATATCAAACTTTTATAGTTTTTTTTTTTTCTGTACTGCTTATATATTTTTTTAAAGACATTTAATTTTTAAAAATTATTTTCTGTCTCTATTTTCTGCGCACAATAACTTTTTAATTTTTTTGGCGACATAGTTGTTTGAAGACTCATTTTCTGCGGTATGTTCTGACATTTCCGCTGGTACCATCTTTGTATACAAATGACTTTTTAATCGCTTTTTATTACTTTTTTTCTTGCAGACAGGGTGACCAAAAAAGCGTATTTCTGGCGTTCTTTTTTTTTTTTTTTCGGACGACATTCACCGTGCGGGGTAAATAATGCATTACTTTGCTAGATCGGACCTTTACAAATACATATTTTTGCTTTATTATTTAGATTCTTTTATTTTTATTTTTTTAATTAGTAAAACTTTCTTGTTTTTTTTTTACACCTTTCAGTTCCCAAGGGGGACCGATGCCTTGATCGCTCCTGCAGTATGACGTATAGCATTATGTCATACTGCTTTTGACAGGCAGTCCTTCAAGCCACCCCACGGGGATGGCTTGATAGGGAGTCTCCTAAGGCACCCCTAGGGCCTTTCAGAAGGCCCCCGGCTGCCATGACACCGATCTGACCGCGGGGGGCCGTAAGGGACCCCCGAACATTGTTCAGGGGATTTAAATGTCGCTGTCAGAATTGAAAGGCCGATTGCAGCTATTGCCCGCGGGTGTCAGTTGTAATAAACAGCTGACGCCCGCGCTGTATGGAGGGAGATAGCGGCCTTATCTCCCTCTATACACGTCCTGCAATAGCAGGACGTAAAAACACAATTGGGCCGTCCCTAAGGGGTTAACATGGTTTTATAACGGTCACAGATGTCCATCAATCAATATCTTCATGGCCACACTGTTATGACGAGTACCAGACGGCTCATTTCCTCCTTCCGCAGAACAGGTTATACTTTTGCTGCTTAACTCTAAGACAGTTACTCTATTGTCACAACCACCATACAGCATCAGTAATCTCTCCCATAGGGGACAGTTAGTTATTCTCTGTACTAGACACAATCATGCAGCTATTCCAGCTTATGCTTGTCCCTACCCACCAGAGGTGATTGCAGACTGCCCTCTCCTGTCAGGTCATGTGTATGGCATTGATGGCAGTCAGCGCTAGTATTAATCAATTCCCTCTATAGTCAGAATATCTGCACTAGGGTCTGGAAACTCTCGATGACACCGTAGCCAAGGCTGCAAGACATGCCGGGAGAGTCCTGACTTAAAGCCCAAGCTGACACAGTTTCTTACAGTATTTGTCCTTTTTGTACTGAAAGATTCTTAAGGCCTTCAGGTCGGTATGTTTACCCGGTGAATGCCATCTCATTGCTCTCAGCTACTCATGCTAGCCATTAGCCGAGAGATTTTAAATCTTCCAGGCATCCAGCCTTCTGCGCATGCGCCCATCATTTTCCGTCTGGCACACATGCGCAGAAGACAGCGTGGGGTTCTGGAAGGACCAGACTGCGCTAGGACATCATAGAGGACGGAGGTGAGTATTTTCAGTTCCTCTCATGGATCTCATCTGTAAGGGGAGCAGAAACTTAAACTTTTATTTCACTTTTTATTCATTTTTATGCAATCACTGTTTTCCGGCCGTGTGAAATAAGGTACAGCTAGTGAGGCCATCAAAAGGCATATCTGTGGTCACTAAGGGGTTAATGGGATGTACCATCAGGGTGCTATTATACGAGTGCTAGAGCTCGCATCTTCCCCAAATTTGGCAGGCTAAATTTTCAAGCGCAGGTGCAGCCCGGCAATTAGAGCTATGACCTGAGCATTTTTGGGAGGTCAGTGTTCACCTACTAACTAGATATTTATCTACACAGTTGGACAAGTTCAAGGTTTAACAGGGAACTCATAAGCATGCCCATACCTTCTGTAGCTTCTGTTCTATGATGTAGTTCATTTGTTACCTTATACGCCTTGTTACAGAATAATACAACTTTATTTAAAGGGAACCTCTCTAAACCGAACATCACCATAAATAATTATGATGCTGCTCAGTGAGGTGGGGCCGGGGTCGGGGAGGTCATTTTTTATAGTCCCTTCTGTGAGATTGTGTGTGCACAGTGGTCCAGAAAGAGTCAGACTATCAGACTGCGAGTGGACATCATTAGCGAGCACCGCGAAAAGGTGACTATTAAAAAAAAGACTTAGTTTTTGGTGCTGTTTGGCACTGAGAAGTTTCCTTTAAGGCTGGGTTCCCACAGAGTGGATCCCACCGGAAATCTTGCGGTTTGGCCGCAGCGAAAAACCGCAAGATTTTCCCCCAGAAAGTGCAGCTTCAAAACCCTCGGCACTTAACCGCGGGTTTTGGAGCAGCTTAGCCGTATGCTTTTCCATTGTGACCGGCACTCCCATAGAGGAGAGCGTGGCCGCAACAGATTGGCCGTCCCGTGTGGACAAGATTTTTGACAAATCTCGTCTGCATGGCTGGCTAATCCCGGGATTAGCGGCCGCATGGGGATTTGCTGCAGAGACCGTTCTGTGCAGAAAGAAATGCATGGATACTTCTTTCTAACAAATAAGGTGCGGGTGCAGATACATATCCTTCATTGGTTGCTACAATTTGAATGTGCAAGTGGGTCAGTGTTTAATGTGTGGCACCTGACCCACTTGTAATGCTCAATGATGGCGCAATAACTGAAGCGGACAACGTCAGTAATGAAGAATACTTTATTCCACAAGAGGCACAAAGCATAGCAGTCAGTGACAATCTTTATATGAAGTATATACAGTTTGATGTCCTTTGAGTGGAAACAAAAAGCAGAACTGTCGACAGATCATATCTTCTTACTCTCATATCCTCTTCTATCGTCACATGCAGACCCACCAAGTACAGCAGCCCATTCATTCTCATGAACAGTTGGAATCCCAATGGCAGACCAACACCAATCACATACTGACGCACATCAAGGCAATATGTATTATTACACAGGACCCCTGTAAATGGGATTTTACTATCATACACAGAAATAGAAAAAAATGACTCAGACCAAATATAGTAAGTTAAATAATGTAAAATTTATTTCATTATATGTGTTTTGGTTGTTACCTCCCATCACTCACAAGGAGGGTACAGCAACACGCAGGACAGGAAAAACCCCCTGTGGAGGAAACCTGTAGGGAAACCATGGCTGCTGTACTGCCCTTCCTCTGGGCATACTAAGGGAGGGTAACACTATAAAATGTATGCAAGGTGGGGGTGTGTGACTACCTACAGTGACTGCATGTGACTATCTACAGTGACTGTGTGTGGGTGTATGCATGTGTACATGTATGAATATGATCCATCAATATGTGACACAGTGTCTCTGTGAATGTGTAGGAATATAAAAAGGTTACCGGTCTTCATCGGTCGCCGCTGACGTCGAGATCATTGTAGAGATCTTCCTGTGCCTGGAAGGCTTTTACCATCGATGGATTCTGGTGAACGAACTTGCAGAGGGAGCAGGTTGGTCGGTTGAACTGTGGGCCGCTGATGGTGAAGTCTTCAGCGCCTCTCCTGAACATGTGAAGAGCCCAGCTGTGATGGCTCTGCCGCTCTCTTGTCCACGCCCAATGGGAAGGGGCTTCTGCCATGACCTAGAATTAAACAGAGTATGAATATCATTATCACCACAGATTTTTCATCAAAGACTGGAGTATTTTATATTATTTCTACTAACGAGATCACAAGTGGTTCGGTCCACCCAAGTTCTAAATCCCATCCGGATAAGTAGCTGGTTTCGTTGCTTGAAGAGTTGCTGTCTGTTCTCCATCCAGGTCGGTCCAAAGGCCCAGGGGAAGATCTCCCATCGGAAGCAGAATTCCTCCTCCATCTGGTTGGCTAAAAACCTGGAAGAAAAAAGGAAACTGGACGATGAACAAGTCAGAAGAAGAGAGAACTGGAGAAAAGGGGCGATCGAATGAACACTCGGTAAAGTCATGGGATCCTGGAGTCTTCACCATATTTTATTTTCATTTTCCTGTTACTTATTTTAGTATTCATTACATTTATACATCAGTCTGTAAATACAGATCTGTTATAATAAAGCAACTCACAAAGCGGGAAAGAAGTTGTTTCTATATTCCTCGATGTGCAGTCCGGCTCTCCTGAAGTAGATCATCACCATCGCCAGCAGATACTAGAGTGAGAAGAAGGACAGTTAGAGGCTGCGAATACTAACAAGTAAAGAATAGAACCACATATTCCACATTTTTATATTACCTTGTCGGATATCATCATGCAGCTATCAGATGCGAGAAACGTCCAGTGTTGTCCATAATCTAGAACAAAAAGGAACTATATCAATTTTTCTTTAATAAATGAATCAGTTTTATGAATTAGTTTAGTGACTGCAGTAAAGTTACATAATCTCCTCCATCATGTAACACTGAAAGAAGCAGCAGAGCAGGAAGAGCCATCAGTTCTGTACTTCTACAGGAGCTCTACTGAAAGTCATGGACATCACATGTGACCGTATCACAGAGACAGTGATACAATAAGGCCCCATTCACATCTACATTTAGGCTCCATTAGGGCATTCGGTTTCTATCTTCATTTTTTAGAATAGAGAAACTGAAGTTAAACTGAATTCAAACAGATCCATTTTTTCATATTGAAATCAATTATAGAAAAAAAATGGAAATACTTCTGTTTTTATCCATTCTGTTTGGCTTTTTTTCTTTAGGGGACTAATAGCGCAGCAGACTAGATAAGTAGGTTAGACATATCACATCCAATCTGGCATTCATTTCTGGTATAATTTATGCCAGTTTGTGGCATAATTTATACATAAATGTGTCGGTCCAGGAGGCCACACCCCTTCCCACCAAGCCATGTTACCTTGCTGGGTGGGGGTGTGATGAACATCGGCGTTCATAGTGATGAACATTGGTGTACATAGTAAAAAATTAAAATTTTTCTACAATTCCTTACTTCTATAAAGAATTACAATTTTTTTGTATGCCAGAAATTGGCATAAAACCTTTTCTGAATCTCCCCCAATGCATCTTACCAAGAACTCGGAAGAATGCTGCCATTTCATCCTGCTGTTGGGCTGGGTCATGCCTCCTCCTCTTCTGGGGGTCTTCCTCGCACGGGCTGGGATCTCGCTTCCTCTTCCGCCCTCTGTCGTCTCTTCGGAACAGCATACGCAGGAATCTCACTACGCCGTCCATGATCCTTAACAGGGGAAATAAAAAGGGGTTATTATTAGGACAAACACTTGATCGTTTCTGTGTCCAGTGTAACTAAGTTATACATATAGATCCCAGTGCAGTCCCTATAGACCTGTCGTTACATTATGTGTATATGTCCCGTCCCTCCCTGTATAGTAACTGACCCCCTATAGTGAACGTCATAGCTTACCAGGTGCTAACGTCGTCTCTTCTACACAGAAAACAAGAAAAGAACATGTTAATATTGTTCATTAAACTACAATAAAACAGTTATTAACACAGCGCCATATTTATTCCTCGTCACCCAAATATCTCTGTAGTTATTCCCAGATACAATTCCAGGAGAAAAGAGCAGCGCCGAGTAAAAAAGTCCAGGCAGCGAAGGGATGCCAGCGTCCCAAAATCGTGAAACTCCCACAATGTGATCACGGGGCTTCTGATGGGTTGCTATGGCTGGAATGTGGTCACTGGGTCTGCCAGCTATGGTGGCCTATGAGAGTTAGCCACTGGCTGATCTTCATAGGCTTTGTAATACACTGCTAAACTGAAGCATAGTACTATATTCTAAAAATGATAAAATATGGTGACATTCAAGGCCCCCTAGTGGGAGAGATTGGCTAATTGAGAACTAGAGTTCATCCTGCAAAAAATAAGCCCCATAGAGCTCCGTCGATGGAAAAATAAAAATGTTATGGTTTTTGGAATGCGGCAACACAGAAGCAATGTTGAATGCTGTAAAATTTGCAACCGAAAACACATGGCAGAATGTTTTTTCCCCCAACCCCCCTAAAAGCAATTTAATAAAAGGTATACAGTACATTATATGCACCCAAAAATAATTTTATTAAAAAACACAACTTATCCCGCAAAAGTGAACCTCTGCACCAGGGTCTGTAATAATAGATTAGGGGACTGGCAACTAACTGAATGAAGACATGCACACGTATGTGAAGTAAAATGTACATACAGTATATTGGGAATAATACAAGAAGATTCATCATAGATGCATATACAAAACACAGATAAAGTGCAAATACATACAATAATACAAATAAACTGTCCAATACAAGATACATTACATACAAAAGCATGATAAATACATAAATAATACAAATAAACTGTCCAATACAAGACACATTACATACAAAAGCATGATAAATACATAAATAATACAAATAAACTGTCCAATACAAGATACATTACATACAAAAGCATGATAAATACATAGATAATACAAATAGACTGTCCAATACAAGATACATTACCTACAAAAGCATGATAAATACATAAATAATACAAATAAACTGTCCAATACAAGATACATTACATACAAAAGCATGATAAATACATAATACAAATAAACTGTCCAATATAAGATACATTACATACAAAAGCATGATAAATACACTCATGTCCATATTTATTCATAGTCATCCAAATATCTCAGTTTATTCAATATCACCATTATATATTCACTAACCCAAATATCTTCATATTAATAATCATAACAACTCTCCATATTTATTAACAATCACCCATTTCTTTCAAATTCTGATTAAACCCACTGCTATAATTTGCTCCTAATAAGCAGTGATCAATAATCACCAACTCAGATTATATAAACCAGCAATTCCCTGTATTATAGTTTTTGGTTCTTCTTACCCCTCCTCACGGACAACGGGTGGTAAATACGCCATCACAGTGATGTAGATCCGGGTCTCAGTCGAAGAAAGAAGTGTTTAAAGTCGCTGAAAAGTCGCTAAAATCTCTTTAGTGGGAGCAATAGGGAGCCAATCTGAACTCTGAAAGAGCAATCGCTGACTGGCACCAACTGTCGTTTTCTTGCTCGGCTTGAAAGCAAATCCTGCGATCCTATTGGCTGTTGCTGGTGGCACCTGTCACAATGGTTCACACAGCAGTAAATGTAGAGGGAGGCCGCACTCCCATCATCTCACCTTCCAGGCTCATATATTATGGTTTTCAATGGATACTTAAACCTTTCCTTATATTTTTCATCTTTATCCATCTAGTGCCATTTATAGCTGCGGCCATGTTGTTCTCTGGGGTGAGATACAATTTGTCATACTGTACATTCTTGAACTTGGATATATTACTACTTGGATAAATTACCTTTTTAACCCCTGCACTTTCTATTGGTTCAGTTAATTTGGCATTTTGTCAGTTTTGTCTTCAGATTTATATACAGAGATGCTGAGGATCGGCAATGGTAATATGACAAAGAATGCAGCGTGTCCTATTTTGTCGTATATTACGCACCAATTCAGGCTGGGGGGTTAGCATACACAGCTAATACATGTGTGCTTCACATTTTATGTGCTTGAAAAATACGTACATAATCGATGAGATGCATATGTCCATGTGCGTGAGCCCTTAGGTCTCTTTCACACAAGCAGCATTCTGACACAGAGTAGGCATGTCAAAAAATTGGATCTAAAAGAACCAGCGGTTTCCTATGGGTTCATTCAGATGAACGATTTTTTTGCTGCACAAAGATAAGAAATAGGCTCTTTTTTTAAAATTCTGACAAGTACTATCTTTTGGTGACACCACGCTAGCCGCTCTCGTAGATCCCTATGGGAGCTGGCTGGCAAAGGGAGGCGGATCTGCACACTTAAAGGGGTTGTCCCGCGCCGAAACGGTTTTTTAAAAAAAATTCAATAGGCCCCCCGTTCGGCGCGAGACAAACCCGATGCATGTGTTAAAAAAAACAAAACGTTTAGTACTTACCCGAATCCCTGCGCTGCGGCGACTTCTTACTTACCTTACTAAGATGGCCGCCGGGATCTTCACCCACGATGCACCGCGGGTCTTCTCCCATGGTGTACCGTGGGCTCTGTGCGGTCCATTGCCGATTCCAGACTCCTGATTGGCTGGAATCGGCACACATGACGGGGCGGAGCTACGAGGACCAGCTCTCCGGCACGAGCGGCCCCATTCAGCAGGGAGAAGACCGGACTGCGCAAGCGCGTCTAATCGGGCGATTAGACGCTGAAATTAGACGGCACCATGGAGACGAGGACGCTAGCAACGGAACAGGTAAGTGAATAACTTCTGTATGGCTCATAATTAATGCACAATGTACATTACAAAGTGCATTAATATGGCCATACAGAAGTGTATAACCCCACTTGCTTTCGCGGGACAACCCCTTTAAGCGACGTTTAAGTGTTTTACCATGTAGCTGACCCAGCCTGTACCATGTAGCTGACCCAGCCTGTACCATGTAGCTGACCCGTCCTGTACCATGTAGCTGATCAATGCTGCACCATGTAGCTGACCCGTCCTGCACCATGTAGCTGACCCGTCCTGCACCATGTAGCTGACCCATCCTGCACCATGTAGCTGACCCTTCCTATTCCATGTAGCTAACCCATCCTGTACCATGTAGCTGTGTGCATGTGAGCCATTCTGGGGTTTGGTACCATACTGTATACTGGATAAGCTGACAAAGTACAGAATCTGTGATGACATCACCATCATGTGATCACCCATGTGGGTGGAGTCAGGGATGACTAGGGGCTCATCATTGTATGTAGTAGAGCTGCGAGTGGCTGTTTGTCTAATGTGCTATGCGTGTAATGTGTATAGTCAGCATGGATGTATGTCATGTACCAAAGCTGTGTATGTGACTCGCATGTCATGTCGGAGAGATGAGTTTGTAACATGTGCATGTACTGTGGCACAGCTGTATCTATCATGCGCATATAATGTAGCAGAGTTGTGTTTGTACCATGCGCATGTCATGTCTGTCAGGCGCATGTCGTGTACCAAAGCTGTGTCTGTCAGCGCATGGCATGTAGCACAGCTGTGTGTGTCTGTCACATGCCTATGTACTACAGCTGTGTGTGTGATGTGCATGTAGCAACGCTATGTAGCGCATTGCGCCACCAGAAACACTGGTACTGTAATTTCCTAATAATTGGTAGTATGGTATATATTGGCCAGTTAGCATACAATGCACAGTCTTGATCAGTAGCAATGGCTGTGGCTGCAGCACATTGCTTTGAGCAGCTTGAATAGTTTTGATTGAATGTTTTTCCATGAAATGTTGTAGACAATTATGGAGTTGAATCACTAGCTCTTTGCAGAGTTAGGCCACTGGTACAAGATGCATTAGATATCATATATGAGAGATGATCCTTTAGTATTTCAACAGAAAGTAATATTTAAACATGACCTTTTATGGTAAATGGGTAATGCCCTTAGTACATAATATACATCTGTATGCAATATAATATACCCCACTTCTAAGTATAATATACCCCACTTCTATAGTACTGATGAGGGGTTGCTAAAAGGTGTTTACAGGGGGTCATAACACCTCTAGGGCTCATTCACATGGGTGTAGGCAATTTTGGTTCATGACAAAAGGACTGATTTCACTGTATGTGTATGTGTGTGCACCATATATATTTTTTGAGTATGTGTTTCTTGTCTGTGTCATTGGGGGACACAGCAAGACCTTGGGGTATAGCTGCTATCACTAGGTGATGGACACTTACTACACAAAGTGTTAATTCCTTCCACCTGCTATGCCCCGCCTGTGCGTACTAAGCTAAATCATCTTCAGCTTAGTGTCAATAGAAGGTAGATCTTTTTTTTACATTTTTTTTACATTTTCTAAGTGGGGAATAGAGGAGGATGAGGAAGGAAAACAGAGTGGCTCTAACCTCTCTATTGCCTGTCCTACCTACAGAAGAAAAGGAAGCACAGATGAGCCCTAACTCCTCTGTGGCCTACCAGTAATAGGGTCCCCCCAATATGGTGATCTTCACTAAGGTGAGTTGAGTCAGAGGGACTCTTACCATCCAGGCCAAGATCCTTATTTCAGAAATAAATATCCCAGGTATGTATGGGAACATCCCTTCCATCCACCATGTTGAGACTCTTTTTTTCATTCTCAGCCATCATCCAGAACACTATCCTCCTACTATCAACTATCTGGGTCAAATCCTTCCCTTTTTTTCTGGAGTCTTCCAAAGTTTTCTTCCCTCCTGGGCAGGTCTCTGGCATTCCCCTTCCTCCTCATTCTTTATCTAACTCTTTAGGGCACATCCATGGCCTTCTCTTTCCCACACCTGTGCTGGGGAGAAGACTCCTCTTTTGCCACCTTCTTCCCTCCAGGGCTTTTTTTCAGAGCTAGTAGCACCTGCCCTGCAGTCCTTTACTTCTAATTTCGATCCCAGGTTTTCAGGCCTACACAGGCTGAAGCTGGAGGGTGAGACTTCCTGTTGGCGCCCTGGGAGGGACGGGACTTCCTTCTTGAACTATATGCAGTTGGCCAGGTCCTGCTCCACCCCCTCTGCCCCAGATTCCTTCTTCTCCCAAGTTACCTGTTCTCACAGCAGCCCCGTACACTCTGGGACTCATCTGGGTCTGAGTCCTAGATGTTCCTGTTCCTTCCTAATCAGTGTCCACAGGAGTTCTTCACAGAAAGTCATCCTAGTCCCAGATTTCCCTGTGCCTATAGCCTTAAAAACCAGTGTCCCAGGAGCTCTTCACAGAGAAATAGTCATCTAAGTCCCAGATCTCCCTGTGGTTATTAATCATTATATGCAGCTATGGTTTGCACCAAGCTCCCACACTAATAAATTACATCGGATGAGTCATTGCGTGACAGCTGGACACGGTATTTGTCATGATAGTAAATGCAGCTATCGGGCCGCGATATAGTCATGCCTTCTAAAGGCATGAATGACGTCGGCTCCATTGAAAACAATGGTCTTCCGGCACCCTTGCATTCTTTTTCAGGGAAGGGCTTTACATATAAGCCCTTCCCTGAAAAAGAAAAATTTTAGTGTAAGATATATATACATATAGACTTACCTCTCCGCCGCTGCCGTGATCCCCGTGGGGATGAAGAACACATCTACCGCATGCGGCAGATGTTTCCTTCATCTCTGCTAGTTAAAAGAATTCCCTGCTGCTACATCTGCAACATCTGTGACAGATGCAGCAGAGGAATTCTTAAATTCTCTACTGCAGCTGTCACACATGTCACCCGCGGTAGAGGATTCTGCTGGCAATTGATTTCAGGGTTTCAGAAATCTTGTCCACACGGGACGGCAAATCCGCTGCGGCTAAGCCGGCAGAAGCCGCCGCTGCGATACGGATTTGCCGACCTCAACATGTTATCTTTTTTTTTTCCGCTGCGGCCGCGATCTCCTCCTCCGCGGGTTTTAAAGCAGAGGTTCTCCTGGTGGAAATCTTGCGGTTTTTCGCTGTGGCCAAACCGCGGGATTTCTGTCGGGAATCCGCCCCGTGTGAACCTAGTCTAAAGTAATATGGACAGCACATGGACAAAAAATATGCACCTGTGAATGAGCCCTTAGGAAATAAGCACGCCGGCAACGAGGACTGTTCTACCCAGATTTTAACTTACATTAATTTTTCGCAGTGAATGTTGTTTTTTTTATGTCTTTAATTAGGTAGAAATGACCAGTTTGAAGAGAATGAAGACTATTGTGGGATCCCATTGGGAACAAAGGCACTCCAAGTAAGCATGATGCAAAAAAGTCATGTCCTATCATGTCCTTTATTTTGTCACATTTATTTGTGTTTAGGAAAACTTATTAAAATACTACCCTACTGTGAGAAAAGCATTGATTTCTAGCAGATCAGAGACTGTCACTAGTCAGACCTCCTTACATTACCACGTTCATTAGATACACTAGTAACCGTAATGTTTGCATCTGAGCACAATCCTGTTAGTGTTCAAAGCGCTGTATTTTGTTTATAGCGACCCTTTTGAGTAATATGGACTTGTCCCATTGAAATGAATGTGGATACATAAGCATAGATTAATTATCTATTTATTTACAGGATAATTCCAGAGACACTGACGATTCAAATCTTAGCGCTGGAACAAGTTACTTTACTCCAGAAATTGATATTTCAGTGGAGAAGACGGAACAAGAGGCATGTTATACCCCGCTGTATTATGAAAGCACATCCTTGATATTTACTAGTTGTTTTTTGTACTCTGCAAGATGGTTCTTGTCCATATTTTGCTACTGTCTGTCTTCCTTTGGCCTCCTGCTCACGAATGGAGCCGGATACACCGGCGGTTTTACGTTGCGGGCATCCCGTGGGGAAAACAAAAAAATGCCCGCTGGTGATCACTGAAAAACGTGGTAAAAAGCTATGAGTTTTACTATACTATATTAATGGAGATCACCCGCCGCGGAAAAAAACGCCGTAAAATAGAACATGCCACAATTTTTTCCTGCGGCAGAATCCCGCATGTGAGGACTGAGCCATTAGGTTCAATAGAACCTAATAGCTGCGTTATTCCGTCACAGGGAACACGGCATTAATCCGTCCGTGGGCATTAGCCCTTAAGCAGGGATGTTTTATTAGTTGGAAGAGCACATATTCAGCAACTGTGATTATGCTTGCTCCAGGGGTTTTGTGTATGTGCACCCTAAGCTTCTAGCTTTGAGGCCAATGTCTACGGGTGGATTTGATTTGCGCAAATCAAGCCACCCATAGGGAAACAAGAGCATCTGCAAATTTAAATAAAGCATGCGGATTTGATTTGTGGACCTTTTGAAGTCAGTGGAAGCCGTCCGATCTGGCAATTGAATTGCAGACGGGCCACGGATTCTGCAGGGAAAGCAGGGGTTGAAAAAAAAAGTACTGTGCATGTCGGCTAGCACTTCCGCACGAGTCCACAGGCTAGGAAATAAAAGACCTGCCCACAGGGTCTGGATAACCCGCACCACGCAGCTCCCGATCGTGTGAACGGCAAGTTCACTGCTAATTAAGCTCGAGACTTAATAGCTGGAAATCGCCCGTTCACGCTATTTTTAGTGCAGTATAGCCACGATCTTTTCACACACCTATACTGCGCTAAAACCACGCTGGTGTGAACGAGGCCCTATACTGACAGCTCTCTTATTGAAACCAGTAGGACTTTAATGCACATTCACTGATCTAAGTGATATGTTATTATTGTTTGTGTTTTATTTTCATTTTAGACATTGAATGTGTGTGATGTATCAGACCCTACCTTCAGCGAATGGAGTCCAGGACCAAGCTCCATTGTGTCATTAGGTATGCAAAACCCTATTAAAAGCATATATGACTTCTACACAGTTTCTGCATAATGTTACTACATGACCAGCCAGTTTATCAGGAGAGGCTAATTTGGATAAGTTTTCACTTCCACTGTAGTCTTAGTTCATTGACATCTCTTCGGTACCTACTTGACTTATGCTGAGTGAATGTCACCTCAGTACTAAAATCAAAGGCAGCAGTAAGGTTGTCAAGCCACTTGCTCCTCATAGTAGCATATGACTAAATAGAATTCCTAGTCTGGTGAAAACCCTGTCCAGGCGGTGAAATGTTTGATTTTAGCTGCACATATTAGTGTAGTGAAAAAGTAGTAGTAACAAAAAAGGAAAAACACATCCAGAAGTGCGCTACTAGAATAGAAGTAATGAGATTGTCCTGAGTATGACTTGACACATAACCCCTTCCTACCCAGAATGTGAGTTTACGGTACGGCTGGGAAGGGGTTACCGCAAATGGCCGTGAACTAATGTCCTATGGATGGCAGAAGTTGAGCCCACACCATCTGCTGTAGGAGCTGTCTGTGACTGACAGCCGGTCTCCCTCTATAGCTGTGACTGACAGACGATCTCTCGGTGCTCCCTCTGTGATGTCATCGGCCCTTCACCATGTAGTGGGCTGCCATGGCAGCAAGATGCAAGACAATAGCATCCGGACCTGCCATGGCCCATGACTGCTATGAATAGCAATAAGGCATTGCAGTACAGAAGTACTGCAATGTATAATCATAGGATTTTAGGTTCAAAGGCATAAAATATATAAAACGAATAGATAAAAATGGTCAAAAAAATAAGTTATAAAAAAATAGTTAAAGAAAACTGCATTTTCTTCCCTTCAAAAAATACAAAAATTTTAAGAGCCAAATGTTTGGTATCGTCACATTTGTAATGGCCCGTACAATACATTGAACACACGTAAAAATTTTAAAAAGTGAGCAAAAATGCTTTTATAATTTTCATAAAATAGTTTTTATTGTGGAAAAACTTAAAACAAAATATATAATTTTGCTATTCTTGCAATTTAACCAACCCACAAAAAAAAGTTTATCATGTAATTTATGCTGTATGGTGAAAGAGGTTGCCAATTTTTACCAGCCCTTCACAGGTATAGACTAAAAGAATATAGTTTATTAGAAACTCTTAAAAACATATACGGGCTGACTAACAGTACTAACATACATTAACACAAAAAAGAGGAGAAGATATATTTAGGTGCAAGTTTGAATTATGCATCCAATGTCTCCAATGTAGATAATGGTCACAATAGCATGGTCAGAATAAGTGGATAACTTTAGTGCATATACAGAGTTCCTGCACTGAATGACTGATGACAGTCGTATGTAGAGGTCGCAGAGAGCTACGGCTCTGAATGACTGGTGAAGTCACAGAGAAATACGGCTCAACGCGTTTCTCGGCTCGCTTTAGAGCGGTTCATCAGGAGCCACAGATGTATATTTGACCAAAAAATCTTTAGTGGGATTAATAGCGGCAATCATTTAATTGACTAAGCTACCTTCCTCTTTTAGGATATAATCAGTAGGATTAAATTGGCAAGAAAGTGGGTTGTCTGCGTAGATGTCGCCAACAGGTATATATATATACCAGACACCGTTAGACAAAAAGCCAGCAGGGTACGATGGTATAGTGGCTACGTTGGTAAAGAAGGAAGGAGGACTCGGATAAAGAACTTATGCATTGACAGTAGTCACAAGTCAGATGCGTATTTAGATACGTCAGCTATACGGATCCTTTATTTAGCGCTGTATACCTATCCTCCTACAAGTGTTGCAATGTTAGCAGCACTAATGTAGAGTTTCTAGTCATATGCACTGACATTAATAGAAAGTCAGGTGCATGTTCAGATAGGTCAGCTAAAGAGGATCCTGTATTTAAAGCTGCATACCTATCCTCCAGAACGCCGCTGCTGCCGAGCCGAAGGCAGAAGACCCTTCTGCGCAAGCGCGTCTAATTGGGCGATTAGATGCTGAAGTTAGACGGAGCCATGGCGACGGGGACGCCAGCGCAGGGAAGGTAAGTGAATAACTTCTGTATGGCTCATATTTAATGCACGATGTATATTACAAAGTGCATTAATATGGCCATACAGAAGTGCTGAACCCCACTTGCTTTCGCGAGACAACCCCTTTAATAACGTGGCTAAATACACTTATTCTGTGGGGGGATGATTGGCTGTCAGCTACTGTAGATTTTTACATATTGTTAAGACACAAAATTGGGATGAAGTCTGCATCATAGTTCTGTTTTTTTAAATCACTTGAACTTGGGCTGACAGAGCTGGCGGGTGATTCCAAATGTAGGACAGCATACAGGTGTCGAGGTGTATTGTAGCTCCAGGGTCACAAATAGAAACAAGTTAGCTCAGTGGGATGTCATGATGCAACACCACACTGGCATTCTAGACCTTGCCTACTCATCATAGGACTTTGAAACCCGGCTATGGCACCGTTCTAGCTCCTCCAGGTGACTGACGTCCCTGCATCATCCTATCCACTGAGCAATTACTAAACTCTCTATATAGTAAACCGCTTTAATATTTTACTGCGGTATGGCTCCCTTTGCTAACCATGTTGTCTGGTGTTTTGGGATATAACCATCATGGATTATTTGAGATTGTTAACCTGTAGCTAACAAACATCCATGGGGGATTCTATTACTTGCATTCCTTATATGTGTACTACTCTCTGGATGTTGTATAATACGGTTTCATGCCTTAGCCCACATGTGTCAAACACTCGGCCCGCTGCCTCGTGTTATGTGGCCCGCAGCGTGCCGATGCCGCTCACCACTGCAGCGATTACCAGCGGGGGTGCCGCAGCCAGGATCCGCCTCCCCTGAGTTCACTGCTCATCAGTTTCACAGGAGAGGACTCAGGGAGAAAGTGTGCCAGGCTACACACTAACGTCAGTTTGCATCCGGGCTCAGCGTGAGCAGAGATAGAGCGGCGCTGACAGGAAGGAAGAGGTAAGTATATGGGTTGGGGGGGTGCTGCTTATTACTGGGGGAGGGGGCTGCTTATTACTAAGGGGGGGGGGCTGCTTATTACTGGGGGGAGGGGGCTGCTTATTACTGGGGGGGGGCTGCTTATTACTGGGGAGGGGGTATTATTGGGTGGGGGGCTTCTTATTACGGGGGGGGCTGCTTATTACTGTGGAGGGGGTATTATTGCGTGGGGGGGTGCTTATTACTGGGGGGGCTATTTATTCCTGGGGGGCTGCTTATTATTACTGAGGTGGGGGCTTATTACTGAGGGGGGCTTATTATTACTGAGGGGGCTTATTACTGAGGTCGGGGCTTATTACTGGGGGGCTTTATAATTATAACGTTGCTATGGGGGTTAATATTACTAATTAGGCCACTGTGGGAGTCGTTATTTTTACTAGGGCCACCTTCAGGGTCACTATTAGGGCTCGTTCACACGGGTGTAATTGTATTTCGGTCGCACAAATACGCTGTGTATTTACACAATCGAAAATCGCTTATGCCTGTATATTTGCGTATGTAAAAACGAATGCAGAAGGGCCCACTGAGATGGTACGCAAATATGCAGTGAATACATAGGTTTCCTGCGCATTCACCATGTATTTGCGCGGCCAATTCACTTCAATGGCCTATTGGGGTGCGTCGTACGCAACAAAATAGGTCATGCTGTGTGACAATATACATCATGTGAATGAACTCATTGAAATCAGTGGCTTCTATTCACTGCATATTATGTACGCGAATACGCTTGTGTGAACAAGCCCTTACTGTACTGTCTTAGGCCCCCTGCACACGCGCGGAAATTCTGCAGCGGGATTTCCTGCAGAATTTCCACCCATGGAAGCTGCCATAGGATTGCAGTAAAAAACGCAATCCTATGCAGACGGCTGCGATTTGTCTGCACGAAATCTCGCACGGAAAAAAAAATCGTGGCATGCTCTATTTCTATTTCTGTGCGGGGCACATTACAGAGCCGGAGCCGCGGGAACAGGTGAGTGGCGCGCTGATTCCTGCAGGGGCTCGGGTCGGGTCCCGCTGCAAGAATTCTCACAGCGGGATCCGACCTGGCCGTCTGCAGGCGGCCTTACAATCAGCCCTTTGAAGGTCACCCTAAGCCTGATGTGGCCCTCGGTGAAAATGAGTTTGACACCCCTGCCTAGCCATTTTCTACATATACCACACAACTACCTGCCTCAATTTGATTACATGTCAGACCAGCGCTAGTTAATGTTTGTGTGTGTTTATATAAATTAGAATGGATTTCAGTGTGGATTGTATATAATATTACAATCCCTCCTGAAATCCATTATATGTATGCATGTTCTTCAATATTATAACTACCATATTTATGTTCAATCCACATTAATTCCTCATTCATTATCTTCTGTATCACAGCTTGATATAGGACTCTGTGGGTTTGAAGTGTCACTTCTTATGTATAGGGGTGCATTTACACTGCAAAGATGATTGCTCATAAGATGGCTTTTGAGTGATCATTCTGCATAAACTACTACTTGGTACTAATGCCTATTAGTACCAATTAATAGCCTGTGAGCCACCAGGAGCTGTAGTCAGGGAACTGACCTCCAGCTGTTTCCTGATTACTTTCACTTTGATCTGTGGGGCTGACAGCTGAGAACAGCTGATACAATGTTATCAGCTGTTATCAGCTCTTCCCAGGCAGAGCACAGTGTGTGGTCCTGCTTATCAGCTGTTCTGCTAAATGATGGTTTTTAATCAAACAGACACAATGATTACCGCTCAAAAGACGGCTTTTGAGCGAATTTTGAGTGATAATTGTTGCGTCTAAATGGGCCTTAACACTGGAGCTGCTTTCAACTAATTTGCATTTTAATACCTATGTGCTGCCCTACTTCTGGATTTACTAGATTGATAGGGGTCCTTCTCAGTGGGTTGATTAGCATATGCGCCACTATCCATACCATGAGGGGCAGACAGTGCTGCTTATGCATTAGATGACCAGGTAAGGGAAGTTTTTAATCCCAAAAGAGTGACCTAGAAAAGAATATCAACGGAAGCAACAGGAAGACTATAGTTTTGTGAAATGGGAGGAGGGGATCACTTCAAAAACCTCAGTACTCCTACAAAACAGTTAAACTTTTCACTCCTCTGAACTTTTACCAAAGCGAAGCAGAAATGGTATTGTGCTAGTGTTGGATATTTAATGCATATTTTACTCTTACTCTTCTGTTTTGCAGATTCAGCTTTAGTTCTTCAGACTCTGAACTGATTTCTAAAGCTAGGATGTCTTTAGAAGCTCAGAGGACCTGTCAGCTCTGAGAAAAGCTCAGATTGATAGTAGATTCAATTCTAAGAAATATATCTTTTTATTGGGCTCTTCCGTTGGGCCTTGATGAGCAAATGGCTCTTCACAGGTTTTATGGGTTTACAAATTCAAACTCTGCTTTATGTAGTTCAGAAACAAACGGCAAAGTTCTGCGGGCGCTTTTCAGCCCTACAACACAAAATAAACACTTGCCAGTCTGGGCTCTGACTAACCACTTTTATGCGTAAGTTTCATTAGGCACATTGTCCAGTCAGTTAGCTTTGTGTGGCTTTATTTTTTATACTGCTTATTTTGTAAACTTTTTTTGTATAACAATATTAATTGAATAAACAAGCCAGAAAAAAAGAAACGTAGTGCAGTTGGCCATCAAGGGTTAAATATGTAGAACAAGATATCCGAAATGAACATCCATCCTGTGCGGTCAAGCCCAACCCAGTCACTGGGATAAAGGCACGTTTGTATCCATACACACCCGTGGTATAATTGTCTTGTCGCTGACAACAGAAGTGACCCTATAACTGGTTCATTTGCTTTGGATCATAACCTGAGAAGTCTTAAGATAATTTAAAGACTGGCAGCTGGGTGGAACCCAATCCAGTGACATACTGCAAAAAGCATGGTAAATAGGTTGGTGCTAATAAAAAGAATAGGAACTAGTAGAAGGAAAAAGGAGAAAAAAACAAGGGGGTGAGGTAAAGAGGCACAGAGGAAGGAGGGCATGGAGGAAGAAGATAGGGTGAGACGGGCGGTGATTCCCAAGATGCCTCAATTCTGTAATATTGTGTGGGTTATTTAAGGATTAGGTGCATCACCCATCAATTCTCTTTCTAGATACCTGGTTGTCAGGGAGAGGTGGTGTCTGATTTTATTTGCGCGTCTTTTGGGATTATAAGTATGAAACATTCCCAAATTTCGAAGATGTTTTTGTTTTTTTTAAATTTCTTATAATTGTCTCTACCTAGAAGATAAGAGACATGGACTTCTTTTGTTGTTTTCCCCTCTCATCCCCATCAATCAGACTGATGGCCTGAATGAAGTCTGGGAGGAGATTCCCCAGTAGACAATCTGCCTTTGCCCAGATTTGTGGAAATTGATTTTCTGCGTGATTTGGAATCCAGCCCTCAATTGGTTGATGATTTTGATTAATATTGACCATTGTTACATCAGTTCAAAGCCAAAGAAATACACAATCTACATAAGAAATGGAGTATCAAGTCATTTACAAACGAATCATCTTTTCCTGTAGCGCTAGGTATAGCTGTATAGGTTTTATTCAACCATTCTTGTACCTCTTTCTTGGGCTGTGAAAGTTACTGCATCTGTTAAGCAGATTAGTTGAGTGGCTCCGTATCCTACTCTAGATCATACACATCCAACGTAACACCGCAGAGTGGATTTATTTATCAGTCAAGTTCTAATCTTTAGGAGAACTCTCTGAGCTATTGTTTAGAAAGATTCCCAGTTTGGTAATTCAGCTGTGGTACTGTCATGTGAGTGCCATGGGAAAGAGGAATTGGCCCCTACTGGTAATTTAATTTCCATGGGTCCTTCATGATGGCACCCATATATGTCTATCACTATTAATAAAAAAGTGACCATTCTCAGGCAGTAATCTGTAGGTCCCTTTCACTGGATAGTTGGACGGAGCCTTTTAACTTCCTTGTGTTCCAGTTTGTACTATGCTGAAGGCTTATTCTCTCCAGTGCTGTGATGAAAACCAAGTAAACACTAATTCCATGTTTATCTGACTCATGAGATTTCATGACTACAAAACTATGAATATTATTTATCTTGGATGCAGATAGTATCTTTGTAATTTATAGCAACTATTGTATAAAGGACAAGGAAACATCTGATTTTCTATCGCATTACCCAGGTCCATTATAGATGTTGAAGAATTGTCAATCATTTCATGTGAACAGAAAACGTCACTGTTGCAATTTACTTCTTCCGGAAGCACAGAAGCATCGACTAGACACAGCACTCCAGTCGGTCCAGGTATGGACACTTTGTATGTACGCGCTCCTTTTGGGATTTGTCTTCTATTATTTATTTATAATGGTCGTCCTGTTTTTAGTTTGAAATCTATGTAGAACGTGAACAGATTCCGTTATCCTCTAATGTCAGAAATAAATGATGACGATCTCCTTGAACTGTGTTTGCAAGGTCCAAGATATGGAAAGTAGCTCTTTCTATACACAAACCATCTTCTAAACAAATTTCATTCATGTAACGTAGTCGTTAGTCATTAATTTAGTTTACATCAAAGTATATACTCCTTTTTGGTAAGCTTGAAGCATTAGATAATATTCAATACTGAATATATGAATATTGAATGTTGTTTGCAGGAAAGTTTGCAATATTTAGAAATGATTTTTAGGTTTGTTAGTCCATTTTAGGCCGTGTTCACATTAGCATTATTCTCTTCCGTTGTTCTGGTATGTCATCAGACCCGAACAACAGAAAAGTGGAAATGGCAGATTCAGACAGCGGTAAATAGACCCCTTTAACTATAATGTGGTCTTTGCGGCTCCTTTTCCTGGACAAAACTGCACAGCATGCTGCGCCATTTCATCTGGGATTCATTACTGACATGTCTTCATGTGTTAATAATAAAACTTGGATGTTTAGCCAGGAAATGTAAAACATACTTGTAATACACCGAAAAAAGGGAAATATGTAAATCACAGAAAACGGCCATATACCAATATACTAATAGAAAAGGGCAGGTAGAAACACCACATCCCTCAACATGCAGACAGCCACACTTCTAAATGGAGGATCACCAGTATCTTCCACCTGCGCAATGAATAGCCACTCACACACCTTCCTTAGGGGATCCTTCACACTTGCGATCACAATATTGCTGCTTTTTTTTTAACGCAAATGTCAATAGGATTTTCTAATGTTAAAAATGCATTGCACAAAAATTGCAAGTTTGTGCTTTGTAATTTTTGTGCAATGCGTTTTTAACATTAGAAAGTCCCATTGACAGTCGTGTTAAAAAACACAGCAAAATCGCAAGTGTGAAGGCACCCTTAGGCGTCATGTCCACGGGCCCGCACAGTTTCCCTATGCAGAATCCCGCAGTGGATTCCACCCGGCCCGCTGACATGAGGCCAAAAAATACAGTATACTCCTGTGTCCGAACGCTGCGGGGCTCTCCTACGTCACAGCCGGATCTTCTTTCTTCTGCACGGTGGATGCGCTCGGGACGCCGGCGGCGTGCCGTTCGCATGCACCACACCTTTTTTTTTTTCTAAACTCCTGCTTTCCCGCGGTCCGTGGCATGGATGCAGTGATAGCTGTGGACGTGCTGCGAATCCAGACGGCTTCCATTGGGAGTCATCCCTGCAGGAAAACCACAACAAAAGGGAGCATGCTGCGGTTGTTTTCCCGCGCGTGCGATCCGCATACCGGGGGAAGATGACATCCGCAGGTATTTAATTACCTGCGGGTGCCCAATGATTCCCTATGGGGCGCAGATCGCACGCGCGGGAGACCCGTGCGGATTCTGTAAATTGATTTATACCGTGGATATGAGGCCCTATACTGTGCGGGTGGCTGCTTAGTACTATGCTAGCATACAAAGGGTGTCAGGTTACATGGTACGTGTAGTGCACAATGTAAGCTTGCAGCCTATTAGTGACATCATATTTCAGTCCAGCGGTTTGCCCTGCATGTCATGGGTAAACTGCACTGGCACCAGGGGACACTTGTAATACACCGTTATTTTTAGGGGAAGCTGTCATGTACTTAAAGCTGTCAAGTCTATCACTACATTATGCTGCCATCACAGTGAGGACAGCATGAAACACATGATGGGTTCCCTTTAAAATAAAGGTGTATGACAAATATGTTTTACATTTCCTGGCTAACGATCCCAAAGTAGATAAAACTCATGAGTTTTATTTTTGGCACACGAAGATGTATCGGTAATAAATTACTGTGACTTGGGCTAACATCACATCAGATTTTTAGTTCATTGTTAAAGGGTGCAAGCCCTGGAACCAATTTGACCCAAATGTGCTATATAGAGGACATAACATCTAATTCACCTTCCTGGCACAGAGGTATTTAATGTTTGTATAATCTATAAAGCGTCATCATTATCAAATGAAGTATTTTATGACTATCTAATATACTTTGTGATTCAACCCATTTGCTGTACTTTTTGCTAGCATTTAAGGGTTACAGCTAATTCTGCAGACAGTTTGTTAAAATACATCCATGTAGATGTTGCCTTATGTGATAGAACATCCCAGAAAGAAAATATACCAGGGGTTACAGAAGGAGTACAAACTGGCCCCTTATCTGGAAATACTACCAAACCCCAGAGAGCGCCAGATCCTGAGGCGGTATAGGCTGAGTGCCCACATCCTGGGCATCAAATCGGGGTGGTACAAACAGAACTCCAAGCTCAAGGAGAGCAAACTACACCAACACAGCGATGGGGGGCATGGAGGATGAGGCCCAATTCCTGCCACTGTGCCCCAGAAACTCAGGAGACTCTCCTGTCTCTTCCTGGACTCGGCTCTGTGAAGGAGGAGAGAAATTCTACTTCCTGCTGGGGAAAAAGAAAACACAGTGGCCACAGCAGCACAATATGTTGGTACCTGCCATAGACTGAGAGGAGCATGATATGCAATGGATGTATATATCCTCTTCCCCACATGTGTCCCTATCCCCCAAATCTCTCACCCCTATCTGTCAATCATTATTCTCTACTTGCTTTGGCAATGCTAATGTGTTTCATCCTGCCAATAAAACCTCATTGCATTGAATTCAGTTGAATTTCCTAGACCAACACCGCTATGAAATCTTTTATGCATGAAGGACGATGTGAAATGAGATCTGTACTTTCTGAATGTAAACCAACATTTTTCTTTCACTGAAGCAAGAAGAGGCCGTGGATGTGGCAAGGAATTGACACGGAAAACACTCCTTGTGAAAAAATAAAAAATCTATCCCCTAGAAGGATGGAAACAAATGAAATGTATATGTATGATTGTAATATTGATATAAGTATGTGATTACAATATTAGAGCAAAAGGATACTGTATGGGGGAAAACTGAACACTTTGACGCAGGTTCTAGTACCCTGTTGTACCGCTTCTCCTTTTGATGCAGCATGATACGGATGGGCATAGAGGCTCTAGCACCCTGTTGTAGTGTCTCTAGCTTGGATACAAGATGTGATACCGGTGGGCATAGAGGCTCTAGCACCCTGTTGTAGTGTCTCTAGCTTGGATACAAGATGTGATATGGGTGGGCATGGAGGCATACAGGTTCTGTATGGTATCCTGAGGCCTATCAGTCCACATTTCCTGTAGCTGAGCCTTCAGATTGTGCAAACTCGTAGGCTGTCAAAATTGGTGTCCAGATGGTCCCATACTTGTTCTATTGATGATAAATCTGTCACCTGGGCAGCCACAGAAGTGTGACAGTACTGTGGATGCATTACTGTGATACCCTTGTTTGTATAGCCAAGCACTGTCCAGCTGGAAAATGCCTTTTGGAGGTCCTGCCATAAGAGAAACACATGTGACTGTAGGATATCCTAAATACATCGCTGAACTGTCATTGTCCCTCCTACCACTACTAGGGGTGACCGACTGTCGTTTGTGATGGCCCCCCTAGACCATCACACCAGCAGTGAGGGCAGTGTGTCGCTCCACAGCAAAGGCACATTCACCCCTACGTCTCCAGACATGAACACAGCAGTTGTCAGTGTGCAAACTAAACCTGGAGTCATTGGTGAAGACAATCCAATTTCACTCTCTATAAGTCTAGTTTCGTCGTTCATGATACCACAGCAAACAGAGGCGACAGGGGGTGTCAAAGGCATCCAACTATCATGTATGCGGCTGCAGCACACATAAAAGTCCTTATCATAGGGAGGGAGTAAATAGAGGGCAGTGATGCACGCTCACCAGTATGTGGACTGTTCAACCAAAACGTACCACCTTCAAAGGCAATACACGTAATGGGCACCATGAGACCAAATGTCTGTCAGCCAGTCACCTGGAAATGGTTCCGACAGACACAGGGACCTGTAACGATGGTGCCATGTGTCTCTGAATGGCGGATAAAGAAACAGTTGCAGCTGCCTGTGCTTGTCAGACAATCCTCTCTACTGGTGGTCTGTCAAGAACATCATGAGCACGGCCGCCTTGTGTGTGTGCCTTCACGAATCCACTGGTCCCAACATCTCCTAACAATCTGCTCAGAGCGGCCCAGGTGGCGGATAATTTGTCGATACGATCATTCAGCTTCTCACGTTCCAATGAAGCACCTCCTCTCAAACTCTGTTAACCAGGCATCATCTCTTCAATTGCATTGTATAGGCATGTCTAGTGGTCAACGAGCTCTACAGAAGCCTCTGTGAGCCTTTGTATAGGACAAGGGTGGAATCAATTTTAGGGCCTCGGATGGCAAGACTGTTTATCTAATCACACCGCAACTCTAATCATTTGCATATCGGTCTGATATGATAATCACAGATTTGTAAATTGGAATAATTTTGAAATTATTACTAACCTTCTAATAAGAGAAAATGTGTTTTATGTAAGAAATTATTTCTGTCCATTTCAGCTCATGCTAAATAGTTAAATGTATTTGCATTGCAGGAAACCTGATTTTGGGTGCTACATCTAAAAGAAGATCCTTTTTAGGAACCCAGCTAAAAAGCCCTCCTACTACTAATGAAAGGCGTTTTGCATCTTTGTCATCAAACAAAAATGTTTGCAGTAAAACCTCAGACTGCTTCTTGTCTGCAATGGTAACATGAAGTTTCTGCGCATTGTTTTTTAACTTTCTAAAAATAACTGGTGGAGGAATACGGTGGGCAGTAGACTTGTTCTACAGGCGGGCAATACCCAACGGCTGGGCACCAGTCTGTATAAGTGTTTCCCAGTGTGTCATGATTTCCGGTTTTAAGTCAGAATATTGATCCACTAGGGGTGGCTTCACACACTGCATTTTTGGGAAAAAGCATTTGTAGTTTCTGTTTCGCTTTTTTGAGCCAAAGCCATAAGTGGATTGAAAAAGATTGAGAGCTATAAAGGAAGGACTTCTACTACTTCCTCCTGCTAAATAAAATAAATGAGGCATAGCTTTAATGATGGCTTCAAGCTGTCACAGCAGCTCTTAGTCATAGCATATGTGATTGTATGGATGCTTGAACCTTTTCTTGCTGTCTTTCCAATTCCAGTATGGTCCGTGTACCTGCTAGTGAGCTGGTTAATTTTCTCTATGGTTTAGAAAGTCCACTGCCAAATTCCATAATGGGGTATTCTGACTTATTTAAGTTGGGTTACTCCTCGTCAGAGTCCTACATGAATCAGCTTGAGTGTCTCTCTAGGACCCAGCCTGCACATACATTACTTGGACAGTCCAATCATTTTAATGAGGTGGTGCTCTATGGAACTTTTCACACTGGAGGAATTAGCCTTCAAGACGCACCACAACACAAGGTAAATCCCGCAAAACAAAATCCACAGGGCTACCTGCTTCAATCTGCCTGCAATTTCACACCAAAATCCACAAATAGACCTGCGGATTCTGTTGCGGAATTCCACAGCGGCAGCTTACGCTTCGATTTGCATCCTGATGGAATAATTCCACCTGTGTGAATGGCCCCTAAGAGAATCGAGACTCACCGTCAGGTTCATCTTATGGTTGGGGGAAAAAACTAAAAAAAAGTGATTGTCAAAAAGCAGACCCTTCCTTTTGCTCAGCAGTGTGAAACCATTATTTTTTTACATCTGAGTAACATATTCTTCATCTCTTTCTACTACTCTTGTATAATTTCAGACTTTCTTCAAAGAAAGTCCTAATGTGTGTGTCACGTGTGAATGCTGTGCATTCATTACAACTAGAAGGGGACTGTGCTCCTTCCATTGCTAAAATTGGGTTGTTCACTACATCAGTCTAAGGGGGACTACCCACTACAGGTTTTTTTTACAGTGAAATTCGCAGCGTTTTTTTTCTGCAGGGGTTTATGGGACTTGTAATGTTAAAATTGCGATTGCGCAAAATCGCAATTCACCGCAAAATCACGATTTTAACATTACAAGTCCCATAGACCCCTACGGAAAAAAAAACGCTGCAAATTTCGCAGTGAAAAAAAACTGTAGTGGGTAGTCACCCTAAGGGCTCATTCACATGAGTGTATATATGCTGTGTATTCACACAAACGTAGTATTCATGTGTATAGAGCCCATTGATTTCAATAGGTTTATTTATATTTGCATATTTCAGTCGCGTAAAAAAAAGTCGCAGCATGTGCTATCCCTGTGGGTATTTACTTACCAAAATACTGTATTAAGTATATGGAGCGTGTGACTATTCTGCACAAAAACGCACGTACATGCGTATATTCGCTGCATTTTTGCGCAGCATATTTATGCTATCGAAATGGGGAATACATCCGTGTGACTACACCCTTCAATCCAAAAAGAGAAGCCACATAGAGAAGAGCGAGGATTGAGCAAGGGTTGTTTATTCCTGAGAAGAATCTCTTAAAAAAAGATAACTATTGAAAATGGCGCCTATTGGCTAGGTACCCCCGGAGCCCACTACAAGAGAAAAAAGAGACCCCTATATAAAAGTATAGGGATGATTGAATCGTTTTTGTTCTTTACAAAGCCGTACTAGGAAATGTTTTTAGGGCTGTTTCTATGAAACACTGCGGTTGTGGTGCTGCCAACATTTTTACATGGGTTTTTATATCCTGCATTTACTTCCATTAAAGTCAGTGGGGTAAACGGCACACAAACAGAGGGAAGAGCATGCTGGGCTTGTAGTAAAAGCAGTATTCACTAAAAACGTGACGTTCCTAAGCATTTACTACAAGCCCAGCATGCTCTTCCCTCTGTTTGTGTGCCGTTTCCAGGGGAACCTGTCATCACCTTTGAGCCTCAAAAACTACATTCCGCACTCAAAGGTGAGGGATCAGTGTGCCTGGCAATCTGTGTTTCATACTAACCGAGTGCCCTTTTGCAGTGCTGTGTCCCCGTGAAGGTTGGCACACGCCCATAACATGACTCTTTTCAGATGGTTCTGTATATGCACTCTCCCATTCATCTCTATGGGAGAACATGTGTGCAGAGTCATCTCCAATAGTCATGCTTTGTGCACTTGTCAACTTCGCTGGAGCACAGTGCTAAAAAGGGCACCCGGTATAAAGAGCAGCTCCCTGGATCCCCATATCGTAATTTGTGGGGCTCAAAGGTGGTAGCAGGCTCCCTTTCAGGGCTCAGTGACACGGGCGCATCCGGGCGCCGATGCGACCGTGTTCCTGCAGTATAAGATGGCCACACTGCAGCTCCATTACCGGTCATGTGTTCTTTTTTCCGGCGGTGCGGAGAGTCGTCCGCATCTGCAGTGTGGCTGTCTTCTTCGTGCAGTAACACGGGTGCATCGGTGCCCGGATGCGCCCGTGTGACTGAGCCCTTAAAGTGAATTACAGTGTGTTGTATAATTTAGTAAAATGCCAATTCCAATATGTTTCAGTGTGACGTAACAGACTATGTCAGTCCACATCAGGAAAAGTCACTGGCTGTGAAAGATCAGGATGCTAGTATCCCTCCCATCAAGGACCGAGAGTCAGGTGCAGTAAAACTATGTCTCATCTGTAAGAACTTTAATATTTCTTCAACGCAGCATCAATCACACCTGACAGATGGTTTTATATTCAGGGTGTAGAACCTTTAAGAGTAAAATGCCAATACAAATATGTTAATATCTCTGTGTTTTTAATAAGAGAATTTCCAGTTGTCTCAGCTCAGTCTACCTCTACATTTTATTGCAAATCTGTGCTAGAAACAAGTGTCACACAAACAAAATGTTACAGTAGTTTTCATTAATGATAGCAAGCTTCTGATTATCTATGGTGGCAACTAGAGTTCATATCAGCCATGGCTGAACAAGAATGCCTGAATAGGGGTTCTTATACACAGGCAGATTACCTGCCCAAACGAGCGCCAATCAACAATATAAGTTAATCAGGGCTTGTTTAAAGGGCTTTTAACACTGGCTGATGCAGACTGGGGAGGAACAATCGTTAATACAGAGGTCCGTAAGGGCCCTTAACTCTGGGAGGAGGCGCTGTTGGCTTACTATATCTACAATGGATCCACACTTTGTCAAAGCATACATTAGTAAGTTAACAACTTGCCTTTTGTAGTTGATTGTAGCATACTTAATTTAATGTCCAACCCCATTAAGCACAGCTAGCAGTGTACATCTTATGCGCAGGCTGTAAGCCTTTTCACTGAAATTATTCCTGGAGACTGAATATAATAGCAGAAAACATCTAAAATATAATTACTGTAATTATGCTTTAAGCGTAATTACCTCTGTCACCACATTCTTTTGTCTGCAACTTGTATAATATGTATTAGGGAACCTGTGTTACCTACTGCAGACCTTCATTTTATGCAGCTGATAGAGGTGAGATATTGGTGAATTTAACACCTACACATCACCTGTTGTTTCTACCTCTTGAATTGGGTACCTGCTTTGCTTACAAACACTTCTATATCTTAGGCTACTTGTACACCGGGTGACAGTTGACCGAAAAATCGCTTTAACAAGTGATTTCAGCAATGGTCATCCGGGGTAAAGGGTACTGAATGGGGAGTCACTCATTAGTTGCTTATTTTAAGGTCAAGGACCAGGGATTAGTGTTTTCAGGGTAGAGTAGACATTATCCCGAGTAAAATACCAATACATGCATATGATATAGGGCACGATTAAGGTTCACAAGGTCCGGTTGGAAAAGGGTTAAATGGTGCCGTATACATATGGATAAGAGGAAATTAGCAATGTTAATAAATAAAGCTGGTTCCTCACTGCTAGTCAATTGCTTTCCTCCTTAGTTTTTCTCCAATTGAGCCTATAGATTTATTAGTCCAAGGAAGGAGAGTAAAGGTTAACTAGTGACTGATAAGTCCTTACACTCCATATACATGGGGCCCAATTCAGACCCACTGCTGTACATTTCAAAAGACCAAACAGGAAAGCAGTAACTGTCTATTAAATGCTCCAAGTCAGCACCTCAAGGGTTAATGTTGCCCGTGTGATTAAAGTGCTGCTGGCAGCTGTTCCTGTGGCTCAGGTTTCCCCTAAATCACTCTGGGATAAGAAATGCTTAAGTGAATATCCCTATTGTCTAACACAGCACCGCTGTGATAAGGTATAGGCTAAATCGGCATCGGTGCAGCTGCCCGACAGAAGGTATCGGGCCGCCGTCTAACACTACACTTGAACTGACTATCTGGAAAAACATGTACTGACTCCTAAACTATGTCATCGACGCGCTTCTGCAATGTTCTAACATATACACTGCATCATCAGGATGAGTTAACACATATAATTGGCAGCGGCCGTGATGTCTGGCGGCATCCCAATAGTGAGTGCCGCCCGTCTGATACAGTCAGCGCTTATATATGTAAAGCTCCTCCTTTCCTCTCTCATCCTAGCCAATCCCAAATTCTGGTTGGGATTACTCATTCCCCCTTGCCTTCTCGCTATACAAGCTGAGTAGCAGTCTCAGCTGAGACACTTCAGCACTGGACAGCTCCCTGCTGTCGTGATGCAGGGCATTAGTGTATAGGAGAGAGGATCAGCACTGGACAGCTCCCTCCTCCCTCCTGGAGCCCTGTAAAGCAGTGTTCCCCAACTCCAGTTCTCAGGGACCGCCAACAGGTCATGTTTTCAGGATTTCCTCAGTATTGCACAGGTGATGTAATTCTTGTGAATGCCTCAGACATTGCCACAGGTGTTCTTACTATAGGATATCCTGAAAACATGACCTGTTGGTGGTCCCTGAGGAGTGGAGCTGGGGACCCCTGCTGTAAAGGATTCTGAAGGCATTTGTGCAATAAGGGGGTTTGATCTATGGTAATTAAGACCCATATTCCAACCTGATTTGTCTCCGCCTTTCTTCCAGGGGGGGGGGGGGCGGGGGTGGATACCTTAGAGGGATAATTTCAGTTAGTTGAGTTGACTGAGCTATTAGGTTCAGTAGAACCAAATAGCTGCGTTATTCTGCCGCAGATTTACGCTGTGGGGAATGCGACATAAATTCATCCGCGGGCAGTAGCCCTTAAGGGCCTGAAGGTCGTCCTGTGTAGAAGTACCCTTACACCAGAGATGCCACAAATAACATTGGCTGCCTTAGCTTTCTAGTAAATATTCTTTTAGCGGATATGCAGTAAAAGTCTGATTGGTGGACGCTGCTTGTTTGCTTCATATCTCCCAAAACGATAATGGTGTGTGTTTGTAATCCCACCCTCACCAATCAGACCATTATAGCACATACTAACCATCAGACTCCCAGGAGTTGATAAGGCAAAACTGTGATACACTGTATATAATATTGCTGAATATCTTTATTATAGGCTTTGATGATGATGATGCACTGCCTGGACCTCAGTGTTCACTAAACCAAACTGGTAAGCAATCTGTATTTAAAGAGACATTCTGTGTTTCATTTACTATGTAACCCGTTTCCCCAGCTAGTATTACCTGGTTTATTAATCTATCCGAAGATTCCTGGAGTCCTTCTCTTCAGGTGGGTCATGTGATCTCATTCTGACCCCCTGAGAATTAGTTTGTTTTTTATGCTGTGCTATCAGTAGGAAGCTATTTATTTGAGTACAGGTAATTGGCTTTAAAACTCTTGGGAAACACTGGGGCTGATCATCCTGCTGGAAGCTGGGAAAGGAAGTGGCAGTCCTAATATCATGCATTGTCTCCTTTTGCATGTCCGCTTGTAGTCTTTCATAATTGCTGTGAATGTCATTCTTTATTTTGTCGTGTGGTAAAGTTGCCCATTCTTATTGACAAAACAGTCCTTACATCCTGCTAACGGCACATCTAACACTAGCTGCTTGTTTGAGTTCTTCCCAAAATGACTCAATGATGTTGAGGGCTCCCCTTATGACAGATCCATGTCTCTCCTGACGCTTATACCTGTTACTTTCCACAAAGCTCCAGCACTGTGTAATATTGTGATGCTTCTGTAACAGAGGTGATCATACTAGGTCTACGTAAATACCAGCAGAGTGGTCACCCCTCTACTGATTCTGATCCTAGAATGTGTTCATTAACCCTTTGCAATCCAATTTCGGATTCAGGGTTTCCTATGGGGCTTTCTCTTTCTGTCATTTTACAATGGCGCTATCTGCTGGCTAGAGCCAGTACTGCAGTATGTGACATGCCGAAGAAGCCATCGACAACAGAGCGGCTAGTAATATAAAGTAAGAATACCCTGCTGGACCTCTTCCGACATCCGAGCTGTACAGCCTTCAATCAGAATGTCTGAAGACGTCAGACAGTGGATTGGAAACGGTTAAGACCCTTAATCCCCCCAGCAGTTCAGGACGGGCTCTGTCCCTTTTGCAGGAAAAGGACATTATAATTTTAAACGAACAGAGCTTGTTCTACTTTAACTGTCTGTAGCTCTGTTTCTATCAGGGCTACCAGATAGAATATTTGTAGCCCTTACAGAATTGGAGCTATAGCAGTTTGAAATGGGTTTGGAAATACTAAAATTATAGATGTCATTTTTTCATTTAGTGTGGTGAGGAGAGAGGGAGGGGGGGGTGGCATTAATTTTTGTGTATGGTATCACCCTCTACTCCCACCACTAACACCACCTCTCCCATCAATCAGAGAGCATTGTCATATATGGGCTTTTTACAACAAAAGGAGTGAAATTACTTTACACTGTTTAATACTACAGATGCTGCAGTCATTGCTGACCGTGGCATCTAAATGTTTTTATAGAAAAAAAATACAACTTTTTACCCCTTACACAAGGCTTTAAATACTGAAAAAATAACAAAATAAACCCTACTCATGATTGGTATTGCCACATCCATAACAGCCCATACTATAAAATATTACTTTATATTTCAATCACAGCAAATTCAGCAAAAAAAAAGGAATATCCAAAAAAGCTGTTTTCTGATCATCTCGCTTCCCCTAAATAGATATAAAAAAAGGAATAAAAAAATTGTATATACCTGAAAATGTTACCCATTAAAACTACACATCTGACATAAACAGGCCTGATACCGCTGTCAGCTGATAATGCTTTGGTCCTGGAATGTGGCGCCTCACAAGGTATTTGTGTAAAAGAAAAAAAAAGGTTTTATATTGTGCGAAAGTGGTAAAGCAAAATAAAACCTGTATAAATTTGGTGTTGTCATAATCTTTAGGCCTGTTTCACAGGGGCTACAAAATCGCACCATTTTGTAGCAATGCGATGTCGCTACAAAACGCATGTATGTGAAGCCCATGGTTTCCAATGGGTTCATCCACATGAGATATTTTGTAGCCTGAAAGAACCCATTGGAGACCATGGGCTTCACAGACATGTGTTTTGTAGCGATGTTGCATGGCAACAAAATCGTGGGATTTTGTAGCCCGCGTGAAACAGGCGTAATGGCTCGTAGATGAAAGGTAATATAACAGTAACATAATATTTATACCATGTCATAAAAATAAATCACAAAAAACAATGGGGAAATAGCTTTTTTTCTATTGCTTCCAGCAAATAAAAATAATAATAAGTTTTTCAATACATTACATGTACCCAAAGTTGATTTGTATAAGGCTGCATTCAGACGACCGTATATCGGCTGGGTTTTCACGCCCAGCCGATATACGGCGTCTCACTCTGCTGGGGAGGAGGCTGGAAAAACCAGGAGCAGTGCTCTGAGCTCCCGCCTCCTCTCTGCCTCCTCTCCACTCCCCTGCACTATTTTCAATGAGGAGAGGCGGGACAGGGGTGGAGCTAATTCATTAAATGTAGCCCCGCCCCGTCCCTCCTCCTCTCATTGCAAACAGTGCAGAGGGGCGGGGAGGGGGTGGAGAGAAAGCAGAGGGGGGGTGGGAGCTCAGAGCACTGCTCCTTGCTCTTCCAGACTCCTTCCCCTGCAGAGAGAGACGCTGTGTATCGGCTGGGCGTGAAAACCCAGCCGATATATGGTCGTCTGAATGCACCCTCGTCCTGTCAAACGCAAGGTCAAAAACAGCTACATTGATGAAAAAATGAAAAAGTTTTGATTGCTGGAACACAAAAAGGGATTCGATTTAATGGCCCCTAATGATAAAATTACTTATTTCACCAAGGGGTTAAAAATGCACTTAAAGGGGTTGTCCCGCGCCGAAACGTTTTTTTTTTTTTCAACAGCCCCCCCGTTCGGCGCGAGACAAACCCGATGCAGGGACTTTAAAAAAAAAAACACACAGCGCTTACCTGAATCCCCGCGCTCCGGTGACTTCTTTCTTACCCGGTGAAGATGGCCGCCGTGATCTTCTCCCTCGGTGGACCGCAGGGCTTCTGTGCGGTCCATTGCTGATTCCAGCCTCCTGATTGGCTGGAATCGGCACGTGACGGGGCGGAGCTACACGAAGCCGCTCTCCTGCACGAGCGGCCCCATTGAGAAAAGCTGAAGACCGGACTGCGCAAGCGCGTCTAATCTGGAGATTAGACGCCGAAAATTAGACGGCACCATGGAGACGAGGACGCTAGCAACGGAACAGGTAAGTGAATAACTTCTTATAACTTCTGTATGGCTCATAATTAATGCACAATGTACATTACAAAGTGCATTAATATGGCCATACAGAAGTGTATAGACCCACTTGCTTTCGCGGGACAACCCCTTTAATGCCACCGTTAAAAGGCGTATGGGCAGATGTGAGTTCATCATGTGGTTATAATGGTGTCATTGCTATTAATCTGGTATTAAGTAATATTGTACATCTATCTTTTATGATATTTTAACCAATCTTAGAATAACTGAAATATTTTTCTTTTTTGTTAAATATCCTTAGGTCGGTTTCACACGGCCGAGAAAATCGTGCAAGTTTTGTGCGTTGAGAGACGCACAAATCTCGCACAAATATGAACCCCATTCATTTGAATGGGATCATACTAGAGATGAGCGAGCGTACTCGCTAAGGCAAATTACTCGAGCGAGTATTGCCGTTTTCGAGTACATGCCCGCTCGCTCGAGTAATTTGCATTAGCGAGTACGCTCGCTCATCTCTACATCATACACATGAGGAGAACTCTGCAATCCTCTGCCGTGACTGTGACAACCACGACGGGGATTCCCTTCATCCCTGCAGTGATGCTAGGCTTTTTTCTCCTAAAATCATGTCACATCAGTTGGGCTTTCACATAGGTGGCGAAGGCGATATTGGGCTGTGATGAAACATATTCTTAAGACCTTTCTGTGATTTTCTTTTTTTCTTTTTGGTCTATATTTTAAAAAATCCTAAAATACTGCAATTTTTAAATTGACCACAGAGCCTAATATTAGTCTGATACTTCTTGATCTGTAGAGAATTAGCCAATAAATGCTCTTAATGCTGTAAATGTGGCTCTGGAAAGATGTCAGCCCCCATAGTCTTGTACAGACAGCAGAATAAAAAATTCTACAATCCAAAAATAAAAGCTGATGAGAAAAAATGGAAAATGTTTCACTCTCTGGTTTTAATTAATACAAAAAAGTGTTGGTATAGTCCCTTTAAAGAATCTGTTGGTAATGTATTGATCATACAAGGCACCCTTTAAAAGTCTTATGGAGTCAATGCCTTCATGGGTCAGAGCTGATTTGTCATATTCTGTGACAAATTTTACAACAAAATCTGCCCAAGAACCGTATTCTATTGAAAGTGACGCGTTCACCATGTGGAAACTGTGATGAGTGACCACACGCGGATTAGCCTGATTTAAATGGGGTTAAATACATATGTGGAACCTCAGTGTGTTGCACTGCAAAACTGCAGAAGAAATCCGAGGGTCAGCCACCATCTGAACATGGCCTTAAAGGGAACCTGCCACGTACCCACAGCATCATAAACTAATCTGACTTTTGTGCGGAGTGCGGATATTACCGCGTAACAGCACTAAAGTATAGTATAGAAAATACTATACTAGAGTGAGTATAGAAAATACGTCACCTAACTCCCTATCACATCCCCTAACAGTAACATAACGTAGTTTATGGTTCTTTCGTGATTTCACAGGTTCCCTTTAAAGTATTTTAAAGTCAAATTAGTTTCAGCAAATAAAGACTATTTGTTGTATAATTACATTTTTTTCACTATGCTTTCTGTATAAATCTCTTGTGGCTTTCAAGATCACTGCTTGCCATAATAAATTGAAAACCCTTTATTATGTACACCCAGTAGATAAAAATCCATTCTAGTCATGTGATGATCCCACAGCAGCATAGCTGCTTAAATATCGGTGCTGTGTCCTGATCCTGTGTCTATGCTTATTAATGCAGAAGCAGATATGGATTTGGGAATCATCTTTATTTGCATGGCATTGGAGGCCAAAGGGCATACATTTACCAAGAGTGTTAGTCAAAATAGAGCTCTATAATAGTTCAGGGTGGTCCAGCAGTGAGGGGGGTGGTAGATGATGACAAAAAGAAACAGAATAGAACTTTAGTAAAGATTGGAGTATTGGAATTTAATGGCTAGCAGTTGTACGGTAAGCTGTGTACATTATCCAGGATTAAAGACAACTACCTTTCAGTTTGTGTATGAACCAAGTTGGGTAACATTTTTCGTGTTGATGTTCGCCAATAGATCAACTGCAATGTAAATTGTGCAGGTCTAAGAGCGCTTGGCCCACAGTGATCTTAATATGGGAAGTTTTGATATGATATTCAGTAATAAAAGGTAATTACCAAAAACAATTTTAAACACTCTAAATTCAGTCACCTAAACTGGAGCATTTAGGCCACTGGCCAATGGGCGTTGGGGTTTACCACCGCATATTTCCGCTGCGGGAGAACACTAAAGTCACCGCGATTTTCCGAGATGAACCTATCATTATGATTAGAGATGAGCGAGCGTACTCGGATAAGCACTACTCGCTCGAGTAATTGGCTTTATCCGAGTATCGCTGTGCTCGGGGCTAAAGATTCGGGTGCCGGCACGGAGCGGGGAGCTGCAGGGGAGAGCGGGGAGGAACGGAGGTAAGATCTTTCTCTCCTTCTCTCCCGCCCGCTCTCCCCTGCTCCCTGCTGCGACTCACCTGTCAGCCGCAGCGGCACCCGAATCTTTAGCCCCGAGCACAGCGATACTCGGATAAAGCCAATTACTCGAGCGAGTAGTGCTTATCCGAGTACGCTCGCTCATCTCTAATTATGATAGGTTCATCGTGAAAGATCATGGCATGTAGCGATTTTTATACGCGAGCGAAAAATCACTGAGTATTTTTGCTGAGCAAATTATGTAAAGCATAGAGTTGCTTAGAAGATGGCAATTACTGCATGTCTCTGTATAAGAACTTTCTGACTTTGAAACTCAAGATTAAAGGGGTTGTCCCGCGCCGAAACGTTTTTTGTTTTTTTTTAACCCCCCCCCCCCCCCCCCCGTTCGGCGCGAGACAACCCCGATGCAGGGGTTAAAAAAACAACCCGCACAGCGCTTACCTGAATCCCGGCGGTCCGGCGTCTTCATACTTACCTGCTGAAGAAGGCCGCCGGGATCCTCTGTCTCCGTGGACCGCAGGGCTTCTGTGCGGTCCATTGCCGATTCCAGCCTCCTGATTGGCTGGAATCGGCACGTGACGGGGCGGAGCTACACGGAGCCGGCATTCTACACGAGCGGCCCCATAGAAGACTGCAGAAGACCCGGACTGCGCAAGCGCGGCTAATTTGGCCATCGGAGGGCGAAAATTAGTCGGCTCCATGGGAACGAGGACGCCAGCAACGGAGCAGGTAAGTATAAAACTTTTTATAACTTCTGTATGGCTCATAATTAATGCACAATGTACATTACAAAGTGCATTATTATGGCCATACAGAAGTGTATAGACCCACTTGCTGCCACGGGACAACCCCTTTAAAGCATATATAACTACAACAAAAAGTAAATTCAGTCAGCACTTCCTACAAATGAATTAAATGCACAGATGAACTTCTGCCATGGCTGTGACAATACAGTACAAATAGAAATGTATGGCAGCAGCACTTATACACATTTAATATCTGAATTAAAATTGCATAACTTATTACTAACTGCATAAAAATGCTAATTTTCATCAAAATATGTGAGCCCACTTGCCATATTAAGGTGACCTTTTTATAGGTGGTGCCCAACACTGACTCATCCCTCATTGGGCCTAAGACTCCAAATTTAAGGAAAATGGGATGCAGCTACAAGCTCTAATCAAAAGGCTCTGAACAGATGCACAAATAAGGTGCACAATAGATAGTGGAGTTATCAAGGAAGTCTGAAAGCTAGAGATGCAGCTTTTAAAAGAGGAAAACTGGTGAAAATGCAGAATTCAAGTCATATAATGGCCAGAAATAGTTTTATTACTCATACACAAAATCTTATTCTGAAAAGTCACCTGAAAAGTTAGGCATGCTTTAATATATCTGACATATCTTTTTCTGTCCCTGCTCAAGAAATTGAAATATACATCTGTTATGAGTAGAATATCTACATGTGTTCCATCGACAACATCAAGGCCTTTGACTGCATCAACCATTACAAGCTATGGAACGCCCTACAAAACCAGGGTGGATTGGCACATCTAATCAAGCTGATAAAATCACTTTATACCAATCAAGAAACCACAGTGATAAGACAGTATGTGGACACAGATTGGTTTGGGATTGGCAAAGGTGGCCGACAGGGCTGCATCCTCTCACCCTTCTTGTTTAACCTATATGTATAAGTGATCATGTGGAAAATAGACCTAGACACGCAAACCGGGGTGAAAATAGGTGGCAGAAACATCAACAATCTCCATTACAAGGATGACACAACTCTATTTGCAGAAACAGAAGGTAGTCTGAACCAGCTGTAAGATTTTAACTGAAAGTGAAAAAATGGGCCTCTAGCTAAATTTAAAGACGACAAAAATGATAATGACTTCAAAAAATAGCAATTAGGCCATAGAATGCGTGCAAGACTCATCTTCCTTTGTTCGAAATTGACCAGAATAGAGAATCTATGCCAGAGATAAAACATAGTATTTTGAGGCTAAGCATATTTTAGGTTGAGGCTAAGCGCGATGCTAAATATGGACAAAATCTGGAAAAGTAGGGATATCGTCACAGCAACTAAATGCAGGATAGTGCAAACCATCATTTTCCCCATAGCCATGTATGGGTGTGAAAGCTGGACTGCGAAAAAAGGTGAAAGAAGGAGGATTGATGCATTCAAGCTGTGGTGCTGGCTAAAGCTGCTGTGTATGTCCTGGAGAGCAAGAGTAACCAATAGAGAAGTCCTGAATCGTATAAGACCCGATATATTACTGGAGAGGAAGATGACCTGGCTCAGGCTCATGGATTTTGGCCATGTAATGTGAGCAGAGTAGAGATGAGCGAACACCAAAATGTTCGAGTGTTCGTTATTCGGAACGAACTTCCCGTGATGCTCGAGGGTTCGTTTCGAACAACGAACCCCATTGAAGTCAATGGGCGACCAGAACATTTTTGTATTTCGCCGATGCTCGCTAAGGTTTTCATGTGTGAAAATCTGGGCAATTCAGGAAAGTGATGGGAATGACACAGTGACGGATAGGGCAGGCGAGGGGCTACGTGTTGGGCTGCATCTCAAGTTCACAGGTCCCACTATTAAGCCACAATACCGGCAAGAGTGGGCCCCCCCCCCCCCTCCCAACAACTTTTACTTCTGAAAAGCCCTCATTAGCATGGCATACCTTTGCTAAGCACCACACTACCTCCAACAAAGCACAATCACTGCCTGCATGACACTCCACTGACACTTCTCCTGGGTTACATGCTGCCCAACCGCCCCCCCTCCCCCCCCACAGCGCACACCAAAGTGTCCCTGGGCAGCCTTCAGCTGCCCTCATGCCACACCACGCTCATGTCTATTTAGAATTGCGTCTGCCATGACGAGGGACCGCAGGCACACACTGCAGAGGTTGGCACGGCTAGGCAGCGACCCTCTTTAAAAGTGGCGGAGCGATAGCCCACAATGCTGTACAGAAGCAATGAGAAATAGAATCCTGTGCCACCGCCATCAGGAGCTGCACACGTGGGCATAGCAATGGGGAACCTATGTGCCACACACTATTCATTCTGTCAAGGTGTCTGCATGCCCCAGTCAGACCGGGCTTTTTAATTCATAGACACAGGCAGGTACAACTCCCTATTGTGAAGTCCCTGTCGACCCACAGCATGGGTGGCTCCCTGCAACCCACCGGCGGTACACAGAAATATCCCATTGCATTGCCCAACACAGCTGAGGTAGTAATGTCGTGCTTAATGCAGGTGGGCTTCGGCCCACACTGCATGCCCCAGTCTGACTGGGGTTCTTTATAAGTGTACAGATGTAGTAAAAACTCCGTGTGCACCTACAGCATGGGTGGGTGCCAGGAAGCCACCGGCGGTACATAGAAATATCCCATTGCATTGCCCAACACAGCTGAGGTAGTAATGTTGTGCTTAACCCTTTCCAATCCAATTTGTATATGGTTTTCCTAGGGGGCTTACTCTTTTTCTGCTGTTATACAACGGCGCTATATGCTGGCTAAAGCCAGTACTGCATGAGCTGACACGTAGGATAGGCTCCGACAGCAGAGAGGCTGGCAATATACAGTAAGAGAACCCCGACGGACGTCTACCAACAACGGAGCTGTACAGCCTTAAACCCTAATGTCTTCACAGGTCACACAGTGGACTGGAAAGGGTTAATGCAGGTGGGTTTCGGCCCACACTGCATGCCCCAGTCAGACTGGGGTTCTTTACAAGTGGACACATGTAGGTTAAACTCCCTGTGGACCCACTGCCTGGGTGGGTGCCAGGAAGCCACCGGCGGTACATAGAAATATCCCATTGCATTGCCCAACACAGCTGAGGTAGTAATGTCGTGCGTAATACAGGTGGGCTTCGGCCCACACTGCATGCCCCAGTCAGACGGGTTCTTTAGAAGTGTAAAGATGTATTAAAAACTCAGTGTGCACCTACAGCATGGGTGGCTCCCTGGAACCCACCGGCGGTACATAAAAATATCCCATTGCATTGCCCAACACAGCTGAGGTAACGTCAGCTGTAATGCAGGTGGCCTAAAAATTAATTTGATTACACTGTAGGCGAGGGCCCACAAAAATTGCTGTATCAACAGTACTAATGTACATCCCAAAAATTGGCCATGGCCAGCCAAGAGGGCAGGTGAAACCCATTAATCGCTTTGGTTAATGTGGCTTAAGTGGTAACTAGGCCTGGAGGCAGCCCAGTGTAACGAAAAATTGGTTCAAGTTAAAGTTCCAATGCTTTTAAGCGCATTGAAACTTATAAAAATTGTTCTGAAAAATTATTTGAGTGAGCCTTGTGGCCCTAAGAAAAATTGCCCGTTCAGCGTGATTACGTGAGGTTTCCGGAGGAGGAGCAGGAGGAGGAGGAGGAGGAATATTAGACACAGATTGATGAAGCAGAAATGTCCCCGTTTTGGATGGTGAGAGAGAACGTAGCTTCCATCCGCGGGTGCAGCCTACGTATTGCTTACGTATCGCTGCTGTCCGCTGGTGGAGAACAGAAGTCTGGGGAAATCCAGCCTTTGTTCATCTTGATGAGTGTTAGCCTGTCGGCACTGTCGGTTGACAAGCGGCTACGCTTATCTGTGATGATTCCCCCAGCCGCACTAAACACCCTCTCCGACAACACGCTAGCCGCAGGACAAGCAAGCACCTCCAGGGCATACAGCGCTAGTTCAGGCCACATGTCCAGCTTCGACACCCAGTAGTTGTAGGGGGCAGAGGCGTCACCAAGGATGGTCGTGCGATCCGCTACGTACTCCCTCACCATCCTTTTACAGTGCTCCCGCCGACTCAGCCGTGACTGGGGAGCGGTGACACAGTCTTGGTGGGGAGCCATAAAGCTGGCCAGGCCCTTAAAGACTGTTGCACTGCCTGGGATGTACATGCTGCTCGATCTACGCACATCCCCTGCTACCTTGCCCTCGGTACTGCGCCTTCTGCCACTAGCGCTGTCGGCTGGGAATTTTACCATCAGCTTGTCCGCCAGGGTCCTGTGGTATAGCAACACTCTCGAACCCCTTTCCTCTTCGGGAATCAGAGTGGGTAGGTTCTCCTTATACCGTGGATCGAGCAGTGTGTACACCCAGTAATCCGTAGTGGCCAGAATGCGTGCAACGCGAGGGTCACGAGAAAGGCATCCTAACATGAAGTCAGCCATGTGTGCCAGGGTACCTGTACGCAACACATGGCTGTCTTCACTAGGAAGATCACTTTCAGGATCCTCCTCCTCCTCCTCCTCCTCCTCCTCAGGCCATACACGCTGAAAGGATGACAGGCAATCAGCCGGTGTACCGTCAGCAGCGGCCCAAGCTGTCTCTTCCCCCTCCTCCTCATCCTCCTCATGCTCCTCCTCCTCCTCCTGTACGCGCTGAGAAATAGACAGGAGGGTGCCCTGACTATCCAGCGGCATACTGTCTTCCCCCGCCCCCGTTTCCGAGCGCAAAGCAGCTGCCTTTATGGTTTGCAGGGAACTTCTCAAGATGCATAGCAGAGGAATGGTGACGCTAATGATTGTAGCATCGCCGCTCACCACCTGGGTAGACTCCTCAAAATTACCAAGGACATGGCAGATGTCTGCCAACCAGGCCCACTCTTCTGAAAGGAATTGAGGAGGCTGACTCCCACTGCGCCGCCCATGTTGGAGTTGGTATTCGACTATAGCTCTACGTTGTTCATAGAGCCTGGCCAACATGTGGAGCGTAGAGTTCCACCGTGTGGGCACGTCGCACAGCAGTCGGTGCACTGGCAGCTTAAAGTGATGTTGCAGGGTGCGCAGGGTGGCAGCGTCCGTGTGGGACTTGCGGAAATGTGCGCAGAGCCGGCGCGCCTTTACGAGCAGGTCTGACAAGCGTGGGTAGCTTTTCAGAAAGCGCTGAACCACCAAATTAAAGACGTGGGCCAGGCATGGCACGTGCGTGAGGCTGCCGAGCTGCAGAGCCGCCACCAGGTTACGCCCGTTGTCACACACGACCATGCCCGGTTGGAGGCTCAGCGGCGCAAGCCAGCGGTCGGTCTGCTGTGTCAGACCCTGCAGCAGTTCGTGGGCCGTGTGCCTCTTATCGCCTAAGCTGAGTAGTTTCAGCACGGCCTGCTGACGCTTGCCCACCGCTGTGCTGCCACACCGCGCGACACCGACTGCTGGCGACATGCTGCTGCTAACACATCTTGATTGTGAGACAGAGGAGGAGGAGGAGGAGGAGGGTGCTTTAGTGGAGGAAGCATACACCTCCGCAGATACCAGCACCGAGCTGGGGCCCGCAATTCTGGGGGTGGGTAGGACGTGAGCGGTCCCAGGCTCTGACTCTGTCCCAGCCTCCACTAAATTCACCCAATGTGCCGTCAGGGAGATGTAGTGGCCCTGCCCGCCTGTGCTTGTCCACGTGTCCGTAGTTAAGTGGACCGTGGCAGTAACCGCGTTGGTGAGGGCGCGCACAATGTTGCGGGAGACGTGGTCGTGCAGGGCTGGGACGGCACATCGGGAAAAGTAGTGGCGACTGGGAACTGAGTAGCGCGGGGCCGCCGCCTCCATGATATTTTTGAAGGACTCAGTTTCCACAACCCTATACGGCAGCATCTCAAGGCTGATGAATTTTGCTATGCGGACGGTTAACGTTTGAGCGTGCGGGTGCGTGGCGGCGTACTTGCGCTTGCGCTCGAACACTTGCGCAAGCGACGGCTGAACGGTGCGCTGAACTACACTGCTGGATGGGGCCGAGGACAGCGGAGATGAGGGTGTGGGTGCAGGCCATGAGGCGGTAGTGCCTGTGTCCTGAGAGGGGGGTTGCATCTCAGTGGCAGGTTGGGGCACAGGGGGAGAGGCAGGGGTGCAAACCGGAGGCGGTGAACGGCCTTCGTCCCACCTTGTGGGGTGCTTGGCCATCATATGTCTGCGCATGGTGGTGGTGGTGAGGCTGTTGGTGTTGGCTCCCCGGCTGAGCTTTGCGCAACAAAGGTTGCACACCACTGTTCGTCGGTCGTCAGGCGTCTCTGTGAAAAACTGCCAGACCTTAGAGCACCTCGGCCTCTGCAGGGTGGCATGGCGCGAGGGGGCGCTTTGGGAAACACTTGGTGGATTATTCGGTCTGGCCCTGCCTCTACCCCTGGCCCTGGCCACCGCACTGCCTCTTGCAACCTGCCCTGCTGATGCCCTTGACTCCCCCTCTGAAGACCTGTCCTCCTGAGTAAGCGTTGCACACCAGGTGGGGTCAGTCACCTCATCGTCCTGCTGCTCTTCCTCCGAATCCTCTGTGCGCTGCTCCCTTGGACTTACTGCCCTTACTACTACCTCACTGCAAGACAACTGTGTCTGATCGTCATCGTCCTCCTCACCCACAGAAAGTTGTTGAGACAGTTGGCGGAAGTCCCCAGCCTCTTCCCTCGGACCCCGGGAACTTTCGAATGGTTGGGCATCAGTGACGATAAACTCCTCTGGTGGGAGAGGAACCGCTGCTGCCCAATCTAAGCAGGGGCCCGAGAACAGTTCCTGGGAGTGTTCCCGCTCCTGAGCAGGTGTCATTGTAGTGGAGTGAGGAGGCTGGGAGGAAGGAGGAGCAGCAGACAGAGGATTCGGATTTGCAGCAGTGGACGGCGCAGAACTGCGTGTTGACGATAGGTTGCTCGAAGCACTTTCTGCCATCCAGGACAGGACCTGCTCACACTGCTCATTTTCTAATAACCGTCTCCCGCGTGGACCCATTAATTGGGCGATGAATGTGGGGACGCCAGAAACGTGCCTCTCTCCTAATCGCGCAGCAGTCGGCTGCGACACACCGGGATCAGGAGCTCGGCCTGTGCCCACACCCTGACTTGGCCCTCCGCGTCCTCGGCCGCGTCCACGTCCTCTAGGCCTACCCCTACCCCTCAGCATGCTGTATTACCAGTGATTTGATTTCACAGGCAGGAAATAAATTGGCGCAAGACTGCAGGCCAAATATAATTTTTTCCCTTTTTGGAAAACGAAAGGCCCCACTGCCTCTAGTGAATGAATAATCTAAGTTTAATAACTGTGCTGTGTCCCTGCTAATGTGTCACAGAACGTGAGGGTAGCAGAGTTATTATAACTCTGGCAGAGCAGGTATTTTTTTTCCCAATTAAGGAAAGCAAATGGCGAAGCCAGCAGTAAAGCGTAGCTGGGTGCGTATGATTTAGCAATGTTTTTCACGCAGCTCACACGTGTCCACCGCCCGTAAGGACGGACAGAGGCTGGACAAATAGATTTGTTTTCACTTGTTTTTCCACCAAAAGGCAGCACTGCGTATATTCAATGAACATGAGAAGTTTAATAACTGTGCTGTGTCCCTGCTAATGTGTCACAGAACGTGAGGGTAGCAGAGTTATTATAACTCTGGCAGAGCAGGTATTTTTTTTCCCAATTAAGGAAAGCAAATGGCGAAGCCAGCAGTAAAGCGTAGCTGGGTGCGTATGATTTAGCAATGTTTTTCACGCAGCTCACACGTGTCCACCGCCCGTAAGGACGGACAGAGGCTGGACAAATAGATTTGTTTTCACTTGTTTTTCCACCAAAAGGCAGCACTGCGTATATTCAATGAACATGAGAAGTTTAATAACTGTGCTGTGTCCCTGCTAATGTGTCACAGAACGTGAGGGTAGCAGAGTTATTATAACTCTGGCAGAGCAGGTATTTTTTTTCCCAATTAAGGAAAGTAAATGGCGAAGCCAGCAGTAAAGCGTAGCTGGGTGCGTATGATTTAGCAATGTTTTTCACGCAGCTCACACGTGTCCACCGCCCGTAAGGACGGACAGAGGCTGGACAAATAGATTTGTTTTCACTTGTTTTTCCACCAAAAGGCAGCACTGCGTATATTCTATGAATAATAACTGTGTTGTGGCCCTGCCTATACAATTCTTTCCCTGCAGTATCAATGGAGGGTGGAATGCTCTGCAGAGGCGATTTTGAGAAGCCCAAAAAAAATGCAGCACAGCTAACAGCAGCCTGGACAGTACTGCACACGGATAAATATGGCCCTAGAAAGGACCGTTGAGGTTCTTGAAGGCTACACTCACTCCTAACACTCTCCCTGCCTATGCAGCACTTCTGTCCCTAATGCCAGGTGCAACGCTCTGCAGAGCCGATTTTGAGAAAAAAAAAATGCCACTGCTAACAGCAGCCAACACACAGCTATCAGTGGCCCTAATAAGGACCTTTGGGGGGTCTTGAAGCCTACACTAACTACCAATTCTTTCCCTACAGCAGCTCCGGTATAAACAGCACTGTCCCTCATCTAACTCACCAGGCATCTGAGGCGAGCCGCGGGAGGGGCCGACTTTTATATTAGGCGAACACCTGATCTCGCCAGCCACTCACAGCAGGGGGGTGGTATAGGGCTTAAACGTTGCAGGGGGAAGTTGTAATGCCTTCCCTGTCTTTCAATTGGCCAGAAAAGCGCGCTAACGTCTCAGGGAAGGAAGTGAAAGTAACCAGAACACCGCATGGTGTTCGTTACGAATAACGAACATCCCGAACACCCTAATATTCGCACGAATATCAAGCTCGGACGAACGCGTTCGCTCATCTCTAGAGCAGAGTCACTAGAAAAATGCTTGGACAGGATAATGGCAAAAGAAGACCTGGCCACTAAAGGCCACGATGGATGATACTGTCAAAGCTGATACATGGGTATCACACAGCTGTGTGAATGACTAAACGGCAAACAACATCAGTAGAAATAGATTTGCACTAAAATTTGCATCAATTCCGGGTTAAATTATAGTAAATTTGTCAGACCAACATGACCCCACTCCTTCCGGCCTGCCTCTGCTACTTTTCTTGATACTTTTTCATGGTGGCAAGAGAAGTAAAACAGTTACAAATTACAGCATAAATGTGGGGTGCAGCAACATTTCTGACCTTTTATGCCAAATACTGGAATCATTATTTTAATAAATTTCCCCCATTGTGTTTTTAGTCATAGTTTTTTGAGAACTTCAACCCATGAAATTTGTGTCGTACAAAGAATTGGAATGTCCATGATTGCTGTACCATTATCTGATTTTATTACTGTTTAGACTAAATTAATACTTTTTTAAATTTTAGTTTCTTTTTAGGTTTTATGTTTTGCATTGAAAAGAAACTGAATAAATGAGAAATTAACGTCAGCAAACATGTAGCCATCGCAAGTAACTTCTGATATTCACAGGAGGCTCAGAGAAGAGGAAAACCACTTTTATCAGAGGACACTGATTTCTTATGTAAGCAAGATACATTTTCTATGGCTCGGCTTTTCAAGCCTTTTCTACTGAGGCATCACTAGCCAGAATATGATATATGGGTGTCACTATTGGTTGTAACCCATACTAACATTTCTAAATTTCAACTTGATTTAACTTAAAGGGGTTGTCCAGTTTTTGACTATTAGGATAGGCCACAAATAGTCTGCTACCTGTAATCCCTTCTGATTAGTTATTCTCTGGGCCGGTGTGCTCATGCACTGAGCTGATTTCTGCAGAAAGTAGATGGTTCATTTCCCTACAATGAAGCAAAACTTTGTATTATAGGCAAAATTTCCGATTGAAGTGAATGGGAACGTTATGTGTAATACCAAGCTGGGCCACTGCAGTGAGAACAAAGCTGTCTACATTCTCCAGAAATCAGCTCAGTGCATGAGCACACTGGCTTGGCAAATACCTAATTATTAGAGGACCCAGATAGTGGATCCTTCATCTATTTTCTACTATTGATGGCTTATCCTAAGCATAGGTCATCTATATTTTACAACTGAACATTCCCTTTAAAAAGTGTCTCCTAAACGAAGTAAAACATAAAAACATGGACAAAATAGTCAGTGATATTGCTAAACCAAAGATTGGTGCAGGCAGAGAAAGGCCCTCATAGCATATGATCACTTAGGTCAACTGAACCTCACCTACAAATAAGGCCCCCCCACATAGTTTAAGAGCATGTTCTAGGATGTTCTCAATCCATTGTGTCTTCATTGTAGTTTGGGGAATAATGAGAAATATGTCATGATTTACCTTTTCTTGTTCTTTATGAAGAAAATGAGAAACTTTGTATGGTTTATAATGGAGCATTTTGTGAACAAACCAAATCAGCCCATATAACATTATCGGTATACATAGCATATATTGGAGGAGGTATACCACACACAGCACTGTTTATTTCGTAGCAGTAATGTTTGGTACTGCAGCTCAATCTCATTGAATTGAATGAAATTGAGCTGCAGAATGACCATGTGACCAATGAATGTGACATCACAGGCCAGAGAAGAGGTCGCAGTACTAAGCAAACCCGGCGGCCTCTTCAAACAGTAACTGTTGTCAGCACCCCACCTATCTCATATTGGTGACTTAAGGATAGGTCATTAATATTTAAGTCCCAGAAAAGCCCTTTAATGTAATGTACTCTTTAACATATGCAATATTTTACTTTACAGATACACAACCTCTAGAACTTTTTTAATAACATGAAGTTTTGCCTGAACAGACCTCTGTAAATGAGTAGAGTATAGAGATGAGCGAACGTACTCTTCCGAGCTTGATACTCGTTCGAGTATTAGCGTGTTCGAGATGCTCGTTACTCGTGACGAGTACCACGCGATGTTCGAGTTACTTTCACTTTCATCTCTGAGACGTTAGCGCGCTTTTCTGGCCAATAGAAAGACAGGGAAGGCATTACAACTTCCCCCTGCGACGTTCAAGCCCTATACCACCCCCCTGCAGTGAGTGGCTGGCGAGATCAGGTGTCACCCGAGTATATAAATCGGCCCCTCCCGCGGCTCGCCACAGATGCATTCTGACAGAGATCAGGGACAGTGCTGCTGGTGCAGGAGCTGCTATAGGGAGAGCGTTAGGAGTTATTTTAGGCTTCAAGAACCCCAACGGTCCTTCTTAGGGCCACATCTGACCGTGTGCAGTACTGTTGAGGCTGCTTTTAGCAGTGTTGCACAATTTTTTTTTTTTGTATATCGGCCGTGCAGAGCATTGCGTCCGCAGTCATTGTACAGAGTATAGGGGCAGTACTGGTGAGGCAGGGAAAGAGATATTCAGGCTATATACGCAGTGGGCTTTTTCCAAAAAATTGATCGCCGTCATCCCACCAGAGGGAAACAGTATACATAATATTATACGCTGCCTACAGTATTCATCTGCTGGGGGTTGTAGTCCTAATTAATACGCAGCTAAGCGTTACAGCAGGCTTGCGCAAAATTGTTTCCTGGATCTGCTGTCTCTGTTACATCAGCGCTGTCATCCCGCCAGAGGGAAACAGTATACATAATAGTATACGCTGCCTACAGTATCTATCTGCTGGAGGTTGTAGTCCTAATTAATACGCAGCTAAGCGTTACAGCAGGCTTGCGCAAAATTGTTTCCAGGATCTGCTGTCTCTGTTACATGATCGCCGTCATCCCGCCAGAAGTATACAAAATATTATACGCTGCCTACAGTATCTGTCTGTTGTATCAGCTCAGCATTTTAAAAAAATAGAAGCAAAATACTTAAGGCCTACTACTGGCCTTTGGCCACTTGACTGCTTCTGCGCTGTGTATTCCACTAGCTCAGTCATACGCACCTACGTCTCACTACAGGCGTGCGCAAAATTGTTTCCTGGCTCTGCTGTGCGTTCCGTAAGGAAGGTCAGCCTCCAACTTCAGGCCAATAAGCGGCACATTTAATTACAGCGTTCTGTTTCTGTACTACTGGTAATACAGCATGCTGAGGGGTAGGGGTAGGCCTAGAGGACGCGGGCGAGGACGCGGAGGCCCAAGTCAGGATGTGGGCACAGGCCGAGCTCCTGATCCAGGTGTATCACAGCCGACTGCTGCGGGATTAGGAGAGAGGCACGTTTCTGGCGTCCCCACATTCATCTCACAATTAATGGGTCCATGCGGTAGACCTTTATTAGAAAATGAGCAGTGTGGGGCGGAGCCTGGCCGGAGATGTAGATAGTCGCATCTCAGAGTAGCTCCTGCAAGATCCGACATTCCCATCCTGTTAACGGGACCCAGAGACACCGAAAGGCAATCAAAAAGCAGCGGAGGCACAGTAGCAAGCTCCGGAGACAGAACAGACAGCAGCAGAGTTAATGGTGCGAGGCAAGGAGCGGGGGAAGGCAGATGAAGCCGGCGGCCGGCAGAAACAACATGGCGCCGGAGGGAGGGAGCCGAGAACGCTCATACCGCGGCCCAGCACAAACAGTGCAGACACAGCACGTAAGCTGGCAAGGTATGCCAGGGAGGAGGGGGGCAGAAAACAGGACTCCATAAGCCTAAAACAACAGAGGGGAGAGCGGGAGAGCCCACAGAGAAGCACACAAATGGAGGGAGCAGGAGGGGAGGAAGAAGCTGCAGACACAGTACATGCAGAAAGTGAAAGTCAAAAGGAAAGAGCAGACAAAGCAAACACAACAACGGACCCTGCTAAACACAGCAAGGACAAGGAAAAACAAAATAGTCTACATGCTGTACAAGATCATGCTGGAAATAAGCAGGAAGTCACAAGTCAGGCAGACAACCCCAACTACAAAAATAAAGGTGCAAACAGTGTCAATCCAGACGAACACTACACAGAAGACAGCATGAATAATGCAAGCAGCCCAGGCATATGCACGCACAGCGCAAATCACGCAGACACCTCAGAAAGCACTATACGAGACACCTCCCAAAGTGCAGAAGATGCCGCCAAAAAAGATCAAAGGCAGGAGGACGAAAGGTGCGCCAGGGAGCCTACGTTGAAAGAAATATTCAGCGAAATCACTAAAGGCAACGCATCACTGAACAACCTTAATATGCAGATGGGGGCGATGCAAAGTAATGTAAACCTGCTACGGCAAGATATGAGGAAAATATCAGAGCGTCTGACAGAAACTGAACAACGTATAAGCGACGTAGAAGACGCAATACAGCCGATGCAACGAGACGTGGAAAAAAATCTGCATGACATACAATATCTACAGAACAAGGTAGACGACCTAGAAAATAGGTCAAGAAGGAACAACGTGCGGATTGTGGGCCTCCCAGAAAAGACGGAAGGAAGAAACCCTGCAGAATTTTTTGAAACATGGCTGCCCGAACTGTTCGGAAGAAACACTCTAACTGCAATGTTTGCAGTCGAAAGAGCCCACCGTGTACCGACACGACCCCTCCCCCTGGGGGCTCCAGCCAGACCGATACTCATCAAAGTACTGCATTACAGAGACCGTGATACCATACTCCAAAAGGCCCGCGAAAAGGGTGAAATCCAATATAATGGCGTGAAAGTCTCCTTCTATCCAGATTTCTCCACGGAAATACAAAAGAAGCGAGCAACATTTGTAGAAATAAAAAGACGACTGCGAAACCTACAAGTGCCCTACGGGATGCTGTACCCGGCTAAACTGAGAGTGGCGGCGCTGGGCACGACACAATTCTTTGTAAACCCAAAAGATGCAGGTGCCTGGATAGATCAAAATGAAGAACAGATTCGGAGGGGAAGATCGCCGCGCAAGACACCATGAAGAGGCTGCACCTAAAGAAACGTTCATGCAAAGGGAACCGAAAATTTCTGAAAGGAGCTCCTGGGACGACAGGATGCATCGCGTAGGAGAATGGAGGACTGGTACCCCGATCCGATGAGACAACGGATCAGTGAGTTACATGTTGGGGGTGTCTGTTGTTTGGTCTCTCTCTCGCATATTAGGGAAATATTAGATAAGATACAGTTAAAAGGGATAGGGTTAAACGATAGAAAAATGATTCAGGGTGGGATAAGGGGAAGAAATGTCAACGTAAATGTACAAATGATAAATGTGTTGCAAATAACGAAAATATGTATAGTAAATGTGGATAAATGTCTGTACTGGGGGATGTGGGGGACCAAACCAAAATGTTACTGGAGAAGCCCTATGCGGAGAACAAACAGTAATACACATACACATATACAGGGCGACACGGGCGAGACACAAATACAGAGATGGGGACCCTCCCAGTGCGTCTCACTCATAAAAACAAAAAGGGGTGGAGGCGCCCATAAAATAATAACCCTGCGGAAAACAAAAAACAAGGAAAATGGGTAGTAGGATAAGGGTCGTATCGTGGAACGTGAGAGGTATGAGTGACCAGACAAAACGATCAGCAGTACTGCAAGTCATCAAGGAACAAGGCCCGGCTATTATATGCTTGCAGGAAACACATTTATCAAAAGAAAATACGGACACGTTCAAAATAGGGGGGATGGGTCAGAGCTTCCACTCCACACACACGAGGTATTCCAGGGGGGTCAGCATAGTGATACACAGAAATATACCGTTTAAATGTCTCTCACGAAAAATTGACCCAGAAGGCCGCTTTATATGCCTACACTGCAGAATCTACAACTACACATGCATTATAGCTTCAGTATATATCCCGCCACCATATAATAACATGATAATGAGGCAAGTTATAGGTTTCATAACAGATAAACCGGACATTCCAGTCCTTATCATAGGCGACTTTAATTCGGTCATTAACCCTGCACAGGACAGACTAAGGGCAGGAAACGCAAACGAAGAAAGGAACCTGACACCACTAGGTAAACTAATAAACGAGATATCATTGATAGACATATGGAGAACACGGCACCCCACAAACAAACAATACTCCTGCTACTCATCCACATACCAATGCTTATCTAGAATAGACCTAGCGGTAGGGAATATTCAGATATATAGAGATATAACCTCGATAGAATATCTACCAAGAGTTGTTTCTGACCACTCCATCCTACGTCTGGACATACAGCACAGTAACACTGTGAGTCATTCCCAAAAAAGATGGAATCTGAACTCGCACTGGCTAAACATATTAAACAAGGAAATAGTGAAAAAAACACTAGAGGAATACTTCATATTAAATAAGGATACCACAAGTATGACGATTTGCTGGGAGGCCATGAAGGCATATGTGAGGGGGGTATACATACAGCAAATCACACAGGCAAAAAAAGGACATAGAGAAAGAGGGCAAAAAATACGAGACAAACTAAAAGAATCAGAAGAAAATTACATAAAAGAGAAAACTATAACAACACTCAACCTATGGAAACAGGCCCAAGAGGCCCTTAATAAATACGTCCTAGAAACGGCAGCCACTAAAAATGGGTTCAGGAAACAGACATATTATGAGGAGGGAGAAAAAACGGGACATATGCTGGCAGTTATAGCCCGAGCACAAACTAGCCCCACATACATCATTGAACTAAAAGACGCACAAGGCGAGATAGTCAGGGACGCAACATCCATAAGAGAGATTGCACGGGAATTTTACTCCTCTCTGTATTCCTCGAAACTGGAAAAAACGGTAGAACAAATCGAGGAATACTTGGCGGATATAAGAACACATAAATTGACGGAGGAACAGAGAGAGTTTCTAGATGCACCAATAGACTTGGAGGAGATGCAAGAGGCAGTAAAAGATATGCAAAATAACAAGGCCCCAGGGGAGGATGGTTTCCCAATAGAATTTTACAAACAACATGCAGACACTTTATTACCACAACTCCTGGAGACATGGGCGGGGGCGGAAAAGGAAGGGGAACTACCACAAACAATGCGAAAAGCAAAAATAATAATTCTGTTAAAACCAGAAAAGGACCCCCTGTTGATGGACTCGTATAGGCCGATATCGCTGTTAAACGCGGATGTCAAAATTATAGCAAAAGTTCTAGCCAAGCGGCTATCACAAGTGGCATCCACCTTGGTGCATCCAGACCAGAGTGGATTTATACCAGCAAGATCAACGGCAACGAACATCCGTAGAGTATTTCTAAACCTACAAATACCCGTAGATAATACCAGAGACAGAATCATATGCTCACTGGACGCGGCCAAGGCGTTTGATAGCGTTGAGTGGCAATACCTGTGGAAGGTACTAGAAAAAATGGGCTGTGGCCCAATATTTGTGAGATGAGTAAAACTCCTATATGCTAGAGCGGAGACGGATGTGTCCATCAACGGGGGGTCATCAGAAACATTCCCACTACATAGAGGGACAAGGCAGGGATGCCCACTATCGCCACTCCTGTTTGCACTTGCAATAGAGCCCCTAGCATGCAAAATTCGGTCACACCAGGAAATAGTGGGATTCATAAGAGGAAACATGGAGGAGAAAATCGCTTTGTATGCAGACGACATGTTATTATTTTTAGGGGACAGGGAAAAATCTTTAGAAACCACGATGCAAACAATAAAAGAATTTGGAGCCTTCTCAGGACTCGCTATCAATTGGACCAAATCCGAAATACTATCAATAGACACCCCAGACATGCAAGTTGCCAATAGAGAATTAACCCTGAAATGCACCCCAACAATTAAATATCTGGGAGTTAAAATTACGAAAGAGGTCAGTGAGTACGGGAAAATAAACCTGGAACCACTTATGGAAAAATGGAAACAAAAACTTCACATATGGAAAAAACTACCCATGACAATCATAGGAAGAGTGAATCTTATAAAAATGATATGGATGCCCCAATTACTGTATCTAATACACAACTCCCCACACTGGATAACACAAAAATGTTTCCACAAGGCCAAGGGACTGTTTAGAGAACTCATATGGGGAGGGAAGACACCTAGGATAAAATTAGAACTGCTATACAATTCAAAAGAAAAGGGAGGATTAGCCTTGCCCAATCCGTTCTCGTACTTCATGGCCTCCAGCTGCAACATCTCAGGGGATGGGAGACAGAAGAAACACACGACGCTAGTTTCAGAATCCTTAAAAATCTCTTTAACGGATCACATTTGTTTGAAACCCTGGAACGTGGAGCGTTTAAAAAAAACGGTCAAAGTGCCCCCACGCTATTATTGATACATAAAATATGGTGGAAGACGAGAAACATGCTTGATATAAAAAACTGCACACAACATACCCCCATATGGAATAACCCGCACCTGCCAGAAATCAACAAGCTAAAAGGATTCCAAGGGTGGAAAGACAGGGGAGTTAGGAGAATGGACCAGATACTGGAGGGGGGGGGAACTAAAAACCTTCGAGCAGTTAAGGCAAAACCACGACATCCCCAATAGTGACTTTTACAAATATCTGCAACTTAGACACGCTATACAAGCGGAAAAAAACACGGCGGAAATAACAATGGTAATAAATATAGTAGCGGACATAATAGGAAAAGCCACCACCACAGCGGGGAAAATATCTGTACTATATTCCCACATACAGGACACGGTCAATGCACACAACCCGTTATCAACAAGAGCAAAATGGGAGGCAGACATAGGGCCCATTGAGGAGTCGCACTGGGAGGAAATCCTACAAATGACACCCAAGCTATCTCTGAGCGAATCACACAGAGTCTCACAAATATTTCTAATACACAGAGTGTACCGCACCCCGGCCTTCTTACACAATATAGGAATGAGAACCTCCCCGATATGTGTAAGGTGCAAAACCCACACGGCGGGCCTAATCCACATGCTATGGCGATGTCCGAAATTGCACAGATATTGGATGTGAATAAGAAATGCAATTAACGCGGCATTTGGCATACGTATGGACTTTACACCATACGTGTGCATTCTGGGATACATACAGGATCTAACATTAGATGATCATGAAAAACTAGCGGTAGCCAGACTATTGTATATAGCCAGAAAAACAATAGCCCAGCGCTGGTTGGACGAAGAACCACCCACGCTGGGAGAATTCAAAAATAAGGTCAACCAAATTTTACCGTGGGAAAGGAGTATTTACACTAAGCGTAAGACCAGTCAAAAATATCAGGACATATGGCTGAGATGGATACACGCCCAGAGCAGTAATGTTGGATCAAATACATAGGGAGTGGTGAGCCGTGTGGGGAGGCACCAGTAAACCGGGGATTTACTAAGACATAACAACGTATGTAATGGATATATATAAAGTTTATTGGGAAATGTAGAACAAATTACAGACTTGATATACAATAAAATAAAGTGGTAAGGAGTAATAGGGAAAAGTTAAGAAAGGAGGGATTGGAGAGAGAGAGACCGGGCAACGGGCAAAAGAAATATGACCCCCCCTCGAATGCAACAAAAAATCTAACCCTGAATCAATAAAAGAAAACAGCAAGAAGATAAGCAACACGAAGACCAAAGAGGAAAACAAATATACGTTACATGAACTGTTATTATTGTTTACGACACAACACTGTGTTCATTCAGAGACAGTTTACCCAAAGAACAGAACGTTGAGAGAGAGATGGGAGGGGGGTGAGGGGAAGGGGGTGGGTGAGAGGGGGAGGGGGAGGGAGGGAGGGGAAACCAAAGATTTGTTAAAAAAAATGTTTTAAAATATGCAAAAGGTGAAAAAGTTTAATAAAAAATACTTTAATTTTTAAAAAAAAGAAAATGAGCAGTGTGAGCAGGTCCTGTCGTGGATGGCAGAAAGTGCATCCAGCAATCTATCGACCACCCAGAGTTCTGCGCCGTTCACTGCTGCAACTCTGAATCCTCTGGCTGCTGCTCCTCCTTCCTCTCAGTCTCCTCACTCCATTACAATGACACATTCTGAGGAGCAGGCAGACTCCCAGGAACTGTTCCCGGGCCCCTGCCCAGAATGGCCAGCAATGGTTCCTCTCCCACCGGAGGAGTTTGTCGTGACCGATGCCCAACCTTTGGAAAGTTCCCGGGGTCCGGGGGATGAGGCTGGGGACTTCCGGCAACTGTCTCAAGAGCTTTCAGTGGGTGAGGAGGACGATGACGATGAGACACAGTTGTCTATCACTCAGGTAGTAGTAATTGGAGTAAGTCCGAGGGAGGAGCGCACAGAGGATTCAGAGGAAGAGCAGCAGGACGATGAGGTGACTGACCCCACCTGGTTTGCTACGCCTACTCAGGACAAGTCTTCAGAGGGGGAGGCAAGGGCAGCAGCAGGGCAGGTTGCAAGAGGCAGTGCGGTGGCCAGGGGTAGAGGCAGGGCCAGACCGAATAATCCACCAACTGTTTCCCAAAGCGCCCCCTTGCGCCATGCCACCCTGCAGAGGCCGAGGTGCTCAAAGGTCTGGCAGTTTTTCACTGAGAGTGCAGACGACCGACGAACAGTGGTGTGCAACCTTTGTCGCGCCAAGATCAGCCGGGGAGCCACCACCACCAGCCTCACCACCACCAGCATGCACAGACATATGATGGCCAAGCACCCCACAAGGTGGGACGAAGGCCGTTCACCGCCTCCGGTTTGCACCGCTGCCTCTCCCCCTGTGCCCCAACCTGCCACTGAGATCCAACCCCGCTCTGAGGACACAGGCACTACCGTCTCCTGGCCTGCACCCACACCCTCACCTCCGCTGTCCTCGGCCCAATCCACCAATGTCTCGCACCGCACCGTCCAGCCGTCGCTAGCGCAAGTGTTTGAGCGCAAGTGCAAGTACGCCGCCACGCACCCGCACGCTCAAGCGTTAACCGTCCACATAGCCAAATTTATCAGCCTTGAGATGCTGCCGTATAGGGTTGTGGAAACGGAGTCCTTCAAAAGTATGATGGCGGCGGGGGCCCCGCGCTACTCAGTTCCCAGTCGCCACTACTTTTCCCGATGTGCCGTCCCAGCCCTGCACGACCACGTCTCCCGCAACATTGTACGCGCCCTCACCAACGCGGTTACTGCCAAGGTCCACTTAACAACGGACTCGTGGACAAGCACAGGCGGGCAGGGCCACTATATCTCCCTGACGGCACATTGGGTGAATTTAGTGGAGGCTGGGACAGAGTCAGAGCCTGGGACCGCTCACGTCCTACCCACCCCCAGAATTGCGGGCCCCAGCTCGGTGGTGGTATCTGCGACGGTGTATGCTTCCTCCACTAAACCACCCTCCTCCTACGCAACCTCTGTCTCGCAATCAAGATGTGTCAGCAGCAGCACGTCGCCAGCAGTCGGTGTCGCGCGGCACGGCAGCACAGCGGTGGGCAAGCATCAGCAGGCCGTGCTGAAACTACTCAGCTTAGGAGAGAAGAGGCACACGGCCCACGAACTGCTGCAGCGTCTGACAGAGCAGACGGACCGCTGGCTTGCGCCGCTGAGCCTCCAACCGGGCATGGTCGTGTGTGACAACGGCCGTGACCTGGTGGCGGCTCTGCAGCTCGGCAGCCTCACGCACCTGGCCCACGTCTTTAATTTGGTGGTTCAGCGCTTTCTGAAAAGCTACCCACGCTTGTCAGACCTGCTCGGAAAGGTGCGCCGGCTCTGCGCACATTTCCGCAAGTCCCACACGGACGCTGCCACCCTGCGCACCCTGCAACATCGGTTTCATCTGCCAGTGCACCGACTGCTGTGCGATGTGCCCACACGGTGGAACTCTACGCTCCACATGTTGGCCAGGCTCTATGAGCAGCGTAGAGCTATAGTGGAATACCAACTCCAACATGGGCGGCGCAGTGGGAGTCAGCCTCCTCAATTATTTACAGAAGAGTGGGCCTGGTTGGCAGACATCTGCCAGGTCCTTGGAAACTTTGAGGAGTCTACCCAGATGGTGAGCGGCGATGCTGCAATCATTAGCGTCACCATTCCTCTGCTATGCCTCTTGAGAAGTTCCCTGCAAAGCATAAAGGTAGACGCTTTGCGCTCGGAAACAGAGGCGGGGGAAGACAGTATGTCGCTGGATAGTCAGAGCACCCTCCTGTCTATATCTCAGCGCGTTGAGGAGGAGGAGGAGGAGGGAGAAGAGACAGCTTGGCCCACTGCTGAGGATACCCATGCTGCTTGCCTGTCATCCTTTCAGCATGTATGGCCTGAGGGGGAGGAGGAGGAGGAGGAGGATCCTGAAAGTGATCTTCCTAGTGAGGACAGCCATGTGTTGCGTACAGGTACCCTGGCACACATGGCTGACTTCAAGTTAGGATGCCTTTCTCGTGACCCTCGCGTTACACGCATTCTGGCCACTACGAATTACTGGGTGTACACACTGCTCAACCCACGGTATAAGGAGATCCTTTCCACTCTCATACCCAAAGAGGAAAGGGGTTCGAAAGTGATGCTATACCACAGGACCCTGGCGGACAAACTGATGGTAAAATTCCCATCCGACAGCGCTAGTGGCCGAAGGCGCAGTTCCGAGGGCCAGGTAGCAGGGGAGGCGCAGAGATCAGGCAGCATGTACAGCACAGGAAGGGGAACACTCTCTAAGGCCTTTGACAGCTTTCTGGCTCCCCAGCAAGACTGTGTCACCGCTCCCCAGTCAAGGCTGAGTAGGCGGGAGCACTGTAAAAGGATGGTGAGGGAGTACATAGCCGATCGCACGACCGTCCTCCGTGACGCCTCTGCCCCCTACAACTACTGGGTGTCGAAGCTGGACATGTGGCCTGAACTTGCGCTGTATGCCCTGGAGGTGCTTGCTTGTCCTGCGGCTAGCGTCTTGTCAGAGAGGGTGTTTAGTGCGGCTGGGGGAATCATCACGGATAAGCGTACCCGCCTGTCAACCGACAGTGCCGACAGGCTTACACTCATCAAGATGAACAAAGCCTGGATTTCCCCAGACTTCTCTTCTCCACCAGCGGACAGCAGCGATACCTAAACAATACGTAGGCTGCACCCGCGGATGGAAGCATTGTTCTCTATCACCATCAAAAACTGGACCTTTTAGCTTCATCAATCTGTGTATAATATTCATCCTGCTCCTCCTCCTGAAACCTGACGTAATCACGCCGAACAGGCAATTTTTCTTAGGCCCACAAGGCTCAGTCATATAATTTTTGTAAACAATTTTTATACGTTTCAATGATCATTAAAGCGATGAAACTTTCACCTGAACCAATTTTTATTTTAACTGGGCTGCCTCCAGGCCTAGTTACAAATTAAGCCACATTAACCAAAGCGATTAATGGGTTTCACCTGCCCTCTTGGTTGGGCATGGGCAATTTTTCTGACGTACATTAGTACTGTTGGCACACCAATTTTTTGGGGCCCTCGCCTACAGTGTAATCCAATTAATTTTTTGCCCACCTGCATTAAAGCTGACGTTACATCAGCTGTGCTGGGCACTGCAATGGGATATATTTATGTCCCGCCGGTGGGTTCCAGGGAGCCACCCATGCTGTGGGTCCACAGGGAGTTGTAACTGCATGTGTCCACTTCTAAAGAACCCCAGTCTGACTGGGGCATGCAGTGTGGGCCGAAGCCCACCTGCATTTAACATGACATTACCTCAGCTGTGATGGGCAATGCAATGGGATATATTTACGTACCGCCAGTGGCTTCCTGGAACCCACCCATGCTGTGGGTCCGCAGGGAGTTGTAACTGCATGTGTCCACTTCTAAAGAACCCCAGTCTGACTGGGGCATGCAGTGTGGGCCGAAGCCCACCTGCATTTAACATGACATTACCTCAGCTGTGATGGTCAATGCAATGGGATATATTTACGTACCGCCAGTGGCTTCCTGGAACCCACCCATGCTGTGGGTCCACAGGGAGTTGTAACTGCATGTGTCCACTTCTAAAGAACCCCAGTCTGACTGGGGCATGCAGTGTGGGCCGAAGCCCACCTGCATTAAACATGACATTACCTCAGCTGTGATGGGCAATGCAATGGGATATATTTATGTACCGCCGGTGGCTTCCTGGCACCCACCCATGCTGTGGGTCCACAGGGAGTTGTAACTGCATGTGTCCACTTCTAAAGAACCCCAGTGTGACTGGGGAATGCAGTGTGGGCCGAAGCCCACCTGCATTTAATCGGACGTTACATCAGCTGTGATGGGCACTGCAATAGGATACATTTATGTACAGCCGGTGGGTTCCAGGGAGCCACCCATGCTGTGGGTGCACACGGAATTCCCATTGTGGAGTTGTACCTGCCTGTGACTATTTATAAAAAACCGCGGTCTGACTGGGGCATGCAGACACCTTGACAGAATGAATGGTGTGTGGCACATAGATTCCCCATTGCTATGCCCACGTGTGCAGCTTCCGATGGCGGTGGCACAGGATTATATTTCTCATTGCTTTTGTACAGCATTGTGGGCTATCGCCCCGCCCCTTTTAAAGAGGGTCGCTGCCTAGCCGTGCCAACCCTCTGCAGTGTGTGCCTGCGGTTCCTCCTCATGACAGACGCACTTATAAATAGACATGAGGGTGGTGTGGCATGAATGCAGCTGAAGGCTGCGCAGGGACACTTTGGTGTGCGCTGTGGACACTGGGTCGTGTGCGGGGGGGGGGGGGGGGTTGGCAGCATGTAACCCAGGAGAAGTGGCAGCGGAGTGTCATGCAGGCAGTGATTGTGCTTTGTTGGAGGTAGTGTGGTGCTTAGCTAAGGTATGCATTGCTAATGAGGGCTTTTCAGAAGTAAAAGTTGTTGGGAGGGGGGGGCACTCTTGCCGCTATTGTGGCTTAATAGTGGGACCTGGGAACTTGAGATGCAGCCCAACATGTAGCCCCTCGCCTGCCCTATCCGTTGCTGTGTCGTTCCCATCACTTTCTTGAATTGCCCAGATTTTCACAAATGAAAACCTTAGCGGAGCATAGGTCCCATACAAAAATGCTCGGGTCGCCCATTGACTTCAATGGGGTTCGTTACTCGAAACGAACCCTCGAGCATCACGATAATTTCGTCCCGAGTAACAAGCACCCGAGCATTTTGGTGCTCGCTCATCTCTAGTAGAGTTCAATACAACAGAGTGAATGCATCCGATGAATAGAACCATGGTGGCTCTAATAAAATATGCCACATGTGCCTCTGTGGAGGCTCCCAGTTCTCACTAATGCAGGTAGTAGTGGTGAGAAGGATTCATATTAGCATTATTGGCTGGCCTAAGTCGGAGGGTTCTGTCCTGGTTACATGTCATACAGGTTTGTATAATTTGCACATTGTCCTTATGCTGGTGTGACCTTGTTTCCACCTCCTTCAGTCAAGGTTGTGACATCTGTACGTCCACTAGACGTGCTTGTTTCAGCTCCTCCACCAAATGGTCTGCAACCACAGCATATAACTTGTATTAAGCAATTTCGAAACTATAACACAAATAGAAAACATTAGCACATTGTCAATATCTGACATTGGCTGAGCACTTAGATTATAGATGTACTATGTAATTATAGTTCTAACCACTTTACTAATGTACATGTATTCATGTAGGTTCTTACATTACCTCCAGTGCCCTGTGTTTTGTGGATGTTAATTGATTTTTAATTAACATTAAATAAACTGTATGGAGGGAATGGAACTGTAATGTTGCTTATAATGCTGTTTTGATATTAAAGCCATGATTACTTAGTTTTACACAGTAGAGGTGCATTTAAGGTCTCATGTCCTCGGGCTCTACTCCGTGCAGGTCGAATCTTCTTTCTTCTGCACCGCGGATGGGCTTAGGACACCGGTGGCGTGCCGGGTGCATGCGCAGTGCCATCTTTTATTTTTTTAAACTCCTGCTTTCCCACTGTCACGCGGCACAGACGCAGTGACAGCTGAGTTGCGGCCATGAGCAGGGGGGAGAGAGGGAGAGAGAGATCTCCCCTCCATCTCTCCCTCGCCGCTGGCAGCCGAATCTTTGCTCCTGAGCGGGCAGGTACTCGCTAAGGGCAATGCTCGATGGAGCAATTGCCCTTAGCGAGTATGCTCGCTCATCTCTAATACTAATGCATATCTTTCCTCATAATTAGGTACTTTAGAGATCAAATATTTCAAAAGATTGCTTTGGTGGGGTTGTAGGATTGGTAAAACATAAAGGGGGCCTGACTTTGCCCATGGATTTGGCTAGTGAGTATGAGAATAGGTTCGGCTTGAATAAATAGGAAAATATATATTCATTGGATCTTTACCCATTTATGACCAAAACCCATCAGAGGCCACAGTGTTACCTTCGTGAATTCCTGGCATCATGGCGCCCAGGATTTGAGTGTTGATGGCTTTACAGCGAATTATTTCCCAAATCCAAAAGAATTCTAACTTGCAACAATATAACTAGATCATATATAACTAATCAAAGCCAAAACAAGCAATATTATCACACCGTTCCCTCCCCATTTGTCTAAATAGGAATTAAATGCAATACCAGAGACTGCCAATAGGACAGGTTACTGTTGTTTTTGACAAAAGCAGAGCCTTTTTTTCAAATTAGTCACAGATTTCCTCTTTAGGCTTTATTCACATGAGCATATATTGGCCGCCATTTTCACAGTTGGCCAATATTCACTACCACCTGATGCATTAGATCAGATGGGCGATTTTCTGCCGCATAAAAGCGCCAAGATAACGCATTTCGGCTGGGTGCTTTTATGTCGACCAGGAAAGATAGTCCTGAAACTATCTTTCCGTCCGGAATACATTGACTGCTGCTATAGACTCCTATGAAAGCCTATGACAGCTGCTGGAGAAGAGAGGTGGGAGGGAGTTTAGCAGTGTGACTGCTAAACTTCCTCCCCCTTCTCTCCTCCTCTCCACCCCTTGTTAGCTGTTTGTAATGGAAGGGCCGTGGAGGGGGTGGAGCTAGTTGCTAAGCTCCCTTCCTCTCCCATTGCTAGCTGCTGAGAGGGGGCGAGAGCTTAGCACACTAGCTCCTGCCCCATCCCACCTCCATCCCCTTGCCAAGAGCTGTCAAGGAGGAGAAGAGCTCTGCTAAACTGTCTCCTCCCACCCGACGGCATTGTAGGCTAGGCGAATATGTGCCAGGCCAAGGCTGTTTGAATGGGCGCACAAACATTAGATTTCTGCACCCGTTCACGCATTTTACATTGCCCGCGGGCAAACGTTAAAACACCAATACCCATGTGAATAAAGCCTTTAGTGAGGTTTATTCATTGCTTTTGCGGCAGTTTTTTGTACTTTTTTAGACGAAGTCAGAAGTGAATTTGAAAGTCATAGGAAATATATAGAATATATAGATATATAAATATATAGAAGAACACAAACTTCTCCTTCCTGATGGATCTGCTTCTCTTTTTGGCTCAAATAAAAACTGTAATTTTTTTTCAAAACCAAACTGGAGTGTGAAGCCAGCCTTAGGGGCCTTTCACACGGGATGGGATTAGAACGAACGATGTAACCAAACCAGCAGCTGTGGAATTCCATGCCAAAATCTGGGGGTCTAAGACTGCGGGAATGTCTGCAGCAGGACCACACGGAAATTCCGTGAGATTTACGCAGCTTGAAGTCCTGCGGGTTTTCAAGTGGCTTATTCCGCTGTGGCCAGCTCTTCCCCACAGAGAGGAGAGATGGCCGCAGCGGAAACGGCGATAAGATTGACGTGCCTCGGCTTTAAATTCCATGCGGCATGTAAATTTCAGCGTGGCTTGGCCGTAGCAGACTGGACGCAGTATGTGGATGAGATTTTTGCAAAGTATCAATGTATCTATTATAAGTATCTATAGTGCAAGTATCTATAGCAATGTTTCCCAACCACACTTCCATACAAGATTGGGGTTCCCAGAAACACTTTCAGGGGATACACCGGGGATAGGAACGGATGATTACAATCTAGGGACAGTAATGTAAAATATATTGCTGCTATAAAAAACTATATGGATGATACACGATAAGCAATGTAAAATGAGGAACAGTTAATAAATATGTATGTATGATATATGATTATGAATCTACTCCTCATGCATTCTACAGCAATGTGCTAATATTTATCTGGTTCTAACATACTGTGTTACCATGTGTCTACAACCAAACTAATAATGCAAGTTGAAGAAAAAGTCTGGACACATCATTTCAACTGGTGTAATAATAAGAGAATTACCATCTAATGTGTGAAAATATTAATTGGGAGGGAGGCTGTATGATTTGGTGGAGGAGACTTTTTGGTAGTCATTTTGAAATCCTCCATATTGAATTCAGCTCAGGTTTTTCAAATGGGGGTCATGTGATATATCACCCTTGGTTAGAACTTACTCAAAAGTACATTAAAATGTCAGTTTTGCCCTAACTTTACTTGTTTAGGAGTTAAGTGAGGGCGATAGTTTACAAAGTGCTTTGCATGACATGTTTGATGTGTCCATCCTTCTGCACACGATTAAACATTTAATCCAGTCTTTAAGAAAACGCAGAAGAACTGCAGATGGTATTTCTTCACAGTACTGTAAGATTCACTGTTTCAGGTGAACCACATTGCGTATCTTTCCCACACTGTTTCATATGACTGGTGAGGTCAACGGACACAACCTCCAGTGCTGATCCGATCATAACCCATCATGGATTGACTCATCAAAAACAAAATGTTTGCAAAAGGTTATGGTTTGGTGTGTTAATTGGGGGACTCACTTTATAAGGCCTTTCTTCATTGACTGATCACTTAAAAGGTGTTGTACTATATAAGAAGTTATCCCCTATCCATGAGATAGGCTCACTGCTGAAAGGAGGAGATTGAATGGAGCACTGGTCACACAAGCCTACCAGTGCACTATTCACTTTCAATGGAGCTGCGCAGATTCTCATGCAACACCTGCTTGGGTATTTCCGTTAGCCCTATGGAAATGAATTAGGGTGGAGACCGTACATGTTTGGCCAGCACTCTCTTCAACCTGTCATCCCTGCGGGAGGAGAAGGTTCCCCTGCAGTGACAGGCAGAACTAGACAGGAGTCCCATTTTGGAGATCGTCGATCAGCAAGTTATCCCCTATCCTGTGAATATAGGGTATAGCTTGCAATCTTGGTACAAGCTCTTTAACAGTAAGAAGTACCTCCAGATGCTACAGGATACCATATTCTCATCTGTTCTCAATAAGAACAGTGAGTTGCCACGTTACTTTAAACAAGAGAGTGCACCTCCACACTTTGCTGTGGCTGTAGGCAGTTGGCTGGATGTGCTATTCCCTTGGCACTGGATTTGGCATATTGGTCCGTTACAATGGCCTCCAAGGTCACTGGACTTAATGCCTTTAGACTTTGATCCCTGGGGCCATTTAAAGTCTCTTGTGTTCAGCTACACTTCAAAACAATTCTCATTTCTATTATTTTATAAAATATTTTTTTACCAACATTATTCACTCTTTTGTGAAAATAAGGCCTATACCACTAGATGGCGCTTAGTACCCCGATGATCCCAATATGGCACCTTCAATGTTTCCCTCAATGTATTTCACTCAACAAAGAGCAGGAACATCAAGGGTTTTTTTTCAGATTTGTATTAAATTAGTATTGACTTTGTTACACTTTTGACTTGTGTAGAAGGAAGCCTGGTCAGAATGGATGAGAAAATAAGGTTCCTTCTGGGCGTAAAAATGTGTAACAATGAATCTGCACCTTATCCTAAACAGGAAATTCATATTATAAAAAAGACATTAAAGGACAAATCGCAAAAGGTCATAAAACTTATCTCATCACCAGTATAGGTAAAAGTTGTTACAGTTTATGAAGATAAGGTGGTGATCCTAGTACAGTGATGGCAAACCTTTTAGAGACTGTGTGCCCAAACTGCAACCCAAAACCCACTTATTTATCGCAAAGTGCCAACATGTCAGGGGGCGGGGCTTACATTATTTTACCTCCGTCGTTCTAAAAAGGACAGGGCTGCTTACAAATAGACAGCGTGCAGATTTAGACTGCTTTTTGGAAGCGGAAATATTGCAGAACGTCCTCAGCAAAAAATTCTGTGGAAACTTCTGCAGCATTTCCGCATCCAAAAAATTCAAAATCTGCACAGTGTCTATTTTGAAACAGCCCTGCCCATTTCCGCCACATGTAAACATACCCCAGTGGTAATAGTGACAGCGGCCCTAGCAAAAATAGTGACCCCCCAAATGGCCACAGCGATAATAAAGACCCTCCCTAGCAGTAATAGTGACCCTCCCAGGGCACCAGCAATAATAGTGACACCCCCCCAGCGATAATAGTAACCCCCCCAGCAGCCCCAGTGATAATAGTGGCAACCCACCCCCTGACGATAATAGTGACCCCCCCTGGTGATATTAGTGACCCTCCCCCCAGCGGTAGTAGTGACATTCCCCCTTGCGGTTATAGTGACCGCCCCACAGCGGTCCTTAGCAGTAATAGTACCCACCCCAACTGTAATACTGACCCCCCCTACACAGGAGCCCTCCGTATCATAGTGACACCACACAGTGGCCCCCAATATCATAGTGACACCTGTGAGGTGTGATAGACATGATGATTAGTCAGTGTAAAATGTCTATTGATTTGTACTAAACTAGATGTATTACGCAGCTGTAGTGATTTAACTCTTAGAGGCTAATGACTGCATAATTTCATTATAGTAATTGCTGGACAATGGCATGGTGAAAGATGTGTGTTATAATGTTAGCCTAATATATATATGTTCCACAAGCAGCCTCTGAGAGTTAAAAGTCATAGTATTACATGTATACCTGTATTCAATACTGAGTGTTTCCCCAGTCCTTTCCCATCCCCCACACAGAAACTTCTCCATACTAACTTCTGCAACAAAGAGCTACTTTCAGTTTTGACCGCATGTAATAGAACAAAGGACAAATGAGACACACAGTGGACTTTGGAGAGGGGTGGGGGATTCTATATGATCCGACAAATGAGAATCCTATATGTTACTGATGTAATCTGTTGCACGCCCATAAAGGGGCAGGTGTCATGTGTTACAATAAAAGCCTGAGGCTCTACACTTTGGAGAGACTCTTCCAGCTTAGACCAGCACTTGTGTCTGATCTGGTCGATGATGTGTGCACACTATACAATTTGGAAGCTACAGAATACCCCGAAACCTGCTGGAGGAAAATATGATCCAGTTCAGAGGTATTGAGGGGCGTGATAGTGGATGGTCGCTACATCGCCCCTAGGTTCCTGTATTATGCCTAGTGGGGCTGGAGGAAGTTCATGTCCCGCTGTTTGAGACCTGAAAGTCCAGGAGTTCAATGTAATCTCCAGCAAGTAGTTGCTTGAGGTTTTCCTTTAAAAGTCTTTGGGCCTGGATTTTTGGAATGGATGTCAGTTTGGTAGTAGGACCATCCATTCCAATTCCTCCACTCCAGGGTGTGTGCGAGGTCAATCAGCACAGGTGCTGAGGCTGAGCCAGCAGGAGGTGTGCATATAAATAGCAGTGTGCACTGACACAGGGGGGAATAAGATGGCTGCTGGACTCTGGCAGCCTGTGATACCTGCTAGAGGTGGAAGCCCTGCTGTGTGGTGAACCTGCTGAGCGTGACTTGGTCAGGCAGGGACTGCCTATGGACCTATTGCTAGACTGTTATTTTCATGCCTGAAGCTAAGGCTGAATTTTTGTTGATTTTTCTGGACTTAAATAAACGCAGGTCACGCCTGCACTGGGACTTTACCAACTTGTTTCCGTCTTTGACTGCCGCAAAACCCGCAATCTACCGAGCTGTCCTCCCAAACACCCCACAGCAGCCCCCAGTATCATAGTGACACCCCACAGTGGCTGCCAGTATCATAGTGACACCCCACAGCAGCCCCTAGTAGTAAGAGTGACACCCCACAGTGGCCCCCAGAATCATATTGACACCCCACAGCAGCCCCTAGTAATAATAGTGACACCCCACAGTGGTCCCCAGTATCATAGTGACGCCACACAGTGGCCCACAGTATCATAATGACATCCCACAGCAACCCCCAGTATCCTAGTGACACCCCACAGCAGCCCCCAGTATCATAGTGACACCCCACAGTGGCCCCCAGTAGTAATAGTGACACCGCATAGCGGCCCCCAGTATAATAGTGACACCGCATAGCGGCCCCCAATATAATAGTGACACTCTACAGCGGCCCCAGTATAATAGTGACACCCTACAGTGGCCCCCAGTATCAAAGTGACACCCCACAGCGGCCCCCAGTATAATAGTGACACCCTACAGTGGCCCCCAGTATCATATTGACACCCTACAGCAGCCCCCAGTAGTAATAGTGACACCCCACAGTGGTCCCCAGTATCATAGTGACCCCACACTGTAGCTCACAGTATCATAATGACATCCCACAGCAACCCCCAGTATCATAGTGACACCCCACAGCGGCCCCCAGTATCATAGTGACACCCCACAGCGGCCCCCAGTAGTAATAGTGACACCGCATAGCGGTCCCCAGTATAATAGTGACACCGCATAGCGGCCCCCAGTATAATAGTGACACTCTACAGCGGCCCCAGTATAATAGTGACACCCTACAGTGGCCCCCAGTATCAAAGTGACACCCCACAGCGGCCCCCAGTATAATAGTGACACCCTACAGTGGCCCCCAGTATCATATTGACACCCTACAGCAGCCCCCAGTAGTAATAGTGACACCCCACAGTGGTCCCCAGTATCATAGTGACCCCACACTGTAGCTCACAGTATCATAATGACATCCCACAGCGGCCCCAAGTATCATAGTGACACCACACAGTGGCCCCCAGTATCATAGTGACACCCCACAGCGGCCCCCAGTATCATAGTGACACCCCACAGCGGCCCCCAGTATCATAGTGACACCACAGTGGCCCCCAGTATCATAGTGACACCCCACAGTGGCCCCCAGTATCATAGTGACACCACACAGTGGCCCACAGTATCAGTGTGTGCATCTGGTCGGGGAGCTGCAGTACCCCAGCCGGTAATCACTGTAATAGTGAGAGACGTCACCAGAAAGCGGGACAAAAGGTCCTAAAGCAGGACTGTCCTTCCTAAATCGGGACGTCTGGTCACCTTAGTTTACAGCCATGTGATCCCGGCCTAATAGGGGTGTGAAGAAGAACACAGCATGTTCTATTTTAGGGCTTCTTCACATGGGCTTATGCGCGACTATGCTCGCAGTTTCGGTGCATAGACACTCATGAACGTGTTTTCCTTTCTCGAAGTATTAAAACTCTGCGGTATAGCGCAAGATGAATAAAAATGCGTGAAGATTGGTCCTGTTGTATCTTTCTCGCACATAGTATTAACGGGCGAGAATCCTACTAGTGCAAATGAAACCGTTTAATCAATGGTTTCCTTTCGTCCCCTTATGCAGCCGTGATTATCATGGCTGGATAACGGGACAAAATCGCACCCATGTGTTTAAGGCCTTTACGGCGTATTGTGAGCAATAGAGCTCTGTTGTCCTCTATGGGTGTGTAATAAATGCTGTACATACCATTACATTGCGTATAAACACACACACACACACACATGCATCGTTGCTTAGCGACAGAGCGGGAAAGAAGAAAAAATGAAACCAGGACGGCTGCGGATGACAGCGTGCGTGATATGTTGTCATGTGCAGTCCAAAATCACTGCCATACACGGCGATATGTCGGGTCACACAGCGGTAAAATGCTGCATTATACTGCATGCTTGTGTGAAGGAGCCCTTATGGTTAAACAGATGAGCGCATGCGCTACTACGTTCGCGGCTACGGAGTGTATTAGTGCATGAACTGTTTGTTTTTGACTATTCATACTCTGTGCTATTGCTGTAAGATAGGCCCCGCCCTATAATGTAGCATTAGGCCCCGCCCTATAATGTAGCATTAGGCCCCGCCCTATAACGTAGCATTAGGCCCCGCCCTATAACGTAGCATTAGGCCCCGCCCTATAACGTAGCATTAGGCCCCGCCCTATAACGTAGCATTAGGCCCCGCCCTATAACGTAGTATTAGGCCCCGCCCTATAACGTAGCATTAGGCCCCGCCCTATAATGTAGCATTAGGCCCCGCCCTATAACGTAGCATTAGGCCCCGCCCTATAACGTAGTATTAGGCCACACCCTATAATGTAGCATTAGGCCCCGCCCTATAACGTAGTATTAGGCCCCCGCCCTATAACGTAGTATTAGGCCCCGCCCTATAATGTAGTATTAGGCCCCGCCCTATAATGTAGTAGTAGGCCCCGCCCTATAATGTAGCATTAGGCCCCGCCCTATAACGTAGCATTAGGCCCCGCCCTATAACATAGTATTAGGCCCCGCCCTATAACATAGTATTAGGCCCCGCCCTATAACATAGTATTAGGCCCCGCCCTATAACATAGTATTAGGCCACACCCTATAACGTAGTATTAGGCCATGCCCTATAACGTAGTATTAGGCCCCGCCCTATAACGTAGTATTAGGCCACACCCCATAATGTAGTATTAGGCCCGCCCTATAACGTATTAGGCCCCGCCCTATAACATAGTATTAGGCCACACCCTATAACATAGTATTAGGCCACACCCTATAACATAGTATTAGGCCCTGCCCTATAACATAGTACTAGGCCCCGCCCTATAACGTAGTATTAGGCCCCGCCCTATAATGCAGCATTAGGCCCCGCCCTATAATGTAGTATTAGGCCCTGCCCTATAACGCAGTATTAGGCCACGCCCTATAATGTAGTATTAGGCCCCGCCCTATAACGTAGTATTAGGCCACGCCCTATAACGTAGTATTAGGCCCCGCCCTATTACGTAGTATTAGGCCACACCCTATAACGTAGTATTAGGCCCCGCCCTATAATGTAGTATTAGGCCCCGCCCTATAATGTAGTATTAGGCCACACCCTATAATGTAGTATTAGGCCCCGCCCTATAACGTAGTATTAGGCCCCGCCCTATAACGTAGTATTAGGCCCCCTGCACACAGCAGACACGGATTCCACCTGAGGAGTCCGGCACTGGCAGCAGCGGCGTCTGAGTGTACCTGCTCAGCCGCCATATTTTCTGTACTGCTTTTGGACCCGGCGGCTTGCCGTTGTTCACACGCAGTAATTTATTTTTTCCTGTGCTGTCATTGCGGATGGTCAGATGGCTTCCAATGACTTCAATGTAAGCCGTTCGTGTGGAGCCCGCATGGAAGTGAAGCATGCTGCGAGTTTTCCTCCGCAAGTGGAAATCGCTATTGATTTCCGCTCATGTGAAGGAAGCAGCGGATTTCCTTGGGAAGTAAAAGGCGGTATTTGCTGCAGAATCCGTGGTTGGCGTCTGCACCGCAAATCTGCAGCAAATACTGGCCGTGGGCAGGAGGCCATAATGTGTGAGGGTCCTGATAGTGGGAACCATCAATGGTTTCGCTGCTGTGATTGTCACAGCCGCATAATGGGACAAAAATACAGCCAGGTTTTTAATAAGCCCTAAAGGAGCATGCAGGTTATGTGAGGGGCAGCAGCTGGCAGAGCTCACTATGGACTCATCTCCACTGCATGGAAACCTAGGCAGATTCTGTGTGAAATCTCATCACTGACACCACAGAAGTACAGGGCGCAGCTGGCAGAGCACACAGAGCACTGCTCTACACACTGCTGCCGGCTCCTATACAGGCAGCAGAGCGCGGACTCCGCGGCCCTGGGAGAAAAACGGAGTAAACTGCGGTCTTCTACAAAATGGCGGCCGCAGCTGTGTAATTGGGTTATGTGGTGTCACGTGGTGTTTCTCCGCCGCTTCCACGAGGAGCGGCCTGTGTGTGTGGCGCAGTTGTGCGGTGTGTGGGCGGGGCGCTCTCCTCGCTGTGTACACACGGCTGTAGCTCTGCAGCTCGGCCTCTGCTGTTTGCACGAAGGTTAGTTCCTCGTGGGTGTCACGCGGTCCTCCGCTGGACCAGTGTGCTAACACTCTTCTGCTGGGGTCTGGCACCACCAGTAATTGCCAGAAGCAAGGTGTCCGCCTGCCCCTCGCCATGTCCACATGCCTCAGTGTCCAAGCACACAGCTGGGGGTCCCAGCTCCATAAGAGTGCAGCAGCCCCCATAACTGGACCATTACTCCTTTCTGAGTGACCCGCACGGTTATTGCGCCCGCAGCCAGCGATTAGTCATTCATCGCATAGAATTACCATTTTATGGTTGGAAAACCCCTTGAAAAGCTGAAATAGCGTGATTTATCCCAAATAGTGCAAGAGGAGGGGCTGCGGGCGCCGCTCACACTGCGGAGACGTCTTGGAATCTGGTTGCAGCTCCTCCACTTCAGCCGCTCTCACACATGGATGCGGCAAAACTCTGCGATTTATTTTCTTTTTCGGGAGATTAGGTTCGCTAAATGACGAAAAATAGAGTAGATAACGCTCAAAAACGGCAGCACTGGACACTTAACACGTATCTGTGAGGCCCCACTGTAGTCAATGGGAGCGTTATGCTGCGATCACCGTGGCGTTCCAAACGCTGTGGTCATTGCGGTAATGCGCCTGTGTGAGAGCGGCCATCCTCCTGTAGTAGGTGGGAGAAAACTGTGGGCCGCACTTAGATGGCCACGCGTGGCGGATATTCGCCACCGGTCACTGTGCTGCCAACCTGCACATGGTGTCACGTCAGAAACGCCAGTTAGATTCTGTCGCCAATACCGAAAAAAGCGATTTGTTTCCCGCATCGCAGCAAACATCACTTCTGCGTATGACTCCATTTAAAAGAATGGTGGTCATGTGCTTCTCGCGGTGCACAAATCTCGTGCGCGAATCTCAGCCGTATGAAGCCGGCCTTCAGGCTTCTTCTGATGGCCGGGATTTTGTCCCATTCTGCATCAGTCAAAATCTTGGACGCAAAACGCGATGAAAGAAAACCACTGATTTCGCTGGTTTTGTTTTGGCTAGCGGGATACTAGCGTAATATTACTGCGTGCGAGAGAAGATGGGTCGGGCAGGTCCTGTCTGCTGATTTGTTTTTGGATTGTGCGCAATAGTACTGAGCTTAAATAGTCAAAAAAAATCACTGGTTCATCCGTAAACGCGGTCAGTAGTGGCGAGTGTATTTGCGTATGTGCCTGTATGTTGGCGCCCTTACATGTGGGGTCTGATGCCAATATGAGCCTTGTGTGGTGCAGAGTGTAAGCTCTTGCCTACAACCTAAAGGTTGCAAGTTCAATCGTGAGTCAGGTAGCCGGCTCAAGGTTGGCTCAGCCTTTAATCCTTCTGAGGTTGGTAAAATGAGTACCCAGCTTGGTGGGGGGTAATAAGTAAAAATTACCTGAAAGCGCTGTGGAATAAGTTGGCGCTATACATAAATGACAAGATTTATTTTAATATGGCAACTGTTCTGTAACTGAGCTGGATGTGGAGTTGAAAATGTGCAGCATGCTTGTATGTGATTGTTGGGGGTCCGTCAGTTAGGGACCCCCCACAATCTGCTGCTATCCAGCCCTATGTCAGATTGTTGGGGTCCTGAATGACAGATCCCTGCCATTCAACAGCTGATCACGGGGGGCTCTGTACAGCAGACCCTCGCCAATCAGCTATGGATGACCTATCATCAGTAATTAAAGGGGTATTCTGGTGAAATGAAGTTATCCCCTATCGGCCACTACATGGGAGGTCCTTGCGGGGCTTCCGCTCCGACCTCTGTTCATATTTGAACCCAATAGAATTCCGTGCGAGGTTCCCAAATGCGCACAAATTGGAAATATGCTGCGCAATTCAGTAAAAAAAAAAGGACACCTCATTAGGCTAAATAGCCTTTTAAATCACGGCAGGGGTGTGCCACGCAAAATACAGTACTATATGCCAAAACACGCTCAAATCTACCTCATCAACCTCGTTCACATTGCGAATACATTGCGCTGAAGCATGCGTAATTGCGCGTATGATCGTCTGAAGCTGTCCTTACGGAAAATGACTTGGGGAGCAGAAGAAAAGAACTCATTCACTTAAATGGATTGATTCACATGAGCGATCTTTCTCTCGGACCGATAGTCTGATTTAGAAAAATCGCTGCCTGTCCTATTTTTGTGCGATTCTTCCAGAATCCCTCATCATTTTCTATTGGAGCGTTAAAAGAAATTGCATCGCAATCGAATTCTGAGCGAATGAGATGCATGTTAGTGCAGGTTATTACAGGGACCACAAGAAAAAAACTAGGAAATGCAGAGCTGAGAAAAACGTATGCCGAAATAGTGAAAAAATTGTATGGAAAACAATTATTCAGTGCCCAGAACCGCACTGGCATGTGTGAATACGGCCTTAGTGACAGTAATTGTGTAACTGATAGGGTTGTTCCTATCTCATAAAGGTTTGGCATATGGGTGGAATATGACATCATTCTATAATTGGGTGGGGGGTCTGACCTCTGGGGCTTCCACTGATCCACCAGGCTGCATTGGTTAGTAGGGTGCTCCCCTCACAGCTGCTCCTGGCCACTGGGCTGTGCAGGGAGCTGCAGCATTGAATGTTCAAGTGAATGAAGCCCCCTGAACAGCCGATGGGTGGGGGCACTGCTGTGAAGGGTAAGCATAGAAGGGGACACAGCACTAAACTGGCAGTTCGCTTCTTTCACAGAATTGTTGGGATACCAGAGGTTGGACCCCCGATGACCATAAGGCTGCTTCTACATGGGCGATTTCCTTGCTATGTGACAGTGCTACAAATCGCATGTATGTACAGCCCATGCCTTTCTATGGGTTCTTCACACAAGCGATGTTTTGTAGCGAGCGACATTGCGAGACTACAAAATCGTGGTATGCTATATACAGCTGCGATTTGCAATTTTTTGTAGCCCATGTTTCCCTATGGAGCCTTCCTTACTGTTGCATCGCATTGCACGAACGCGTTTTTTTCGTGCGGTGCGATGCAACTTTTACAGTAGGAAATCCTACTGTAAAAGCCATAAACTAAGCCCTAACTGCAGGGGAAAAAAAAGAATACCTCACCTTGGTAGCACTGTCGGCTCTGCTGCATCTTCTCTCCAGCACTGGTCTTCAGCATCTCTTCTAGCTGGGGATTGAAAATCCCCGCCTCCTGGAAGTGCTGCCTCTGATTGGCTGAGTGCCATGACGCTTATCCAGTCAGAGCCAGCGTTCGATGAACCAATCAGCCATTCATCGAGCGCTGGCTCTGATTGGCTAAGCAGGGTTCATACGCATCATGAAATACCTGGAATTTGATGAAAGTCATGGAATACCTGGAAATGTCATGGAATTTCTTATTTGTCATGGAGTTTTTTCTGAGTAATAATAATAATTCCTGAGATTCTTGTTTGTTTTGGTTATGTTTGTCCAAAACAATTCATTCCATTACAATCCAGTATTGTGTTTATCACTAGAGGCCAAAGGAATAAAGAACTAAAAACACACAAGAATCTCAATACTCAGCCTTAGGGCTTATTCAGACGACCGTATATTGGACGGGTTTTCATGCCCGGACAATATATGGTGTCCCTCTCTGCAGGGGGAGGAGGCTGGAAGAGCCCAGAGCAGTGCACTGAGCTCCCGCCCCCTCTCCGTCCTTCGCCACTATTTTCAATAGGCAGGGGCGAAGCTAAGTTGCGAAACTTAGCTCCGCCCCCGCCTTCACCCATTGCAGGTAGTGTCGGAGAGGGGGCGGGAGCTCAGTGCACTACTCCTGGCTCTTCCAGCCTCCTCCCCCTGCAGAGAGGGACACATGAAACCCCAGCCGATATACGGTCGTCTGAATAAGCCCTTAAAAATACAAAAAATATTTCAGATTTTGAAGTTTTTGTTCTCTTGTGGTTGATGATTTTTTTATTTAAAAAATGATTTAACTGGAAATAGCTTGACTCAGCAGGGTGTGTCTCTTGTTATTTTTGTAAATAAAACAATAAAAAAACAATAAGGGCGCTTTCACTCTCATGAGAAAAATCACACTTTTTTTGAGCAACGCAAGAGGGAGTGAAAGTGCAGAATTATGAAAGTAATGATTTTCAATGGTTTCTTTTTTTTTTGCGATGTTGCAAGAAAGAAAAATCATGGCATGCCCTATCTTTCTGCGTTTTGCATTTTTTTAATCTCGCATGTTTCCTATGGAGCTTCCTTTTTATCGCATCGCAAAGCAGGAACTTGCGATTTTCGTGTGATGCGCTTTTATCATTAGGCCTGTTGACTTATGCGCTAAAAAATTGCAGCAAAATCGCTTGAGAAAATCGCGAGTGGCAACAATATCGCCAGTGTGAAGGAGCCCTTAACCTTTGATTGCGTGTATTTCAAGTTGCGCGACTGTCATTGAAAATCAATATTTTGTCAAGGAAAAGTCATGTAAAAGTTTTTTTGAAAACCTGTATGAACCCTGCTAAGCGTCACAGCATTCAGCCAATCAGAGGCAGTGCTTCCCGGAGGCGGAGATTTTTTAATTCCCGGCTGGAAGAGATGATGAAGACCAGTGCCGGGGATCGTGAAAAAGATTCAGCAGAGCCGGACAGCGCTTCTAAGGTGAAGTATTGGTTTTTTTTTCTGCAGTTAGGGCTTATTTTTGGGATAGGGTGCTTTGTAGCGCCACAAAATTGCGGTAGCGCAGTGAGAAAACGCAGCGATATCACATGGACCACCGATGCGATATCGCTGCAATTTTCCTGTGTCGCCCATGTGGAAGCGGCCTAAAGTGATGGCCTATCCTGGTGACATGGCATCACTTAACAAGATGGGAATACTTCAGAGAAAACTATAGTTTCCAGTGTGACTCCTGTGGCTACTGTGTATGGGACAAGTGGCTACCAGAGCTACTGCATGCAGTAGACGATTGGTGTGATGAGGGTGAGATTAGGAGGTGGTGGGTGTGATTGTTTGTCTTCTGGAGCTTCTCTTTATAATATATCTGAGGTCCTGGAAAACTCTTTAAAATCCGCAGTGTCTGACTCTACTAATTCACCGTCTTGTCTTCTTCTGTAGAACCATGTCCTCCTCTAAGGTGATCTTACCACCATATCCAGTGCAGATCGGTTCAGTTAAACACTACTCTCCTGAAAAATATCTCCAAGAGTATGTACAGTGCGGTAACTATGCAAAAGTGAAGAAAATGCTGAAAAAAGGTAAGGGTTTTACTATAAGGGCGCCCACCCACTGGCGATTTGCGTTTCTCTGCGTTTTGCGTTTTTTCTCAAGAGCAATTAGAATTGAATGTACTCCCACCCACTGGCGTTTTGCGTTGCATGGCGTTTTTTAACATAGGAACCAGCAGTTGCATATGTGTCCTTATTTTTCTCCTAATGCACCCATGAAAGTCAATGGAAATTAATGGAAACGCCGCGAAAACGCGGCAAAAAACGACGCGGAAAACGCCGCGTTTTTCACGCACGGAAATCGCAAACGCCACTGGGTGGGCGCCCTAATAGTGTGCTAAAAGATAATGTAACTGTAACCCCTCGTACAACACTGGTTATTGCTTCACCGATTCTCTGCTTTAACCCCTTAATAACACGGCCTTACTTCTAAGTGGATTAAAGTGAAAACAAAAAAAACAAACTTCCACCATCTTTTGTTGCGTCTTGGTTCTACGGCACACAAACTGCAACAAAAATGACATAATAACTTTATTTTATGGGTTAGTACGATTACTACGATACCAAACTTGTATCGTTTTTGTACTACTTTTATTTTTTTTTTCAAATATATATTTTTTAAATATTTCCAGCCGCCATCTTTTGCCCGCAATAACTCTTCATTTTTCCATTGACGTAGTTGTACAAAGGCTCATTTTTTGGAACACATACGACTTTTTTATCGCTTTTTATTGCATTTTTTCTTGGAGACAGGGCCACCAAAAAAAGCGCATTTCTGAAAGTTTTTTTCCCCCCTTTTTCAGACGACGTTGATCGAGCAGGAAAAATAATGTGTTACTTTGATAGATGGGATTTTTATAGACGCAGCGATACCAAATATGTATTTTTGTTTTATAATTTAAATTCTTTTATTGTAAATATGTCAGAATTTTTATTTTTTATTTTTACTTTTATTACTTTTTCAACGATTAGTAAAACTTTATTGTTTTTATGTTTACTTCTTTTTTAATCCCCAGAGGGAACCAACTAACGATGGTTTGATTGCTCCTGCAGCATGATGTAATGCCTTAGCATTACATCATATCACGATCGGGCTGGCAGTCTATCAAGCCACCACACCAGAATGGCTTGATAGGCAATCTGACAAGACAGCCCTGGGGCCTTTCAGAAGGGCCCTGGCTGCCATGACACCTGCACGGCTCCCTGCGATCTCCTCAGAATTGACAGCGGCATCTAGGTGGTTAATAGCTCCTCTCAAACGCACAGCTTTTCGGGGCTTTTGCGGCTGGGTTCAGCTGTAATAAACAGCCAGCGCCCACGCTAAATGAAGGGAGATCGCCCCACGATCTCCCTTCATACATACCACGACCCCGCAGGAGGTAACTGTACGACCTATAGCAGGACGGGGTTAATCATGAATTATGTCTTATATGCATGGTAAAGGGCGCACAAAGCTTTATGGCAATCTCTACAGTCCCAAATTACGGAGTTGCAGCAACTCTTTGTGTGGTCATATTAAAGGGGTTGTCCCGCGCCAAAACGGGTTTTTGTTTTTTTTTAACCCCCCCCTTCCCTGTTCGGCGCGAGACAACCCCGATGCAGGAGTTAAAAAAACAAACCGGAGAGTGCTTAGCTGAATCCCGGCGGTCCGGCGTCTTCATACTCACCTGCTGAAGATGGCCGCCGGGATCCTCTCTCTCTGTGGACCGCAGGGCTTCTGTGCGGTCCATTGCCGATTCCAGCCTCCTGATTGGCTGGAATCGGCACGTGACGGGGCGGAGCTACACGGAGTCGGCATTCTGCACGAGCGGCCCCATTGAAGACAGCAGAAGACCCGGACTGCGTAAGCGCGGCTAATTTGGCCATTAGAGGCCGAAAATTAGTCGGCACCATGGAGACGAGGACGCTAGCAACGGAGCAGGTAAGTATAAAACTTTTGATAACTTCTGTATGGCTCATAATTAATGCACAATGTACATTACAAAGTGCATTAATATGGCCATACAGAAGTGTATAGACCCACTTGCTGCCGCGGGACAACCCCTTTAAGTCTCTGTGCAATATCATATTCTCCCTTACAAGCGAAAAATACTTTTGTAATAAGGAATGGGACAAAGCAATTTTTCTCCTACAAATGCAGGGCACCAGACGGCGACCAAAATGGTCCCAATTGTACCTTAATTTAACAAATGGCAATAAGATTTTTCAATCTTGTTGCCATTTGCGACTAGTGCTGCTGACACAATGTGCGGCCAGGCTGTAATACCAAGATATATGTTTTGCATCTAGTACATGTGTCCTGAGGCATTGATTCTAGCAGATGTGCCTATTGTGTGGCTTTTCTGCTAGAATCCCCATGCCCGATGCTTATATTGCCAGAGTCTGGCGAATCAGCACTGCTTTAGGCCTCATGTCCACAGGCAGGTTTAAATTCTGGGATCTGCGTGGTTCCCACCCTGCCTGCAGCATTAGGACATTCCGGATTTGTGTGGGTCGTCCGGCGCCTTCTCCGTGCATGTGGGCGAGCACACCCGGAGTGACGGACGGATGGCTTTCATTGACTTCAATGGAAGCCTCCAGCGTTGGTCCCGCAGCAAAACGCAGCAGGCTGTGATTTGTTTAATAATATATCCAGGCTTCCCCACTATAATCATATACAATGTATGTAAATACAGTTCTGATTATAACTAGTATAATACTGCTCCATATGTACAAGAATATAACTACTATAACACTGCTCCATAATGTACAGGAATACAACTACTATAATACTGCCTCCTATGTACAAGAATACAACTACTATAATACTGCCTCCTATGTACAAGAATATAACTACTATAATACTGCCCCCTATGTTCAAGAATATAACTATTATAATACTGCTCCATATATACAAGAATATAACTACTAGAACACTGCTCCATAATGTACAAGAATACAACTATTATAATACTGCCCCCCATGTACAAGATTATAACTACTATAGCACCGTCTCCTATGTACAAGAATATAATGACTATATTCCTGTATATAGGAGGATGTATTATAGTGGTTTTATGCTTATATGTAGGCGGCAGTATTACATAAGAAATAAAGCAATGTTGTGTTAAGGCAGGAGTGTTAAGGCAGCAGAAATACTGTCTTAAACTCCCATTCATGATGTGAAGGTTGCAGGTTCAATCCACGCGTAGTTCAGGTAGCCGGCTCAAGGTTGACTCAGCCTTTGATCCTTCCGTGGACAGTAAAATGAGCACCCAGCTTGGTGGAGGGTAATAAATAAAAATGACCTGAAAGCGCTGCGGAATAAGTTGGCGCTATACATAAGTGACAAGATTTATTTATTTTTTTATGTTCTTGCAGTCCTGCTGTACCATCTAGTTTAGGGTATCTGTGCTATTGTGTGGCTAGATTCTGCACCTTTAAAAGGAGAAGATTCACTTTGCCATAAGGTGACTGCAGAAATATGGAAATCTTAAGATATTTGCAAAGAGATTGAAAATATATGATGTGTTTCTCTGCAGGCATCTCTCCTGATGGCACAAATTCCCAGGGGCAAACGCCTTTGTTTGTGGCGGCATTGCTTGGACTGCGAAAAATAGTTGAATTGTTGTTGAAATTTAGATCCAACCCCAACCAGTAAGTATACAGTAAAATAGATTATTCTGGTTGTAGATATATATATATAGCATAGATCTGAGCTATGCTACAGTTACATTAACCTTCTATTTATTGGGCGACCTCATCCATGTGAACATCACGGGGGGATCTTCATTAGACAACCCCTTTTAGCATTATTATTTCATCTATATATATAGTGTAAGGACTAGTACAAACAAATATAGGACCGAAGGTAGAGCCACAACCTGATCCCATTCCGGATATGTACACAAATAATAAGTAAATGAGCTCTTTACTTTTTATATAAATTGGCATCATTTCCTAAACCTTCAAACAGATCTATCCACTCATGTGTTCAATATAAAGTCTATAAGCCCAGGTTTTGCATCTATATCTGATATTTAGTGCATATCCGGTGGAAGCAGATCTGCAATAAAATCCGCTGTGAATTTGCAGTATATTTGCTGTGGGTATTCCCCATCAGATATGTGCCGTGTGAAGGTGGTCTTGGGGTAATGCTACACATGGCAGATTTGTGAACATTTCTCTTTCTGTTCCATACATCTGAATAGAATTTGTAAAAACATAAGCAAATGTATGGAACAGATATATTTATTTACAGAAATATCTGCCACAGATTTGCCACATATGAATGGAACTGCAACATCCCAATATTCTCATACAATATACACATGGCTGTATTCCAGCTCTTCTTTGTATGGTGCCGTAATAGGGCTGCCATAGAGTTGCACGGACCCTCTACTGTCCTGTTTGCTTCCAGTTTCATATGTATGCTTACCGAGGATTCTGTGGCATGTTCCATCAGATCCATATGGAAGGATCAATGTTCCCCCATAAGTATTGCTTCTAGAGGAGAGAATCAGTATACACATGAATTCCACAAGGAGCTTGTATGGCTGTGTGCTAACCAACCGTACAGACTGTGCTTAATGCTCTGACATTCTTACGGGCCCTCAGGGTATTTTCACTTATAGCGGGAATGCTTCTGATTCTCCACATCGCAATTTGCTGCGGGAAGTCAACAGCATTTTACGGTGCGGGTAGTGTGGATTGGATTGTAAGAATTCTCATCCGCATGCTGCGGTAAAAGTCTGTAGCGGAAATTGGTTTGACCTTAAATCCACACCGTATCATTTCATGCCGCTTATTTCACCCTTTGCACTCCAAAACTGAAATCTGCGGTGAAATGGCAGCGTTTCTACAAATGACATCTGCCCAATGTGTGTGCTTCTTGCCATTGTGGATTCTCTAATGTGGAAAATCTGCAGCAGGTTTGTCTCGTGTGTCCGTACTTTAACAATGTTCTAATGGGGGATCGAAAAAAGTTTGCCTTGGCCCCCCTGCAGCCTAGTCCAACGTTCAGGGAGGGCTTCTTCACATGAGCGTGATTTCTGCGGCCATAATTTCAATAGTTTCGTTTTCATCAGCGGCATTCTCTCCCATTAATAGGACGGGTGAGAAAAGATAGGACTTGCCCTATATTTCCTGCATGTAGTATTAACCCCTTGAGGACATGGCCTATTTTGGGCTTAAGGACACAACGATTTTTGGCAGATTTTTATCTCCATTTTTCAAAAGCCATAACTTTTTTATTTTTCCATCGACATGGCCGTATAAGGGCTTGTAGCTTTTATTGGGTACCTTTTTGGGTATATAGACTATATTGTAAAACTTTTATGAGTTTTTTTATGATAGCAGAGAGAAAAAACACATCAGTTCTGCCATGGATTTTTTTTACAGCGTTAATCATGCAGCATAAATGAAAGAATACATTTTTTTTGGTACGATAACGATACCAAAATTCTTATATTTTTTGGAGGTTTTTCCACTCTTCCGCAATAAAAACCCTTTTTTTGGAAATCTTTTTTTCTAAATCGCTGCATTTAAAGTCTTATAACTTTTTTATTTTTCTGTAGACGGAGCTCTGTGAGGGCTGGTTTTTTGCGAGCCAAGCTGTAATTTTTATTGGTACCATTTTTGGGTACATAAGTTTTTTTAAAATTACTTTTATTGCGTTTTTGGGAGACAAAATGCTAAAAATTTGCATTTTGCCTCAGTTTTTTAGGTTTTTATTTACGCTTTTTGCCGTGCAGTGTAAAAAGCACATTCAACTTATTGTATACGACGATACCAAATATATGCAATTTTAATTAAAAAAAGATGTTATGCTGTGGAAAAAAAGCACAAAAAAGGGTGTTTTTTATTTTTATTTTGACATTTTTACTGATTTTATGTCCCTGTGGGGGACTTGCACTATACCAGCTCTGATCGCTATAATAAGGCATTGCAGGACTTCTGTTCTGCAATACCTTATCGCTTCTTACAGCGATCACAGGCACTGGCAATACAGGACGCCGGTATGTAGCATCCTGTTGCCATGGTAACCTGCCTGGCTCTCTGCGATTATATTGTGAAAGTCCGATGACGGTGACCCTTGTCATGCCGCGATCTATATAGAAGGGGTTAACAAGCGGGGGTCACTGCTCTGATGCAGCCACACTGTTGCAGGGGGAGCCCAGCTATCCGTGACAGCTGGCCCCTGCTGCCAGATAGCCCAAAATCTCTTATGATCTCACACTATCCCTAGGGCGTAACTGTACGCCCTGTTGTGCTCAGTACCCCTCTGCCAAGTTTGAAAAGTTCAAGAAGAAAAAAAAATGTTTCTGCACAACTATGCTCCGTAGCCGCGAGCGTAGTTGCGCATACGGCCGTCTTATTTTGCCCTGATTCTTATCAATGCTTAGTAGAGATCACAGTAAAGGGTAGTCTATAGTGTGACCTTTCCCTGAGGGCCATTTATACGGGCCGATTATCGCTTAAAACCCGTTCACAAAAATGAGCGATAATTGTACGCGTAAATGCCAAAAAATCATTTACCGTTCGCTCACTCTTCGTTATCGTTGACTTCCAGTCAGCATAAAAATCATTGCTGGATCGCGGGCTTCTCACTGAGTGTAAAAAGCCAGTGAGAATCCTACGGTCCAGCAGGGATTTCTGCCTGTCTACAAGCTCCGCACGAGCGCTAACAACCCTACTGGTGACGCCCGCGCCTGTGCAGTCCTTGATACGACTGTCGGCTCGTCTAAATGGGGCATTAGCCTTGTTCACTGGGGCTGCGTTACTACAGCTTTCTAAGTGTACAAGTACAATGGCAATCAGATGTCCATATCTCCTCTGTTGTATGTTTGCAGCCGATGCTTTGATTGGAGCACGCCGGTCCATGCTGCAGCATTTTCTTGTGACCAGTTGATTATGAGTAGGATCATTGATGCAGGAGGGGACTTGCGACTTCATGATCAGAAATCAAAACAACCCTATGACTGGGCGCTCTTGGCTGGAAAAGATGAAAGTGCTCAGGTTAGTCAAATGAATGGTTTGGCTTTGTAGGGACTGTACATATAGTACATCTCATTGTATTTGCCACTCAGCTCCGAAATATCATATGGGTGCTTTGGGTTGCCATCCTAACTGCCCATATAATAATCCACAGCACTGGTGAAGCATTCAGTTGCCAATCTTAGTTGGCGGGTATTTACACAGGCGATTATCATGCACGATTTCTGTGCATTGCAAGATGAACAGAAATTGTGCACAAAAAGAACCCATTATTTTAAATTTATATCTCAGCATCTACTATTTTTGAGCGACTCTGTTCAAGAATCACCAATTATTCCCTATAGGAGCAAGAAAAAAACTGCATCATGCTTGCATGAAACTCACATTTACATACAAGTGTCATTTTTCTATTTTTACTATGCAGTGATGCATTTTTTATTGCAAAACACATTGCACTTGCATAAAAAAATAGCGGGTTTACAAGTGAGATCAGTCCGGGTTTCTTGGATCTATATCACACTTGCTCACTCAGTTAAAGAGGAGCTAGTACTACTGTACAGCCATCCCTCTCTAACTCACTGAGACAAAGCAGGGACATAGTAAGAATTGATAGTGAAGTAGGAACTGCATGGCTACGCTGCCATTTAGCATAGAAGGAACACTGCTCTGTACCCTCACAAAGTTATGGTGGCCCCTCTACACTCCCATACATTTATAGTGGCCCCTCTACACTCTCGTGCAGTTATAGTGGCCCCTCTACACTCTCGTGCAGTTATAGTGGCCCCTCTACACTCTCGTGCAGTTATAGTGGCCCCTCTACACTCTCATACAGTTATAGTGGCCCCTCTACACTCTCATACAGTTATAGCGGCGCCTCTACACTCCTCCCATACAGTTATAGCGGCCCCTCTACACTCTCATACAGTTAGTGTCCCCTCCACACTCTCATACAGTTATAGCGGCCCCTCTACACTCTTCCCATACAGTTATAGTGGCCCCTCTACACTCCCATACAGTTATAGTGGCCCCTCTACACTCCCATACAGTTATAGTGGCCCCTCTACACTCCCATACAGTTATAGTGGCCCCTCTACACTCCCATACAGTTATAGTGGCCCCTCTACACTCCCATACAGTTAAAGTGGCCCCTCTACACTCCCATACAGTTATAGTGGCCCCTCTACACTCTCATACAGTTATAGTAGCCCTTCTACACTCCCATACAGTTATAGTGGCCCCTGTACACTCCTATATAGGTATAGTGGCCCCTCTACACTCTCATACAGTTATAGTGTCCCCTCCACACTCTCATACAGTTATAGCGGCCCCTCTACACTCCCATACAGTTATAGTGGCCCCTCTACACTCCCATACAGTTATAGTGGCCCCTCTACACTCCCATACATTTATAGTGGCCCCTCTACACTCTCGTGCAGTTATAGTGGCCCCTCTACACTCTCGTGCAGTTATAGTGGCCCCTCTACACTCTCATACAGTTATAGTGGCCCCTCTACACTCTCATACAGTTATAGTGACCCCTCTACAGTCTCATACAGTTATAGTGGCCCCACTATACGCTCATACAGTTATAGTGGCCGCACTACACGCTCATACAGTTATAGTGGCCCCTCTTCACTCTCATACGGTTATAGTGGCCCCTCTTCACTCTCATACGGTTATAGTGGCCCCACTACACGCTCATACAGTTATAGTGACCCCACTATACGCTCATACAGTTATAATGGCCGCACTACACTCTCATACAGTTATAGTGGCCCCTCTTCACTCTCATACGGTTATAGTGGCCCCACTACACGCTCATACAGTTATAGTGGCTTTACTACACGCTCATACAGTTATAGTGGCCCCACTACACGCTCATACAGTTATAGTGGCCCCACTACACTCTTATACAGTTTTAGTGGCCCCTCCACACTCTCATACAGTTATAGGGGCCCCTCTACACTCTCATACAGTTATAGTGGTCCCTCTACACTCTCATACAGTTATAGTGGCCCCTCTACACTCTCATACAGTTATAGTGGCCCCTCTACACTCTCATACAGTTATAGTGACCCCTCTACAGTCTCATACAGTTATAGTGGCCCCACTATACGCTCATACAGTTATAGTGGCCCCACTATACGCTCATACAGTTATAGTGGCCCCACTATACGCTCATACAGTTATAGTGGCCCCACTATACGCTCATACAGTTATAGTGGCCCCACTACACGCTCATACAGTTATAGTGGTCCCTCTTCACTCTCATACGGTTATAGTGGCCCCACTACACGCTCATACGGTTATAGTGGCCCCACTACGCGCTCATACAGTTATAGTGGCCCCTCTTCACTCTCATACAGTTATAGTGGCCCCACTACACGCTCATACAGTTATAGTGGCCCCTCTTCACTCTGATACAGTTATAGTGGCCCCACTACACGCTCATACAGTTATATTGGCCCCTCTACACTCATACAGTTATAGTGGCTCCTCTACACTCTCATACAGTTATAGTGGCCCCTCTTCACTCTCATACGGTTATAGTGGCTCCACTTCACACTCATACAGTTATAGTGACCCCACTACACTCTCATACAGCTATAGTGGCCCCTCTACACTCTCATACAGTTATAGTAGCCCTTCTACACTCCCATACAGTTTTAGTGGCCCCTGTACACTCCTATATAGTTATAGTGGCTCCTCTACACTCTCATACAGTTATAGTAGCCCCTCTTCACTCTCATACGGTTATAGTGGCTCCTCTACACTCTCATACAGTTATAGTAGCCCCTCTTCACTCTCATACGGTTATAGTGGCTCCTCTACACTCTCATACAGTTATAGTAGCCCCTCTTCACTCTCATACGGTTTTAGTGGCCCCACTACACGCTCATACGGTTATAGTGGCTCCACTTCACACTCATACAGTTATAGTGACCCCACTACACTCTCATACAGCTATAGTGGCCCCTCTACACTCTCATACAGTTATAGTGGCCCCTCTTCACTCTCATACGGTTATAGTGGCCCCACTACACGCTCATACAGTTATAGTGGCTTTACTACACGCTCATACAGTTATAGTGGCCCCACTACACACTCATACAGTTATAGTGGCCCCACTACACACTCATACAGTTTTAGTGGCCCCTCCACACTCTCATACAGTTATAGGGGCCCCTCTACACTCTCATACAGTTATAGTGGTCCCTCTACACTCTCATACAGTTATAGTGGCCCCTCTACACTCTCATACAGTTATAGTGGCCCCTCTACACTCTCATACAGTTATAGTGACCCCTCTACAGTCTCATACAGTTATAGTGGCCCCACTATACGCTCATACAGTTATAGTGGCCCCACTATACGCTCATACAGTTATAGTGGCCCCACTATACGCTCATACAGTTATAGTGGCCCCACTATACGCTCATACAGTTATAGTGGCCGCACTACACGCTCATACAGTTATAGTGGTCCCTCTTCACTATCATACGGTTATAGTGGCCCCACTACACTCTTATACAGTTTTAGTGGCCCCCTCCACACTCTCATACAGTTATAGGGGCCTCTCTACACTGCCATACTGTTATAGTGGCCCCTCTACACTCTCATACAGTTATAGTGGCCCCTCTACACTCTCATACAGTTATAGTGGCCCCTCTACACTCTCATACAGTTATAGTGACCCCTCTACAGTCTCATACAGTTATAGTGGCCCCACTATACGCTCATACAGTTATAGTGGCCCCACTATACGCTCATACAGTTATAGTGGCCGCACTACACTCTCATACAGTTATAGTGGCCCCTCTTCACTCTCATACGGTTATAGTGGCCCCACTACACGCTCATACAGTTATAGTGGCTTTACTACACGCTCATACAGTTTTAGTGGCCCTACTACACGCTCAAACAGTTATAGTGGCCCCACTACACTCTTATACAGTTATAGGGGCCCCTCTACACTCTCATACAGTTATAGTGGTCCCTCTACACTCTCATACAGTTATAGTGGTCCCTCTACACTCTCATACAGTTATAGTGGTCCCTCTACACTCTCATACAGTTATAGTGGTCCCTCTACACTCTCATACAGTTATAGTGGCCCCTCTACACTCTCATACAGTTATAGTGGCCCCTCTACACTCTCATACAGTTATAGTGGCCCCTCTACAGTCTCATACAGTTATAGTGGCCCCACCCTTTACGCTCATACAGTTATAGTGGCCCCACCCTTTACGCTCATACAGTTATAGTGGCCGCACTACACGCTCATACAGTTATAGTAGCCCCTCTTCACTCTCATACGGTTATAGTGGCCCCTCTTCACTCTCATACGGTTATAGTGGCCCCACTACACGCTCATACGGTTATAGTGGCTCCACTACGCGCTCATACAGTTATAGTGGCCCCTCTTCACTCTCATACAGTTATAGTGGCCCCACTACACGCTCATACAGTTATAGTGGCCCCACTACACGCTCATACAGTTATATTGGCCCCTCTACACTCATACAGTTATAGTGGCTCCTCTACACTCTCATACAGTTATAGTGGCCCCTCTTCACTCTCATACGGTTATAGTGGCTCCACTTCACACTCATACAGTTATAGTGACCCCACTACACTCTCATACAGCTATAGTGGCCCCTCTACACTCTCATACAGTTATAGTAGCCCTTCTACACTCCCATACAGTTTTAGTGGCCCCTATACACTACTTTATAGTTATAGTGGCTCCTCTACACTCTCATACAGTTATAGTGCCCCTCTTCACTCTCATACGGTTATAGTGGCTCCTCTACACTCTCATACAGTTATAGTAGCCCCTCTTCACTCTCATACGGTTATAGTGGCCCCACTACACGCTCATACGGTTATAGTGGCTCCACTTCACACTCATACAGTTATAGTGACCCCACTATACGCTCATACAGTTATAATGGCCGCACTACACTCTCATACAGTTATAGTGGCCCCTCTTCACTCTCATACGGTTATAGTGGCCCCTCTTCACTCTCATACGGTTATAGTGGCCCCACTACACGCTCATACAGTTATAGTGGCTTTACTACACGCTCATACAGTTATAGTGGCCCCACTACACACTCATACAGTTATAGTGGCCCCACTACACTCTTATACAGTTTTAGAGGCCCCTCCACACTCTCATACAGTTATAGGGGCCCCTCTACACTCTCATACAGTTATAGTGGTCCCTCTACACTCTCATACAGTTATAGTGGCCCCTCTACACTCTCATACAGTTATAGTGGCCCCTCTACACTCTCATACAGTTATAGTGACCCCTCTACAGTCTCATACAGTTATAGTGGCCCCACTATACGCTCATACAGTTATAGTGGCCCCACTATACGCTCATACAGTTATAGTGGCCGCACTACACGCTCATACAGTTATAGTGGTCCCTCTTCACTCTCATATGGTTATAGTGGCCCCTCTTCACTCTCATACGGTTATAGTGGCCCCACTACACGCTCATACGGTTATATTGGCCCCACTACGCGCTCATACAGTTATAGTGGCCCCTCTTCACTCTCATACAGTTATAGTGGCCCCACTACACGATCATACAGTTATATTGGCCTCTCTACACTCATACAGTTATAGTGGCTCCTCTACACTCTCATACAGTTATAGTGGCCCCTCTTCACTCTCATACGGTTATAGTGGCTCCACTTCACACTCATACAGTTATAGTGACCCCACTACACTCTCATACAGCTATAGTGGCCCCTCTACACTCTCATACAGTTATAGTAACCCTTCTACACTCCCATACAGTTTTAGTGGCCCCTGTACACTCCTATATAGTTATAGTGGCTCCTCTACACTCTCATACAGTTATAGTAGCCCCTCTTCACTCTCATACGGTTATAGTGGCTCCTCTACACTCTCATACAGTTATAGTAGCCCCTCTTCACTCTGATACGGTTATAGTGGCCCCACTACACGCTCATACGGTTATAGTGGCTCCACTTCACACTCATACAGTTATAGTGACCCCACTACACTCTCATACAGCTATAGTGGCCCCTCTACACTCTCATACAGTTATAGTAGCCCTTCTACACTCCCATACAGTTTTATTGGCCCCTGTACACTCCTATATAGTTATAGTGGCCCCTTTACACTCTCATACAGTTATAGTGGCCCCACTACATGCTCATACAGTTATAGTGGCCTTACTACACGCTCATACAGTTATAGTGGCCCCACTACACGCTCATACAGTTACAGTGGCCCCACTACACGCTCATACAGTTACAATGGCCCCACTACACGCTCATACAGTTACAGTGGCCCCACTACACGCTCATACAGTTACAGTGGCCCCACTACACGCTCATACAGTTACAGTGGCCCCACTACACGCTCATACAGTTATAGTGGCCCCTCTACAGTCTCATACAGTTATAGTGGCCCCACTATACGCTCATACAGTTATAGTGGCCCCTCTTCACTCTCATACGGTTATAGTGGCCCCTCTTCACTCTCATACGGTTATAGTGGCCCCACTACACTCTCATACAGTAATAGTGGCCCCTCTTCACTCTCATACAGTTATAGTGGCCCCACTACACGCTCATACAGTTATAGTGGCCCCTCTACACTCATACAGTTACAGTGGCTCCTCTACACTCTCATACAGTTATAGTGGCCCCACTACACGCTCATATAGTTATAGTGGCCTAACTACACGCTCATACAGTTATATTTGCCCCTCTACACTCATACGGTTATAGTGGCCCCACTACACGCTTATACGGTTATAGTGGCCCCACTTCACACTCATACAGTTATAGGGACCCCACTACACTCTCATACAGTTATAGTGGCCCCTCTTCACTCTCATAAGTTATATTGGCCAGTCTACACTTATCGCATCACCAAGCACGAACTTGTTATTTTTGTGCGATGCGTTTTTAACATTAGAAACTCCTATTGTCTATCTCGAAAAATGTGTGAGAAAATCACAAGCAGTGCAATGTTTATGCAAGAAAAAGCATCGCTGATGTTCAAGACATTTCATGAACACAATTGTGATTTTGCTACGATTTTCTCTCTGCAAATATCATGATCGCCAGTGTGATGGCCCCCCTAAGATGTTTACATATCTCAAACAGCCCTTGCTCAAAGAAAGTTGCCTAATAGAGCATATGGAAAGAAGTTTAAAGCCTCTTTCACATTCGCGACAGTGATATCGCCGCAAGAAAATCAAAGTGAAATCGTGATTTTGTAGTGTTCTTTTGTCAGTATTTTCAAGGGGGTGAAATACAAGTCCTACCATGAGCTCCACCGCAGGTCTCCTCCAGCAGTTCCGCGGCACTTGTCTGTAGTCTTCAGCCAGTGCTTCCTGGTGAGGGGCTCAAAATTCCTGATTGGTTCTCGAGCGCTGCAGCTCAGCCAATCACTGCAATGGCTGTGATTGGTTCACCGAGTGCTGCAGTGATTGGCTGAGCCGCGACGCTCGAGAACCAATCAGCCAGCGCTTTCTGGAGGCAGGATTTTTGAACCCCCTCACCAGGAAGCGCTGACTGAAGACTGTAGTCAAGTGGGTCAGAGTTTCGGGAGGAGAAGTGGCCTCAGTGGACAGCGCCTGTTAGGTGATGTGTTTTTTTTTTTTTAATGCACCTAGGGCTTATTTTAGGGACAAACAGTAGGACTTCCTACTGTAAAAGTTGCATGGCACTGCGTGCTTAGCAACACAAAGGAAGGCTTTATTTGAAATAATGGGCTGCAAAACATCGCAAATTGCGGCTGTGTTGAGCATGCTGCAATTTTGTTTTCTTGCAGTGTAGCAGGCTACAAAACATTGCTAATGTGAAGTAACCCATTGGAAAGCAGGGGCTTCACATACAAGTGATTTGTAGCCTTGTCGCATCGCGAGAAAATCGCACGATTTTGTCACCTGTGTGAAAGTGCCCTAAGGGTGGAGCAATCCCATCAATGTTTCTTGCGGTTTTCTCAAGGACTTGTGCTTCTAGGTGTTTGTACCAGAATTGTAATAGGGCCACACATAAGCCATAAACTGCAGACATTGCAAATAACTGTTCTATTTGTGATTGTGTAAATGTATGATACTTCTCTTTTTTTTTTACTTCAGATGATTGAATTTATTGATCGCTGTACTATTCGCATGCAAGCTTTAATTCACTTTTATCCTTTGAAGCCTATGGACATTGATTCATCGCAAGACCTTACTAATAGAGCACCATTTCTTAAGCTGTTTTCACCAAGGTATACCTACCTTATGGTTTTATGTTTAAGCCTATCCACACATTGAGGATGTCTCGCATTCTGGCCACAGCAGGGTTTTAAAAGAGATGTTACACTTTAATGAAATGTGACTGTTCTCAGTGAGAGAAACCAAGTAATCTTGTAGATGTGATACCTTTTAATGGCCAACAAAAATACCTTATGTTATAGCGAGCTTTCAGATCTTCTGTGGACCCTTCATCTGGTCCATAGAAGATCCGAAAGCTCGCTATAACATCATGCATCGTGCTATGTAATGCACGGAGATTCCGCCCGGCGATCATGTGACCGCCGGTTGTCCCCTGACCTCAGCTGATACATGATCGCCGGGCCGGGAGGCTGAAGGGAGATTGCGGAAGTATTACTTCCGCATTCCACCCGGCAATCATGTGACTGCTGTGTGCCACCTGACCCCAGCTGTCACGTGATCGCCGAGCCGGGAGGCTGAAGGGAGAATGTGGAAATTATATTTCCGCATTCACCCGACAGTGATGTGACCGCCTGCACCCTCCTGAACTCTTTCAGATCAGGAGGGTGAAGGAAGAATTTATTTTTTCTCATCCATTCTTCCCAGCTCCAATTTATTTGGAGCTGGGGAGAATGGATGAGAAGAACTAAATGGATTGGAAACGGTTAATGCACCTTTTCCCCAGCGGTCCCCCCAGCAGTAATAATGCAGCCACCCCCAGTGGTCCCCCCAGCAGTAATAATGCACCCCCCCACTCCCAGCGGTCCCCCCAGCAGTGATAGTGCACCCCCTTCCCATCCCCAGCGATCCCCCAGCTGTAATAATGCTCCGCCCCCTACCCCCGAGACCCACATACTTACCCCTCCTCCTCCTGGTTGTCCGCTCTTCTGTCTGATCGCTGGTGCCTCCTCCCCCTGCTCTTGCGGAACCAAGTAGAAGACGTCGGGGGATGGGGGAGGAGGAGCCCAGCTGCACACTGACTTCACAGCGCGCTGATGAGTAAATGCCTGCAGGGAAGCCGTGCCCCCTGCAGGCATTCAGTAATGTGGTGAGCAGCCGATTGTGACGCCTGCCAGCAGGGAGGGCTCTGTGTGCCATAGGTTCACCACCACTGGTCTAGCAGCTTGTCTCCCCGACACTGTACTGAAGCTCTTTCAGCAGGCGAGGATTTGAAAGGGCTGCATCTGATTGGCTGAGTGCTGTGACCAATCACAGGCAGCGCTGATTTTAAATCCCCGTCTGCTGAAAAAGCTTCAGAGCAGTGCCGGGGACTAAGCGGCTGGACGCGGAGAGGTGAGTATATATTTTTTTATTTTTACACAAGCTAGGCAGAATTTTCTGGGAAGGGCTTATATTTCAAGACCTTCCCCGAAAATCACTGCGGTTGGTGCATGCAGCCCATTGCTTTCAATGGGGCCGCCGGCAGCAGCGGGGTCCCCATTGAAAGCAATGGGCATGGAGCTTAGTTCACGCGTTTGCACGCACGGATGCTTGCAAAACGCTCGTGTGAATGAGGCTTTAGGACGCAATGATTTGTGGGGTATTTTCATCTTCACTTTTCAACAGCCATAACTTTTTTTTTTCTGCAACAAGCCACAAGAGGGCATGTTTGTTGCAGGTTGCTGTATCTATAGTTTTATTGATACGATTTTAGAGTACAGCTGGGATCAGAGTTATTTATCTGTGATCCCAGCTGTTGCAGCTGGCTCCCACCGTGGATGGCGAGGGCTCAGCTCTTTAGCCAGCAGCTATAAATTATTTATATGGATGGCATTTTGTGTGAACCTTCTAGTAACTTCTGAATTACTATAGTAGATCTTACAGAGGTTGCCTGCCCTTGGTTTAAATTATATGGTTTTTAGATTGGCAATCAATGTCAGACGGAAGTTTACATAGTTTTCCGCAGTACATATTTGGAGCAGTTTGAGGGAAAAAAAGCAAAAAGTCACCCCCCTCTGCTAGAGGTCCCCTACCTTTTTGTACTTTGAGACATATATGGAAAACCAAGAAATCACAAATTTGCTAACACTTTCTGATCTATCTATTTTAGTGTGAAATGTAACACTAGTATTCTACACTGGGGCTGTTCGATCATGTCTGCAATAATGTTAGTTCCATCACATTAGAGCTGTTTAAGATGATGTAAGTAGTAATGTATTTGGGGCCATGTGTTGGAGCAGGCTATCAGTCGCCCTACAAGATGTAAATAGTCAGCATTTGTGACATAAAAACACAATTTAGTTTTCTGCGTCATTGGGGGGAAACGCAAGACCTTCCGTATAGATCTTGCCACTAGAAGGCGAAACTAAGCAAAGAGAGAGTACTGCCCTTTTACATGAGACAGTCTCGTTTGCTGGCATCATCACGAGCTCATTCACGCTCGAGCAGTGTACTTGGACTGCACGATTCTCGTTGAGAATATCATTCGTATGTAAAACACTAAATAGTCAGTGTTTAAACTGCCCTACAAGTGAACGAACAATTTAGCTCGTTGGAATGATTTTCTAAACAAAATCGTTCGGTCTGAATGCAGCATTCATCTCTCCTACCAGCTATACCCCTCCTGCAGACACTGAACTAAATCAGTTTTAGCTTAGTGCCCCTAGGAGGCAGACCTCCTGCTTTGCAGGTCTTCTCCGCTTTTGTTATTTTAGCTTATTTTTGCTTTTTTACCTCTAGCTGGTATTTAGGAATGAGTCAACTTCCCTGCTTACCCGCAAGTGGAGGGGGCGAACAGTGCTGCATCTGATAGACTGTTTCTCCCTCCCCAAGAAGACAAAGTGGAATAGCGCAGCTATAACTACCCTGCTTCCTGTCAGCCTTTCGGTCACCTGAATTTCCTGCCTGCTGCCCCTAATTCCAGCAATCTCTCACCACTAGTGATAGTCGCTTAAGTGGTGACCCTGCTGGTGCCCTAGAGAAGCCGAAGCAAACAGGATGAATATGGGGTGAGTATGCTGGACTCTGTATTTTGTCCCATCCCACCTTTTCACTACCCATCTTCTAGCCTTCCATGTATTCTAGGGAATCTTAGGCCCTATTACTCCTCCTCTACTTCTGTTGGCATCACGGCCACCCTCCTTTCAGGTGTTTCTAACAGTCCCTTTTCAGAACTAGAAATCCATCTTTTGTTACCTCTTGACACTTTCTGTTTTTCCCTTCTTCATCGTAATCTGCTGCTTGGGGATTGCTCTCTGTGTCTCCTCAGGCTCCTTCAGCATTGTGATTCCTCATCGCGGCATGGTCCTTTTCGGGTCTAGTAGGCTGATATTAGGAGCTGGCACTTCCCAGCAGACCAGATTGGCTGTGGCGAGAGCACATGTCCAGCTTGGCTTTCCTGTTCCTGGAATCCTGCAGCACTTGGAAACCCTTCTCCTGCTTTGCACTAGATAGATCAGTGGTGCCGAACCTAAGGCGGCACGCAGAGCCTTCTCTGCTGGCATGCGTTGCTGCCAGCCGCTCACCACATCAGTAAATACCAGCAGGGGCTGCGGCTCCCCTGCCGGCATTCACTCACTGCGCTGATCCCGGCCACACTGTGACGTCGGTGTGCAGCTGGGATACTCCTCTCCCTCCCGTGATGTCTCCTCTTAGGTTCCGCGAGAGCAGGGAAAGGAGGCGTCCGACAGCACACTGACGTCACAGTGTGCGCCGGGATGCATATTAACTTTTTCCACATCACTTCTGCCCTATTCAGCAATTCCAGCAACCTGATTTGTTGTTTGGGTTGGCTAATTTAACAAACAACCAATCAGGTTCCTGGAATTGCTGAATAGGGCAGAAGTAGTGTGGAAAAAGTAAATATGCTGCCGGATCAGCGCAGAGCAGCAATGCCGGGTAAAGGAGGGGCAGAACTTCCATGAGGAGGAGGGGGTAAGTATGTGGGTCTCTGTGGGGAGTTGTCACTATCATAGTGGGGGCCGATTGGGGGCCTCCCTGTCATAGTGGGCGGGGGGGCTCACTATCATGCTTGGGGCTGCTGGGGGGGGGGGTGTCACTATTACCGCAGGGGCCGCTCTGTGTGTGTGTGGAGGGGTCACTACTACCGCTGTGTGGGGGTCACTATTAATGCTGGGGCTGCTGGGGGGGTGTCAATATTACCGCTGGGAGGAGTGTCAGTATTACTGCTGGGTGGGGTGGGGGGTTGTCAATATTACCGCTGGGTAGGTCACTAGTATCACTGTGACCACTGGGGGGTCACTGTTACCGCTGTGGTCACTGTGGGCTGTCACTATTACCGCTGGGGCCACTATGGGATGTCGCTATTACCGCTGGGGCTGCTGTGGGATGTCGCTATTACCGCTGGGGCCGCTATGGGATATCACTATTACTGCTGGGGTAGCTCTGGGATGTCACTGTTACCGCTGGGGCCGCTGTGGGATGTCACTATTACCGCTAGGGCCGCTGTGGGGTGTCACTATTACCGCTGTGGGATGTCACTATTACCGCTGGGGGTCCTGTAGGATGTCACTATTACTGCTGGGGCCGGTGTGCGGTGTTACTATTACCGCTGTGCGATGTCACTATTACCGCTGGGGGTCCTGTAGGATGTCACTATTACTGCTGGGGCCGGTGTGGGGTGTTACTATTACCGCTGGGGGTTCTGTAGGATGTCACTATTACCACTGGAGAATGTTTACCTGTGGTGGAAATGGGCAGGGCTGTTTCACAATAGACAGCGTGCAGATTTGGGCTGCTTTTTGGATGCGGAAATGCCGCAGAATTTTCCACAGAAATTTCCACTGAGCCCCCCAGATATACCATTGTGATTGACAGATCATTGTCCAGGCTAGCATCCTGCGTACGCCCTCATCTGATTTCGAAAGGGCAGGTTTTTTTTGCGGCTTCGAGCCTCTTGGGAGCTCACCGCTTTCAATTACAATTATTTTCCTCACCAGGGATTCCTTGTTTTCATTTCGTAAGCTCCAGTATGGAGTCTTCAAGACTCTTTCTTCGTGACCCTTTCTCCAGCACCTTCTCCCCACTTTCCCATCTCGTCTCCTAATAACTCGCTCTCCTCTTCTGGGAGGGGTAACGCCTGGATGGAACAATAGGATAAACACTTGCAGCATCCTTAGCCTCGTTTCTTCTCTGGCACTGGTCATTTTCCATTGAGCTGTTGCCGCTCTAAGAGGACATTCCCTTCCGTCATTTCTAGGACAGAATTCACAAGAATTCTGCCTTGGGATCATCATTTACGTTCTTCTTGGTACTCTTTGGTCCTTTCAGCACCAGACCTACTTTGCTCATTCTCCCTCTGCTCAAGGCAGCTCGAAGCAATCTGCCGCAATGTATATCATCACTAGCCAGCATACTGTAGCCAGCTTAGCCCCACATAACAGCTCTCCTGCTATTCATATGCAATGCTGGAAAGTCAGTAATAACATAGCTTTCCTCACCGCTTACATCCATGGGCAGAGAACCGGAGAACCAGCCTCACCTGTCCGGAACATAGCTGTCCAGAGCATAGACTATGCTATTCTATAGAAGGTCTAGATACATTTCCTTATCTGCCGGTAGCAAACCGGAGAATGCACAGTACCTTCCTCTTTGCCTTTCTCTCCTATTCTGTTCTTCAGCCCTTTAAGCTCAAGTCTGTCTTTTCAATCCGCTCGTAATCATTGCTAGTTTGTAACGACCATTGGTTAGTCTATCCATACTGATTAAACCAGAAGCACCTCCTAGTCATCCGAATGCTTAAAGGGGTTGTTCCGCGCCGAAACGGGATTTTTTTTTCAAAAGCCCCCCCCGTTCGGCGCGAGACAAACCCGATGCAGGGACTTAAAAAAAAAAACCGCACAGCGCTTACCTTAATCCCCGCGCTCCGGTGACTTCTTACTTACCGGTTGAAGATGGCCGCCGGGATCTTCTCCCTCGGTGGACCGCAGGGCTTCTGTGCGGTCCATTGCCGATTCCAGCCTCCTGATTGGCTGGAATCGGCACGTGACGGGGCGGAGCTACACGGAGCTGATCTCCGGCACGAGCGGCCCCATTGAGAAAAGAAGAAGACCGGGACTGCGCAAGCGCGTCTAATCCGGCGATTAGACGCTGAAAATTAGACGGCTCCATGGAAACGAGGACGCTAGCAACGGAGCAGGTAAGTGAAAAACTTCTGATAACTTCTGTATGGCTCATAATTAATGCACAATGTATATTACAAAGTGCATTAATATGGCCATACAGAAGTGTATGACCCCACTTGCTTTCGCGGGACAACCCCTTTAATAGGCTTCATGTTCTCTTAGCCCTACCTGGCAGGCATCAGAGGACTTATATGCGCTTAATGGGATCAGGTTGCCCACTCTACCTTTTCTTTGTCCCACCCCTTGGGTACTGCTTTAGAACGTCTTGCTGTGTCCCCCAATGACATAGACGCGGAAACAGGATTTTTACTTGCGGTTAAATCCCTTTCTTGTCACATTCATTGGGGGACACAGCACCCACCCAGTCGTTGTCTTTTTTTACTAGCATTGCTGGTCCTTTTCCAATCAGAAACTCTCAATCTGGCCTGGTTTTCTTTTTTATCTAGGGCTTGTTCTCTGGTTACGGTCTGTATTGATGGCCTTCATGTGTTATGTACAAACTGCTTATGTCCAAACTCTTTTAGCTTAGTTCCTGCAGGAGGGGTATAGCTGGTAAGAGGGACTAACTCTTTCTTTGCTTAGTGTCGTCTCCTAGAGGCAAGAGCTATACCCAGGGGCGTAACTATAGAAGATGCAGGGGATGTGGTTGCACCCGGGCCCAGGAGCCTTAGGGGGCCCATAAGGCCTCTCTTCTCCATATAGGGAACCCAGTACTATGAGTAAAGCATTATAGTTGGGGGCCCTGTTATTTATTTTTGCATTAGGACCTGGGAGCTTCAAGTTACGCCCCTGGCTATACCCCAAGGTCTTGCTGTATCCCCCAATAAACGTGACGAGAAAGTGATTTTATGGTAAGTAACACAAATCCTGTCTTTGCTGCAAAGCAGAGACTTGCATTGCCAGATAATGTTTACTGACATTTGTGTTTTTCCATTTATTGAGAAATAACAGGTCCCTCTCCAAACCCAACAAGTCTGAGAAGATTTCCGCAAAGAAAGCATGCAGCTTTGGCTTTGGACAGGTAATGTTGTGAATGAGCAGTGATGTATATGTTGCATCTTATGATGTAGGACATTAAGTATTTCTGCGCCATACTGTGAAGTTTCCCCCCACTCCTTCTCCCAGCTCATCTCCTTTAGGGCACCTTCCCATGGGCGAGTTTCCCGTGCAAGATTGGTGTGTTGCGAGATACACAAAACTCACATGAAAATACAACTAATTATTTAAATGGGTGTATTTACATCGACGACTTTTCTAATTTTCGCAGCATGTTCTATTTTTCTGGAAGTCTGCTGCAATCTTACTCATTATTTCTATTGGGTGAGAAAAAAAAATCGCATTGTACTTGCAAGTACTTGATTTTTTAATTTTTCCTAATAAAATACACACATTGTAAAAAAGAGGGAGTTGTTGAAATAGTATGACACTATCTATGTGTGATTGTACTGTAAGTGATTACAATATCAGAGCAATATGATAATTTATTGTGGAAAGCTGACCCCTTGAAGGGAGGCTCTAGCACCTGTTGTACCGCCTCTAGCTTGGATACCAGATGTGATACTGGCGGGCATGGAGGCTCTAGTGCCCTGTTGTACCGCCTCTAGCTTGGATACAAGATGTGATACAGGCAGACATGGAGACTCTAGTTCCCTGTTGTACCGCCTCTAGCTTGGATACAAGATGTGATACAGGCAGGCATGGAGACTCTAGTTCCCTGTTGTACCGCCTCTAGCTTGGATACAAGATGTGATACAGGCAGGCATGGAGACTCTAGTTCCCTGTTGTACCGCCTCTAGCTTGGATACAAGATGTGATACAGGGCGGCATGGAGGCTCTAGTTCCCTGTTGTACCGCCTCTAGCTTGGATACAAGATGTGATACGGGCAGGCATGGAGGCATTCAGGTTCTGTATGGTATCCTACGACATATTAGTCCACATTTCCTGTAGTTGAACCTCTAGATCATGCAAACTTGTAGGCAATAAATCTGGCGACCATGCAAGCCACGGACGTGTGACAATGTTGTGGAGACATTTCTGTGACCCCCTTGCTGTGTGCGGCCGAGCATTATCCTGCTGCCTCTTGGAAGCCGCCATAAGGGTTCCCACACACTTGCGTTTGCGTTTTTTGTTAACGCGATTGTCAATGGGACTTTCTAATGTTAAAAACGCAACGCAAGTGTGTGGGAGCTTTAACAGACAACACATGTGGCTGCAGGATGTCCTAAACATATCACTGAGCTGCCATTGTCCCTCCTACCACTACTAGTGGTGACCGACAGAGGCGATGGTGGGTGGGTGTGAAAGGCAGTACATGTAATGGGGTGCCCTTAGACTAAATGTCCTTCAGCCAAGCGCTCCGACAGACACAGGGGCCTGTACTGATGATACCGCCTGTCTCTGGATGGCAGACAATGAAACAGTTGTTGCTGCTTATTTTTGTCAGATGATCCTCTCTCCTGGTGGTCTGTCAAAGGTGTCTTGAGCCCGGGTTGCTTGGTGTGCGTGTCCTCGCACACATCTCCTTTTCCTAACAGTCTGGTCAGAACAGCCCAGGCAATTCGTCAATACGACCATCCAGCTTCTCACATTCCAATAAAACACCCCCTCTCAAACCTTGTTAACTTGGCGTAAGCTCTTTGATTGCATCGTAGAGGCGTCTAGTGGTCAGCAAGCTTTAGAAAACTGGAAAAACAAGTCCCCTACACCCAAGGAGCCTCTGAGAGCCTTTTTGTAGGCCAATGGTGGAAACACTTTTAGGGCTTCAGGTGGCAAGACCGTTCATCTAAGAACGCCAAAACTACAATCATTGGCATATCTGCCTGAAATGTAATTGCATGCCGAGTTTTGCAGCAAAATTACAATTTTTTTAACCAATATTGTACATGTGTTTTTCACATGCATAAAATTGTTCATGAAAATTGCATATTCAGCGAAGCGTATCGCACTTGTAGAGAAAATCACAATTTTACAAGAGTTACATTGGTCCAAGTCTCTCGGACCGATATTGCGCTCGCCTGTGTCAATACAACATCATCACTTGCTTGAAAGGTCATGTGTTTGTTAGGTGTTCTATAGATGACTGGACGGCCCCTTGTGCTGGATGTCCTGCAGTTTGGCCAGATTAGACCGCTATCATCTTGTGCCGCATGAAGTGAAGGTGGGCCGGTATAAAGCCAGCATTATTCAGAACAAAAACTGCTCACATTTAGAAAGTCCGGTCATTTTGCTTTTTTTGTCCAAAGTAACGCATGGTGGGCGCTGAATTAACCAATTTTCTATGAATACATGTGAATTTGGTGCAGGTGCTGTAGAAAACACCTCTGTCCTGTATAATTAATCTGATCCGGTTTGATCCAGTAGATTGTACCTGTCATATACATTTGTGGCATATTAGACCAAATTAGATAATGGTAAAACAAGAAGAAAGGAGAACAAGCTCTATTCATGAGCCCTTGAAATCCCATTTTCAGCTTTATATCTCCTTCTAAATACTTTTTATGGCTTTTCTATGTATTTGATGTTTCTCGCAGCATTATTTTTCTTCTGACTTTCAGTTTTGTGTGCGGGATAATGGCCAAGCTGGATTTATGCTAACTTTCCCTTTCATGGAAGAAAAAAGCCTTCTGCGGGACGAAAGCAAGCCTACATTCTCCTATGCTGCTGGACCATTCATGACGATGACAAAGTAAGACATTACAATCTCCTTCATCACCTTTTTTCGCAGTCCAGCTTTCACATCCGTACATGGCTATGGGGAAAATGATGGTTTGCACTATCCTGCGTATAGTTGCTATACCGATATCCCTACTTTTCCGGATTTTGTCCAAGTTTAGCATCACGTTTCGCCCCAATGCTATCCTACGTTTTATCTCTGGCATAGATTCTCAATCCTGGTCAGTTTTTGAACCAAGAAAGATGGCGTCTCGCACACATTCTATGGCCTCGTTGTCAATTTTGTGAAGAATCTGTGTGGTACAGTCCAGGCAGTTTCATCATGTAGGAATTCTTCTGACTAAAATTGTGACATCTTGAGAGAACACAAAGCCAAGTAATTTCCAGGCGGTCACATTGAGATCACATGACGCACCTGAAGAGAAGTTCTCCAGGAATTTTCACATAGAAAGGAATAACTAAGGAAAGTAATACCAGCTGACTTATATATATTGGGGTCAAGTTACTTAATGAGAAAAAAAGATCACTGGAATGGGCCTTTAATAAAATCCTACATTACAGTGAAAATTGACAGATTGTCATAAGGTTTTCTTCCTACATCCTGGGGACAGTTCTAGAAAACCTGAAGCAGGACTGTTGCAAGAAAACTATGTTCAATGACTCTACTTGTGCATAGAAAAAGGAATATATAGTCTCTTGTAAGAGGCCTATGGTTTCCACCATGTAGCTTCTGACATACAAGTACTGCCCTGTGTTTGAAATGCAGTCTGCACTATGAAAAAAATGCCATAGATATGGCACAAATCATTACAACAATCTTGTTTGGCCACTTATTTCAGTAGTCTAGCGGCAACTGAAGGGATGGGCAGGTGAGGAACAAGGAGTTGGTAATATGTTCCACAATCTCTTGTATCCAGAAGTTATAATTGAGAATCCAATTGATACTATTAACAGAATGGTACCTTAAAATGTGACTGCCCTACTTATTCAGTGTGATCCCTAAGGCCACGGTCACACAGGACGGATTCCCGACAGAAATGTCGTGGTTCTCCGCCGGGAGAACCGCCACGGAAAAAGCCGCGGCGGCTTTGAAGTGGCCCGGCCGCTCGCTCTTACACTGCGGCCGGCGCTCCCATAGAGGAGAGCACTGCTGCAGCGGGAAAAAAAATAGACATGCTGCTTTCGGCAAATTTGCGAAGCAGCAGCGGCTACTGCCGGCTAAGCCGTAGCGGATTTGCCGTCGCGTGTGGACGAGATTTCTGAGAAATCTCGTCCACATGGCTGACTAATCCTGGGATTAGCCAGCCACATGCGGATTTGCCGCGGCGAAATTCTGCATGGAATTTCCGTGGCAAATCTGCCCCGTGTGAACCCATCCTAATGTGCCAGTTGCAAGCATTGGTCACTACACAGGGATCGCAGCAGCGGTAACTGCTCCAACCCATGTGTGTTGCAACGCTGACTGCGGGCTCCCAATCAACAGCAGCAGAGCAGTGGTGGACCCCCGATACTATCTCATAGTATTCTGCATTGAAAACCACTTTAAGTGCCCAACAGTGCTTTCACACAGGAGCGATGATCATTCAATGAATAGAGGTAGAGCGGTGCGGAGATTGCTTGTGCCCGCCTACCCGCCTGCCTCCATTCCCAGCAAACAGGCAGTCGTTCACAGATGAGCAACTGCCTGTTTACACAGGCCGACTGTTGTTTGATTCTATGTCTGCACAAACTGAACGATGAGTGATATGCCATAGAATTATCGTTCGCCATTCAGTTGCTGGTATCTCTTATACTGAACGATCATTCAGATTAGTATGTTCCAGCAAGAATCTGAATGATAATCGTTCCATGTAAATGAGCTCTAAGGGGGCTTTCAAATGAGTGGAATATTTCTGCACAAGATGCAGTTCAACTGCCGCTGCGGGATTCCACTCCAAAACTTACACGTCACATGCAGATTTTGATGCAGAATTGTCAGCTGTAGAGATGAGCGAACGTACTCGGTTCGGGTGTTTTTGGACTCGAGCACCGCTTTTTCCGAGTTACTGACTACTCGGACGAAAAGATTCGGGGGGCGGCGTAATAGAGCGGGGGGGGGGGGGGGTAGCAGTGGGGAACAGGGGGGAGCTCTCTCTCCCTTCCCCCCTCTCACTCCCCTCCTCTGCAACCCCCCCCCGCGCCCCCCGAATCTTTTCGTCCGAGTAGTCAGTTACTCGGGAAAAGCGGTGCTCGAGTCCAAAAACACCCGAACCGAGTACGTTCGCTCATCTCTAGTCAGCAGTAATTTTTAATTCTGCATCAAAATCCACACTGCGGCTGCAGATTTTGGTGTGGATGTTTCCCCGTCTTGTGTTCACAAAATACCGCGTTCGGAACTGTGGCATTTTACAGCGATTTTGCGTAGCGTTTTCAAATGCATTCTGCAGCATTTGACAGCGTTTTTTAACGCACCCCATCATTGTGATGAGTTGTGTTAAAAAGCTCTTAAACACACGAAAATGGAGCAGACAGCGCAAATCTGCGAGGCCCCATTTAAAATTAATAGGAGAGTTATATAGTGCTAAGTGCTGTAAAAAGCGGGCTGTTTGAGAGCAGCTTAACCCTTTCCAATCAATTGTCTGACGTCTGAAGACATTCTGATTGAAGGCTGTACAGCTCCGATGTCGGAAGACATCCGGCAGGGTATTCTTACTGTATATTACTGGCCGCTCTGTTGTCGGGGGGCCTCTCCAGCATGTCCCATACCGCAGTACTGACTCTAACCAGCAGATGGCGCCATTATATAATGGCAGAATGAGAAAGTCCCGTAGGAAACTCTGAATCCAAAATTGGATTGCAAAGGGTTAAAGGTGGCTTTACATCAGACAGCTATGCTCCAAACAGTCACTTGGTAAAGTGAATGTAACCAAAGTTGTTTCTTATAAACACGGCCACCATCCGGGTGACGACCAAGCATTCGTCTGCTAGCTGCTTTGTTTCAGTTCACCTAAAAATAGTCGCGGGTGGATATCATCTGGTGTAAACAGATAATTGTTTGTCGGTCGACGACTCGCCAATAGCATTGTGAGAAGGTGCGCACTTCAGTGGCCATGAAATTGTAGAAGTGAACAATAATCGCTCTTTTTAAAAAGACACAAACAAGTTGTGGAGAAACTGTTCAAACAGTAGTTGTCCTGTGTGAAGGCCCTCGTATAGTGCACTGTCCTATACAGCCATATGTAGAAGCTGCGCAAGAAAACGCTGCAAAATGATAGCACAAAATACATGCATTTAAGTGGAAACAAATGCCCCCAAAGGTGTTCACAGCCTTTGAGCTCATGTTTTGTTTTATATATACACCCGATCAAAAATGTGTTTCTATCCCAAACATATGTTTATGTGTATGTCCACAGTAATCTGCCTTAGGCCGCCTGTCCACGGCTGCAACAGAATATCGCAAGTGATTTTCTGCTGCGGGGGAGCACTAAAGGTCACCGCGATGAGCCTATCCTAATGATTGGTTCATCGCTGCATGCCACGATTTTTAGGCGAGAGCAGATAATCGCTATGGACTTCCCGCTCGTGTACATCGGGCTCCGCTTCCCATAGTTATCCTATGTAAAGCGTTTCAAGCGTGATCTGCGTGCGATTTATCACCGTGGATCACGCTATGAAGTATCGCCCGTGGACAGCCAGCCTTAAAGGGGTTGTCCGGCCATAAACATTAGGTCTCATTACTTCTGTTTGCCCAATACAATGCACTTTGTAATATACATTGTGCATTGTAAATTAGGCAAACAGAAGTTATTCACTTACCTCTTGGCTGCCCCCCCCCTGTGTTGCTCCTCGGTTGCCATGGTTCCTGGTTCCGACAAGTCTCTTCTCCTCTTCTTGTCGGGACGACCGGGGACGCGCCTCTCCAGCACAGCTCTGTGCATGTGCAGAAGAACTTCAGCCTGGGAAGCTCAGCTCTGCAGGGGAGGCGTGGCTGCTGGCTCTTCAACTCCAAGGTAAGAATGAGAGGAGGGGCGGGCTCTCGTGGGGGGGGGGGGGGAGGAGGGGGGAGGATGGATGGATGTGTGCAAGTGGCTGTCAGAAGTTGGGGGGGGCGCTGCAGTGATGTGTGTGTGTGTGTGTGTGTTTGTGCAATGTCAGGAGACCCGGCTGTCAGAAATCCCGGGGGGAGGGGGGAGGGGGGGGGTGCTGTTAGTGTACTTGTGTGTGGGCACTGTAAAGGGGGACTCTGTGGGGGAGGTCACAGGGGGGGCATTGTATAGGGACGCTGTGGATGGGGGGGGCATGTGGAGGGGGGCTACTTTGGAGTGCAGTGGGGGGGACTCTGGGGGGTGGCATGTGTAGGGGGGGTACTACGGAGGGCACTGTGGGGGGGAATACTGGGGGGGGCACTGTTGAGGGGGGACTGTGGAGAATGCTGTGGTTGGGGGAATGAGGGGGGTTACTTTGGAGGGCACTGTAGGGGTGACACTGGGGGGCATGTGTAGGGGGTACTGTAGAGGGCACTGTTTGTGGCACTGTGGGGGATCATTAGGGGGGCACTGTGGGAGAGTGCACTGTGGGGGGGGGGTCATTGTGAGGGGGGGGTCGCTGTGGGAGGGGCACTATGGGGGCATGTGTGTGTGTGGGGAAATGTTTTGTTTCACTTTAGCAGGGTGGGGGGGCAGTAGGTAGCCTTGCAGTGGGGGGCTGCAGGAGAGTTGTCTCTGGGCTCTCCCCTGCCCCTCTCCATTCACTATCTACACTGTGCTGCTATTTACACTCATACCAGGATTTCATCCTGACATGAGTGTATAACGCAGTCTCCCCTGGCCACACCCCCTCTGATTATAGTATGCAGCAGGGGGCGGGGCCTGGGCGGGGAGAGACTGTAGAGCAGTTCAATAGAGGTGGGCGTGTTGTGGGCGGGGCTAGGACGTGAGCTGAGGGAAATCCTGCCTTTTCATGTCTCTTACTACCATCGGGAGCGCGCACACAGAGGAGGGAGAGCGCAGAGCATGTGAGAAGGCAGCACAGAGGCGCCATCTTTGAAAGCTGCAGTGAAGATCAGATTCTAAGGTAAGAAACTGACATTGCAGCTGATCTGCCGGCCGGTTTGAGCCCCTGTATGCTGTCTGTTACTATCCTTACTGAAAGGAAAGCAGCAGCATTATAAAAAATTTTTACCCTGTGTGGCCGGACAACTCCTTTAACCTATTCCAAATGCTGTCTGGTTTTGTTAATTAAACTTTAGATTGTTATATTGTCTACACTTTTATAAAATTCCTGAAAATCCTTGTCAATTCTCCTAGCTTGCTGTGGGGAAGTACAGAAGTTACAGTAAAGGGGTTAGGGGACAATGTTCAGAACAAGTGCTTTGCTGATCTTCTTATAGCCGAAGAGGAGAATATGAGGTACGTGAGCCTTTCTATTTTTCTTTTTCTTCTTCCTCTCCTTGATTTACAGTAACTTTCCTTGTGTTATGGCACTCACTAAGACAAGTTTCGGTGCTATATAGTGTGTTACAGGTCTGTTCCTTCATTCATCACTAGTCACTCCACTGTATGGCTACAATTTCAAGAAGGAATAAGACTTACTGGGCAAGATCCAACTTCCAAGCTTTCATACCTACTTTGAGTCTTCTTGCTCCTTAGCTATTAGTAGAGACTTCCAGTGGGTACAGAAGCGTAGGCATGGCCATCTCTACCTCTGGGCCCAGAGTGCAACTAATCAGGGCACTGACCAATTGGAAAGGGGAATCGGAGGTCAGCCTGATGTACCACCAATCGTGTAGTTATAGGGATCGCAATGGTTGCACTTCCTAGTGGGGCCTTACGCTATTGGGGCACACAAGCCATCTTACCAAACTGACACTTCCTGCCCTGTTAGTCATTTTACAATGATTTGATTCCACTGCCTAAATCTACTGTGAGCTGTGCATTCACCAGTGTGTGAATTGTCAGTCATCGTGTCTTATCTGCACTACTCATTGGAGTAGAGGAGAGTGCAGACAGGAGAAGATGATTTCCGAAGATGATTTATGCCCACACGGCTCTGAAGTAAGGAACCAAATTAGTGTTAAATGATTAACAGCACAACCAGGGAGAGGCAGAGGAACTTATGGAGGGCAATAAAGGATATTTAATACATGGTGGAGGGCCATAAAGGGGGGGGGGGGAGTTATTACATTTCTGGAGAGCAATAAGGGATCATTTATTACACAGGGTACAGAGAGCTCTATTATCTCCTGGCAGCACAGAAGGCACAATAAGTGAGCAATATTACATCATCGGGACTCTCTAAAGGGGCACTGTTTCTACATTGGGCTACTAAGGAGGCATTATTACAGGGGGCATCTGGGCACTATTAATTTGTGGGGGAACAGCCCAGAAGTCAAACAATTGCAGAAATATAGATTATATATGTGTAGCCTGAGAAGGGAGCACATCAGAGGTGAAACCAGCCTAAAAAAAAGGTGGAAATTTTGGTAGAAGCCTTTTTTGGATTAAAATATTGTAAACTGTTCAGAATTACGCCACTAAAGGCACCTTGTAACAAAATAGGTGAGCATTAACAGGGGCGGATGTGGCTATCCAGCCCAACAGATTTGCTATATATAGTATAGGAGCCATACGCTTCTTAACATGTTGGATGCATCTTACTCCAGTGGAGTTCATATTGAGACAGGGATATGAAATTCCAGTCTTAATAACTTCCCCTAAGTAGTTAAAATCATTGTAATATGAATACAACTATATGTTAAAGGTTCTGGGAAAACTGATAATATGAACAAAAAGGGTCTCTCCAGGGAAGCTCCTAACAAAGTTTTAAAAAGTACCAGTAAGGGATGGTTGTAAGAAAATTTTTTTTAAATCCTTTGGAGTAGAATTTTAAAAAATTTTCACATTAACACCTTTGGTGACATTCAATATGCATGTATGTCAGATGCGCATGGGGTTTATATGGAGTGGGCTTAGGAGTCAAACCTGCACGATACACAGGGTATAGATACCTCGTGTCAAAAACTGCCAACATCCAGCCTCATCGGCCAGAATTGGAGATAATAGAGACCCTGGCCATTAACCCCTTACTTGCTGCAGCATTTAAATAGCTTGACAGAGGGAGGGGGGGCTACCTCTATCTCCCGGAGAGCACCTCAGTGAGGAGATTGTGTCATGCTGTTTGATTCCCCTGTGGTATGAGTTAGTAAGATGCCCTTAGAAGCACATTAGTATAGTATACAATATAAATGATCAAACGTCTGCAACTTGTGGCCCTACGTAGGGAATAAAAGAAATGTAAAAGTAGCTTAAAGATTTTTTTTAATTACTTTAAAAAAATATTAAAAGTTTAAACCCTCCCTTTTCCCATTTTTATTGTAAAAGCTAAAAAAAAGCATATTTGGTATTATGTCGTCTATAAATGTCCAGTTAATTAAATTAGCGTTATTTATCCTGCACAGTGAATGCTGTCAGAAAAAATTACACAATGCTTGAATTCAACAGAAAGCAATCAAAAAGCTATATATGAACAATAATGGAACCAGTAGGAATTACAGGTCATCCTGCAGCAAACAGCCCTCACACAGCCTGATTGATAGAACAATATCATTTCTTTTGGGGGTTATTTCTATTGACTTTTCTTCAATATTCTAAGTTGCTGTAAAACTGTTCTAATGCTTAGAGAAATACTGCAGTGTTCATGTAGTTCCTGCATTCTTCTGCTTCACAGTTACCTGCAGCATCCTCTTATCCTTCAGCTGTTAGCACTGTCAACATCGCCTTCTCTGGATAGAAAACAACTGGTGTTTGAGCGGGTCACATTTGGGTCCTTTTACAGCATTTTACATGAAAAGGTAATTTCCAGAAATGGCTCTAAGGCCTCATGCACAAGGGACGGATTTTTGCTGTGGAATCCGGAGTGGGCATCTGCAGCAATAACCCTCTGCAGCATGCTATGGAAAAGTGATTCTTCATGCACAGAGCGGAAACCAGTTGCGGTTTCCGCTTGCAGATTAAAAATTGCAGCATGCTACATTGAAGTCTATGGAAGCCTTCCGACCCGCGGCCTGTTCACAATCGACATTGTGGATGGGCTGCAGATACCGCCGGAAAAGCAGGAGTTTAAAAAATAAATTAATCTGTACTGCGGCAAGCAGTGCGGACCATCTGCCGTACAGAGAAGCCAGAAGAAGACGGGTATGCGCGGACGCTGGTGAAGAGGGCCGCCTGCACACACAGGTATGCAGGGTCACCCGCCATGGTCAGGGCTGGATTCTGTGCAAGATTCTGCAGGCGGAATCCGAACCTGTCGTGTGCATGAGGCCTAAGTCAGTGTGGAGCATGATGTTTTTTATTACTGTTAAAGCAGCTTTTATGGTTTGAATGCAAAATATGTGTAAATATAGATTTTCAGATGAAGTGATTAACGTTGCAACCTCCACAGCTGCTGTCTCCATCATGCCTCAGCCTTGTCTCCTAGATATGTCTTCTTCTCATTTCTGCAGAGCTCTTGGATAAGATTTAAAAGGACAGCCCAGTTTGGGCAATGTAGGTCCCGCTGTCTGCAGTTCATCACTGCTGAAAACCACGACTTTTGCTGATTTCGGAGAATCGTAGTGTAAATGTTTATCTGGCCTCCAATGACTCTACATGGAAAGTGAAGCATGGGACTGCTATTATATAAGGCTGTTAGCGCTCATGTAATAGTGCAAATTGCTGTGCTGCACTTGCAGGTTCAGCCTGACAGTTGTCGGGAAAATGCGAGTGCTAGCAGCAGCTGTGAGTGTTCGTATAATATCATGCATATAGGACGACCACTGATATCTTTGGCCTTTTCAGTGAACACCTGGTGTGCTCCAGAGCCAAGAACAACCTTAGTAGGGTAGATTTAAGCAGTTTAGCTTAATCCAACATCCTTCTTCTAAGGCTAGGGCTAAGCGATGACGTGTGTCACACAAAATCAAGTCTCACAAAAGTTATATGACAAAAAAACTTTATGGAGCTTGTCTGCAACTTAAGGCCCATTTACTCGGAGCGATGATCGCTCAAAGATCACTCAAATGACAGTTTGAGTAACAGCTTTGAGCGATCATTTTGCATAAACTATTAAGTAGCTACTCAGCTACTAATATCTATTTATTGTGCAAATGAAGCCTTTAGCTGAAAGCATTTAATAGCCCAAGAGCTCTTATCTGCTTTCAGTTTTTTTGTTCTCCGATGGGAAACAATGCTATCAGCACTACCCGCGGAGAACTGCTGATAAGGCCGAACAACGATTTTTAGGTTGGCCTGAATTTAACGATCAGCTTGCAGTGCATGAAAAGTGCATGATGGGCGCGCGTTTAGACGCAATGATTATCGCTCAAACGATTGCTTTTTAGCGAGTTTTGAGTGGTCATCGCTCTGTATAAATGGGCCTTTACTGTTATTTGACTGTGTTAGAACTGCAATTAAAAAAGACTGGTCGCAGGCAAGCCACGGTTGCATACTTTTTACATTGATTTCTGGTTTGGATTTTGTGCAACTATTGTGTCGCAATCGCATCAGGTCAAAACACAGTCCCCTTGACAATCATTCGATTCAACATCGCATTCAAAACTGTGATCTTTATGTCGCACTACACATGTCGTTGTGTTACCCTAGCTTGTAATCAATAGTATGGCAGCTACACCAGTGCAGTGTATTAGCTATTGGCAGAAATGTGTAATTTTGCAACACTTTTTCGTACAATGAAATTAGCTGCTAGCTTTTCTGTACTGTTAATCTTGATATCTTCTGACATTTTCAGCGCTCAGAATACCCAATATTGCACTTAGGAACAATAGTTCACATACTCCTCCAGATGATTGAGGCGCTCGTATTTCTGCACTGGCGTGGATTCATCCATCGCTCCTTTTCTTCACATGCTATTCAGCTGGTAACAGCAGACAGAGCCAAGATAAGCAACTTTGAGTATATGGTAGAAAGGTAAAGAACATTTCTTATGTGTACATGTTCTGTTATAGTAAAGGTTATTAGTTTTGGCATGTATAGATATAGAGTCTGTCTTTGTTTTTCTTTTTGTCTATTCCTAAAATATGAAAAAGGGTTGTCCCGTGAGGAACATTTATAACTCATTTACAGAATGAGTGATCTATGATGACGTGGTTGGAGGAGTCACATGAAGAGACACAGCGGGATACCGCCCCCCTGTGTCCCTAGATACCCGATATGCGTCTAGCCCACCCTTGGAGACGCTCCGCTTCCTGGATCAACAACCACGTGATCTGGGATGACGTGGCGGAGAAGTTCCAGGAAGAGACACAGTGGGATTCCGCCCCCCTGCGTCCTTAGATACCCGATACACGTCTGGCTGGCCCTTGGGGGACGCTCCGCCTCTTGGTGTAGCAACCAAGTACTTCCCCTCCTAGTTGGACTCCCGGTCATGTGACCGGGTCACATTGCGATATCGGGAAGTAACGTAGGATACATTTTAATATATATATAAAACAATAATGATTGTAATAATGTGCCACTTAATGAGAAGATGGGAAACCATTTATAACACTATGGTTACTATATGGAATATGTGCAGTGTGGTAAATCCCTTTCCTGTCCCTCCCCTTCCCCTTACCCTCAGTGTATGCTTTTGCTATAAATGGAGACCATCTCCCTACTGTTGCCCATGCTTGATAAAGGCTTGACACAAGCCGAAACGCGTTGCAACGCCCACTCATTTGTTCTTTTATTTAATAAATCCTCTTAAAGAATATTCCTGCATCGTTGAAACTTCTCTGCCTCTGGGGATTTTGGGGTGCCAGGAATCCAGGCACCCCACAACAAGTAAGACTTCTACACCTTGCCAATTTTCGATGGAGCGCATAAAGTGAGTTCTTTGTTTCTCTTAATATACATATTCATTTACAGAATATGTGATCAATGTATGATCGCTGGGGTCTCACTGCTCGGAATCCAATTATGAGAATGGGGGCTTCTACGTGCCTGTTTTGAATGGATCATTGGTAATGTGTGCACCATTGATCATAGATTTATCCCCTTTCCCATGGACAGGTGCTAAATTGTGTTTGTAGAGCTACCCTTTTAGGGCCTGTGTCACACAAATGTATTTGTGCAGCGTTTTACATGCAAAATATGCAGTGAATAGAACCCATTGAGTTTTGTTGGTGCATTCAATGCATTTTGTTTTCACAACAAATATACAGTATGCTCTATTATCCTGCGCATTGGCTCACAAAAATAGCACATATTGAACTCATTAACTTAATTGCCACTTCAGTGAATGAGAGCATGGTTCTGTGCTTTAAAGCATCTGCAATAAGTACATTAAAACACGCGGATGTCCATGTAGATATGCAACACCCATTGTGCAAATATGCGGGGAAAATGTACTTACCCGGCCTTAGGGTAGATTTCCGCGTTTGCTCAGAAATGTATGTGACTATCCTGTTCATCTAAATGAGGCTTCCAGGAATCCATGCACCACCTGCAGAAATAACCAAATCTAAGAGTATGAATAAAGAATAAGGATGAGCGAGTATACTCGCTAAAGCACTACTCGCTCGAGTAATGTGCCTTAGCCGAGTATCTCCCTGCTCGTCCATAAAGATTCCGGGACCGCTGCGGCTGACAGGTGAGTCGTGGCGGGGAGCAGGGGAGAGATCTCCCCTCCGTTCCTCCCCGCTCTCTCCCGCAGCTCCCCGCTCTGCGGCGGCTCCCGAATCTTTAAGGACGAGCAGGGAGATACTCGTCTAAGGCACATTACTCGGACGAGTAGTGCCTTAGCGAGTATACTCGCTCATCCTTAATAAAGAACAATCACAGACCTCTCTATAACAAATCTGCTGTGTGACCTCCCATGTGCCTCTTTGATATTGATTGTCACAATGAAGAATAGTTATAACAAAATGCAGTCCTATATTCAATCATCTACTTTACACAGATTTCATGATTGCCTACAAGTTTTACTAGAAGTTTGTCTAATATCAGTGTTGCTGGGCGACTATAACAACATCTTTTTGATGTCCTATTTCCAGTAGTTGCCCTGTTTAGAAAATCTAATTCTTCTTCTCTTATAGAGATTTCTGTGTTGTGGATTTTGGGGCAGATTAGCTGCAGACAGATTGTGGTATGAACTTAATCCGCATGTGAATTGCTCTAACAAGTATGGACTGTCCAAAACTGAGAACTCCTGTAAGAGTACTATACTAAGTAGAATTATTTAATGCAGGAAAGATTTTATTGAAATCTAGAACTATATAGGAATTGTACAAGACAGTGAGGCTAATTCACTATTGGAAATTCAGCAATTTTCTGGTGCAAATTATGCCGGAAAACTGGGAAACATTCTTTGTGCCACATTTACTACACTATGATGACAAAAGTATTGGGGCACCCACTAATTCTGTGCTATCAGGCAAAAGGGATATGCAGATTGGTTGTGCGAGCATAAGGTATAAAGGAGAGCATCACACAGGCATATCCCAGGAACCATCAGAATACCACAAGGTGTAGAGTTAACAGACTTTGAACGGGGAGAAGAGAGTGTGGAAAATACTGGTGTGAAGGCGCAACACTCCAAGCTAGTAGAAGATTAAGGTCCAATATGCGATAGTGAAAGCACTTCTTTTTTATTATTTAACAAAATAAAAAAACAGCAAGTGAAAACGCATTTCGGGGACGAGACCCTTCGTCAGTTCAGCTGTATTAAACACGACAGGATGCCTGGGGGTGACACATTTCCAATGTTTTTGGATGTACCACAGGTCCTGTATGTGGCAGGGAGACAGGGAGGAAAGAAGACTTTGAACAGCGTATGTAAGTATGTTGTCACCTGAGCAACCAATCAGTACGGGACATCGCAGCGCTTTTGTACCGTCCAAAGCCCACTGTTGGCAATGTTATTCGGATATAGAATATATCTGGTGTCTGCGGTGCAGTAACATTCGGGGAGCTCTCTAAACTGATAGAAAGTGGACAACGAAGCCTTGTACGAGCTGGAAGGCATCATGCAAATCATTTGCCAAAGCACTCACTCAGGTGGTCTCAGACTATTGGAAGTCCCACACACATTAGCACCAGAACCATCCGTAGGGAACTGCATGTGAAGGGTAACCATGGATGAGCGACTGCACACAAGCCCAACATCACAGCATGAATGCACAGAGGCGTCTGTAATGGAGCTTGTTGTGAACTGTTGAATCGTAGTACGCTATCTTCTGACCAGGTGATCGCATTTGCCTGGATCAGATTGTCAGTGTGGCGGTTGCCTGGAGAGCGGTTTCGACGTGACTGGATCGTCACAACAGTGAAGTCTGGCAGGGATTCTGTTATAGAGTGGAGGACTTTCTGCTGGGAAGGACCAGGGCCATTGATTATAGTGAAGTCCATCCTCAATGTCGAAGGGTATTGTGACAGTGTGGTATTACCTACCCTGTGTCAATACCTTGGTTCAGCTCCGTGTCTCTACCAACATGACCGACACCATGCCATACAGCACGCAGTGTTGAAGCTTAATTTAAGGAGCAGGATGTCTGCAAACTGTACACATGACCGTTTATTCTGAAAAGTCAACTGAAATGACCGGTACGCTTTAAGGTATTTTTTAACATTTTTGTTTGTCTTCCAGCAAAGTTATGGTGCCGTGTGATGGAATCATTCATTTCCCAATACCTAAACAGTTGTATTGCTGGGCATCTCCTGAAATAGTTGCGGGAAAAACTGGTACTGTAAAGTCTGATCTTTACAGTTTCTGTGTAGTGATGCAAGAAAGTTTAACAGGTACATTGATTTGTGTTTGTTTCATACTGAGAGCATTTACAAGAAACCTCATTTTTAGTTTTATGTGACAGGATGTAGCAAAAGATTAGAGCTAAAAACAAAGGAAAAGATTTAGCAAACACACTTATTATTGCCTATAAATACATATTTTTCTGCATTTTTGGAATGATGTGTAAGGCCCCCTGTCCACGGCAGTAATTTCGCCGACGGTAAATCGCTGGCGAATCACGCCGTCTGAAGCTTTCCATAGCTTTGCTATGGAAAGCGCCGGCCCCATGTCCATGAGCGGAGAATCGTTGCAATTCTCCGCTCGCGGCCGGCAATTCGCAGCATGTTGTGAATTGCCCCGATTCTCCGCGGTTAGCCTATCAGATTAGGCTGACTGGCGGAAATTCGTCTGCGGCTGCTGCTCCCGGGCGGCAGTAGGGATACTGCAACGCCCGTGGACAGGGAGCCTTACACAGGAATGCATGTAAGTGAAGTTTTTCTGTCTTCAAACTTTTGGCCATGTATTATAACTACAGTGGGTATGGGAACTTCGGCCATCAGTGATGCCAACCCTTCTGGCATTCTTTAAAGATTTAAGATTTAAAATGTTTAACTTGAAATCTCCCATACAATGCTACATGACACAAGCCATATATATTATGGGTTTATTCACCCATTGCAGTAATGGGGCAGTTTACTCACAATTTTGGTATGAATAAACCCAAATGGTAAAAAATTCTTTCTGGACCTTTTGTTCTCGCAGTTCCTAATTTACGGATTATCTTTACATTTTAGACTCTCTGCCATGGAATGGGGTAGATGGCGAAGCAGTTAGGGATGCCATGGATTCTGGACATTACTTGACTGCTGATCCAGCTCTTTCGGAACCATATTATTCTTTAGTCAGCACTGGGATTCAGGCTAGACCTAAGGAACGGACAACACAGCTTCAGGATATTGCATATATGCTGAAGAATGATGTGAAGGTAGTTGGATTATAGAATATATTCAATAGCCTTGTTGCCCATATTTTATATTGAGGGACCTTAAGACGGCACAGTCTTAACTTTTTTGTAGTGCGATCAAATAACTTTTCAATTGACGCTTATTGAAAAATCTTTGCCCTGTGCATATAGTCTTCACTCTCCCAGACAGCGGTCACATGGCCATTAGTAGTCATAAAAATTGTGCTGCACAAATACGACACCAGATTTACTGGATAACGATAGAACGGCCACATGAAAACAAATTAAAGGTGAAGATTTTTTTTTTGTATAAAATTAAATTGCCAAATTGAATTTGAGTTCTAGTAGCATGGCCAATTTTAATAAATAGAAAACGCACTTAATCCCAGACAACCCTTTAACTGCTATTATACCGAGCCTGTAGAAAATGCTGGTATAGAATAATAGAAACGAATTGGTGGAGCAACCCAAGTAGATTATGCAAGTATGAAGTAGGAGACAATGTCCTCTTTTTGGAGAAAGATGAGTTAGGGATTTGTTTTCCATATTTTAAGAACCCCGGGAGGGATTTTCCATGAATGGAACTGGCAGCTCACCCCAAATCCTGTTGTGCCCAACTGAGTGAACGTTTCCATCTAATAAGCACTGCGGAATACGTTGGCGCTATACAAATAAAGATTATTATTATTAAAGACAATTCTTAAGGTATGTGATGCAACCTCCAGGTGTAATCTAATTACATGAGATTAGTTATTGCCAAACTTCTCTATGTATTAAAACCAGTTTTGAGGTTAATGAACCTCTTCCTCAGTACTTGCTAGGATACACGTCTGGGAGCTGACGGTGTATTTTGCAGAGAGGGTTGGACAATTGCTGATGTAAAAAGTGCTGGGTATTTTGTGCTCTGAAGCCTGTGAATGGAGCCGTGGACTATAGTCATAGTAATGCAAGATATAGTTTCTCAAGATATGAAGTAAATGTCTCATAGGCAGACCACCACCTTATCAGATGGAGGGTCCCCTGATCCTCCTTCCACTAGGTGTTCTGGCTACATCCAGCTGCAGGGTGTAATACAGAGCTGACCGCTCATGTAGACGGACTCAAGTCTAGATCTGAGGAGCTTGGCCACTGTCATCTCTCCAGGAGAATTAATATAGACCGCTGGAGCCGCAGGGCATTTTACAGGTGAAGAATGTTTTTGTTTTTTTTATTACATTTCCTGCTGCCGGGTTAGTTTTTAAATCTCTCCAATAACCCTTTTAATCCTGCTCAGGCTGTCTCTGTGGGACTTTCTAGGGCTTTAATCAAATACAAGATATATTTAAAAAAAAAATCCCAATAGCAGTAAAATTGCAGCATTTTAGCTCTAGCAACTGTCTGCACTGCCTTCTGTAAGCGTGGTTGATCTCTCATGTCAATATTCATTATTTTGCACTGCGGCTGAGCTAATCTGTCTTCAATATTTTCTGAATAGGATGGAGACAAAATATATGTAGAATCATCTGGTGTAATGTTAAGGAGATAGTAAATAATTATTATACAGTCTAACACTAAGCAGATAGGCTGCATTTGTAGCCTATATTGGGATTTTACACTCGCTGTATTGAAAGACAGCTGTAAAAGATGATTCTGTTTACTACTAAAATTTTAGGAGTGAAATGCTTTTTGCTCAGTGCCTGGAACCGTGCGATATTTGGATTCCCCGGACGACGCACTTTAACGCTTCCCACTGGACTGGGGCTGGTGTTTGGTTGTTCTGGTGGTTCGCTATGAATCCAGTGATTGCATCCTTAATGTCTGAGACACAGAGGGAATCACGGAGCAGGTTGTCGTTGAGTCTCCACGAGGTGATTCCCGCGCGGCCTGGGCGTACTGAGAACCCACCGTACACTGGGGTGTGGTCTGACCAGATAAAGTCGCCCAGGGAGCACCTCGGGGAGCAGTCCAACAGACTCTGTGAGACTAGGAGCATGTCTATCCGTGAGTACGTGTTGTGTACTGCTGAGTGGAATGTGTAGTCCCTGTTCCCCGGGTGAAGGATCCTCCACAGATCCACCAAGTGTAGGGCGTGTAGTGTTTTTTTGAGTCGCTGTAGTGCTGATCGGGGTACAGAGGTCCTACCTGATGAAGAGTCTATTTCTGGGTTCAGTACCAGGTTCCAGTCCCCTCCTAGGATAATTTTGGATCCGCTGGCGAATTCGGCCAAGTGCTTTAGGATCTTGGTAGCCGTTGGTACTTGTTCCTGGTTGGGAAGATAAATATTAGCCAAAGTATACAACATATCAGACATTTCTATTTTTAGGAAGACAAATCTGCCCTCTTGGTCTGTTGCGGTGTCCATTACATTGTATCTAAGGTTTCTGTGTAAGGCTATAGACACCCTTCCCGCTTTCTTTGTGGGATGTGGGCTGTGGTACCAGATGGGATATAGTTTGGAGTTGCATGCTGGAACATTGTCTGCTCTAAAGTGGGTTTCCTAGAACATAGCTACCTGAATTTTTTTCTTGTGGAGATGGTAGATTATCTGACCTCTTTTCTGGGGGGAGTTTAGGCCCCTGGCGTTGTATGTGCTACATGTCAGCTCAGCCATGGTTGTCTTCAGTGGAGAACCGCCTTCTCGTAGAGCCCCCACCGCCCCCAGGTTTGGGGAGGGAGTTGGGAAAAGAGGGGGGTGGGGGGAAAACATGTGGGGTAAATCAAGAAAAAACAAAAACAGCAATAAAAACAAATAACTGGTGGTAAACTGGTGTTCTATCATATTCCGATAGTTTGCGAGGGCTAACTTTGCCATCGCTTGTGCTATAGTAGCAGAAACTAACAAATTTACGAGCTTTCGCTCCCTACCCCTATGACTTTAAACTTGTTGTAGTGAGTCTGATTCCCAGAACCCCTTGGACCCCAAGAAACTCGCCTTTCCCTTTGCAACTTTGCCTCGCTCTGCCGAACAAGCGAAGTGGTGGTTAAGTGTTCTTTTCAGGTTGGTTTTCCCGACTTGGATTTCTGAGGTTCCCCAGTCTCCTGGGGTCTCTCTCTTCGTCGGCGCGATCTGCGTTCCACCGTCTGCCATTCAGTTCTTGGAGGTGGTGTTGGCAGGGAGGCTGATTTGGGCCAGTCCGGTAGGGACACAAGTGGCAGCTCGAAGGTCCCCAGGAAATTGGGTAGGTCTCCCAGGCTTCGGAATGTGGCTGTTTTACCTCCCTTGCTGGTGTGAAGCTGGAATGGGAATCCCCAGCGATAAATGATTTCTTTATCCCGCAATAAAGTGAGTAGGGGCTTCAATGCTTTTCTTAGCTGGAGGGTCCGCTGTGATAGATCTGTCAGGATCATTAGTGGAGTTCCTTTGTAGGACAGGTCGCTCTTTTTTCTAGCTTGGTGGAGGATTTGTTCCTTCAGCTTGTAGAAATGCACCCTGCAAAGGACGTCTCTTGGTCTGGTCGGATCAGTGGGTTTGGGTCCCAGCGAGCGGTGAATTCTGTCTATCTCTATTTCTGTGTCCGGTGGTCTCTGTAGCAGGTTGTTAAAGAATTCTCTTGCCGATTTGTCTAACTGGGCGTTTTCAATTTCCTCTGGGAGGCCTCTGATTCTTAGGGTATTCCTCCGGTGACAGTTTTCTAAGTCGTCAATCATGTTGTATAGTTCGGATATCTGGTAGGAGTGCTGGGTGAGCTCTTGGGCGTGGTCGTTCATGGTATTAGTAACTATCTCTTGCTCCCCCTCAATCTCTTCTAATCTCTGACCTAGATGCCGTATATCTTGTTGTAAGGCAGCGATGTCGTTCTTGTGGGATGTTTCCATCTTCTGGAAGAGGCCGTTGATTTCGCTTTTAGTGGGGAGGGCTCGCAGGTGTTCCTTCCAGTCCCATTCCCCCGGGGGGTCATGTCTCGGGGGCACTAGGCACATTACTCTGCTCGCACTCTTCTGCTTCGTGCTCATGTGTGGTGTGGTGCTTGTGGCGGGCAACAGAGAGGGGGGTGCGGAGTCTTCTGCGCTCGACCCTTCTGACGCGCTGGTCGCGCTTGCGGGCTCTCTTCTCCCAGGGCCGCTTACTTCGCCCCTTCTCTGTGTGGGTCTCTGAGGCTGGGGGGCTGCTGGACATGGGGGCCACTGCCTCCTGCTGCCATGTTTTGTGCGGCTCTCTCTCCCCTGTGGTCAGCTAGCAGGGTCTCTTCTGTCTCCCTGTCTCTTGTGCCCTGGACTGGGGTGTGGGACTGTCCCCTTTGGGTCTTGGGGCTGTGTGGTGTGGGAGAGTTGTCCTTACCCCAGTCTGCTGCCGGCTTCTCTGCCCCTGCTGCCGCCCGGTCCGCCTGCATCTTCCTCTCGGCTGCTCCTGTGTGCTGAGCTGCTGAGACTTGTTTCTCCGGCTCTGTGCTTCCAGCAGAGCCGGCACCCGCCGGCACTTCCTCCACGTGCGCTGCCCTCTTCATTGCCGGCGGCGCCATCTTGCCCGACGCATCGCGCTCCCCGCGGCTCTGAGGAAAGCCGACAGTCCGCTCCCCTGCCGGGTCGGCGTCTTCCTGGAGTGCTCCTTTGATTTTCCCTTCACCATCGGGCCGGTGAGTGATGTCCTGGGGTTCTTTTTAGGTCTGGGATTGCTGTCGGGGCCAGGAGCGAGGCGAGCGCACGTCTCACTCGCTCATCTGCTAGCCACGCCTCTGCATGATATGCTTTTTGACACGATGCAGTACTGCCATATAGTGTCTGGTTATTGGCTATAATGCATAGTGATAGTGATGATCCATTCATTGTTTCCTGTTATTCTATATTAAGGTTACCCTGATAGTAGGTAGATCCCAGCAGGAAGTTAGCCAAGTAGCAGATACAAAAAGGGTTGGCCAGTTTACAATTAATATTAAAAATTATTTGGAAATATGCTTATTATTATTTCACTGATATACTTTTTATTTATACAGAGGTCCTTTGTACCAGTTTCCTATGTCACTTCCCTTTGTCACTTCCTAACTGCTCCTCCGTCCATTAGATGGCTGAATATGATGAAACATCGACCTCATTCAGCCACCTCTATTGTAAAACATGGCGCAGAGACGCATGGAAGAAAGATGAGTGATGTCGTTGGTCACATGCGTCTCTGCAATTAGCATCCAGCTATCATATGGAAGAGAGAACAGTCGGCAAAGGAGAGCGGGGGTTCATGAATTCAGCACAATGGACGTCCGTATGGAGAAAAATTACACTAGAAAGTTAATAACCACATTTCCAAAGCATTTTTACTATAATTGTAAATTGGCAAACCCCTTTAACTGCTGATCCCCACTAACACACAGCTTAAACTAGGACTCCAGAGAACCTGTCACTGTCACCTATGAGTCGGGGTGAAATTGTGCTATTACTTGTGAGCGCTCTCAAGGTTTACCTACGAAGAAAAAAGGGGCCATAGCCCTAATAAAGCCTTCATTTATTATATCCTGTTCTCACTTATCATACAATACGTTGGCGGTATTTCCTTCAGCATGCACTTGTGTTTTCTATCGCCCTGTAACAACTTTATGTTTGATTTACGTACAGCACTTCATGGACAATGTTCCATGTACAGAAGATGCACCTATGGTTGAAGAGGCAGGAAGGGATATGAAAATGCAGCAAATAGAAGAGGAAATTCCACCAGGTACGTACTTTTTATAGGAAAGTTTTGATTGATTAGGCTTATTGATGCTTACCTAGATAGAATGACTTATCCGATTTACTAACCAACCGAGTAGAGGTGGTTTTGAAATAGGATTATTGAATAACATGAATGGTGAACTCCCCCAATGGCACTAAACATGTCAACTACTATGTTTTGCTTTGTTACAGACCTATTTTATAAAGGAACAAGTATTTCTAGTTACTGTTCAAGCAAAGTTGTTTCCTCCACTGAGTCACAGTCTGAAACCCTGTGTGACTCGGTAGAACACACTGATGAAATGATTGCCCACCTACACTCACTAGAGAAAGAGGGTCAAAACAAGGCGGGGGACTTCTGTCCACAAAGTATTAGCAGCCCATCCATTTCATTATCATCAGTCAGTAATTGTGAGACAGATACAAGTTCTAATTCAGAGGAAGAAGATATTGATTGCAGAAGCGTAGAAACAAATGAAAACTGGCAAGATGAATTGCAAATACTAACTAATAGATTAAATTCAATCCAGATGCATCACAAATCCACGCTTGATAATCTTCTCTACATACAGCAGTATTTTCAGGAGCACTACACTATACTTGATGGCGAAGAGGAACAAAAGCAGGCCGAAAACAAACCTCACAATGATGATGAGGTTGATCAGGAGCTTCCACTATTCAAGAGTAAAACTTATGCTGGATGGTCTGCTGTAGGCCCCCCACCTTGCTATGTACCTCCTGAATGTGTGTCCTACTCCAGAACTAACATCACATCACCTACAAAGAGAATAGAGCGTGAGAGTGCTGTAGACAGAGTGCAAAAGGGCTCAAAGAAGGGGGACTTGTGCACCAGCCTTGGCTCATTTAAAGGGAAGACTCTTGAAACATTGTCTACTGGTCAGGTAATACTTGCATAATATTATATATAAGTATATATTAACCAATGAGGAATTAAAGTTTATTTTTCTAATTTATTTCCTCACTATTCGCTAAAGATAAACAATCTCGTTTAATGCATTTATTATTAAATTATGACAACACTACCTACATTATGCCTGTTACCATATTAGTTTACCACTAAAGGGGTTGTGCCAAGCTTTACGCTTATCCTCTATCCGCAAGATGGGTGATAAGTGTCTGGTTGGTGGGGGTCTGACCACTGGCGACTCCCATTAATAACAAGAATGCAGGCCCTGCACCCCTCATATGAGTGACACTGCCGCTCCATTAATCTGTACGAAACTGCCTGATAGATGAGTATAGCTGGGACCCCCACTGATCAGACACTTATTCCCTATCTTATCAATTGGGTACCAGTTTAAAACTTGACACAAGCTTTTTAAATTTACTTGTTAAACTACCTAAAATAAGGCATTTATAAATTCTATTAATAAGGGAGATGGAACAGTACCTCCACAGTGCCACCTATTGGATGGCAGCATTCCTTTAAGTCAATGTTAGACTCTTTATATAAGCCTTTTAACAATGACCTGGAATTGAAAGCAAAGCCGGACTCCATGCACAGACAGGAGTGTTTGCCCCTCATCAGTGTGCACTAGGATTCTGGCTTTGCTAGAGAGAGGCCTATGATGTGGGGTCAGAAACGCTATCTTTTCTCCTTTGTCTGGGTTCACACAGGGCGGATTTGCCGCGGAAATTCCGCCCAGCAAATCCGCCTGCGGACGCTAATCCCGTAGTTGGCCAGCCATGTGGACGAGATTTCTCAGAAATCTCATCCACACAGGATGGCAAAGCCGGCAGAAGCCGGCTGAAACAGCTCTGCCCATTTCCGCCACATGTAAACATACCGTAGCGGTAATAGTGACTCCCACGGCGGCCCCAGCGGTAATAGTGACATCCCACAGCTTCTCCAGTGGTAATAGTGACATCCCACAATGGCCCTAGCGGTAATAGTGACATACAACAGGGGCGTCAGCGGTAATAGTGACATCCCACAGCGGCCCCAGAGGTAATAGTGACTTCCCATAGCTGCCCCAGCGTTAATAGTGACATCCCCACAGTGGCCCCAGCGGTACTAGTGACATCCCACAGTGGCCCACAGTAGTAATAGTGACATCCCACAGTGGCTCCATGCAGTAATAGTGACATCCCACAGCTGCCCCAGCGGTAATAGTGACATACCCACAGTGGCCCCCAGCGGTAATAGTGACATCCCACAGTGGCCCCCAGTAATAATAGTTACATCCCATAGCGGCCCCCAGCAGTAATAGTGACATCCCACAGCGGCCCTGGCAGTAATAGTGACATCCCACAGCGGCTCTGGCGGTAATAGGGACATCCCACAGCGGCCCCAGCGATAATAGTGACATCCCACAGTGGCCCCAGTGGTAATAGTGACATCCCCACAGTGGCCCCCAGCGGTAATAGTCACATCCTACAGTGGCCCTCAGTAGTAATAGTGACATTCCACAGCAGTCCCAGCAGTAATATTGACATTCCGCAGCGGCCCCAGCAGTAATTGTGACATCCCACAGTGGCCCCAGAGGTAATAGTGACATCCCACAGTGGCCCCAGCGGTAATAGTGACATCCTACAGTGGCCCCCAGAGGTAATAGTGACATCCCACAGCAGCCCCTAGTAGTAGTGACATCCCGCAGAGGCCCCCAGTAGTAATAGTGACAACCCACAATGGCCCCCCGTAGTAATAGTGACATCCCATAGTGGTCCCAGTAGTACTAGTGACATCCCACAGCAGCCCAATTAATATTAGTGACATCCCACAGTGACCCCCAGTAGTAATAGTGACATCCCACAGTGGCCCCAGTACAAATAGTAACATCCCACAGTGGCCCCATTAGTATTAGTGGCATCCGACAGCGGCCCCCGGTAGTAATAGTGACATCCCACAATGGCCCCAGTAGTAATAGTGACTCTCACAGTGGCCCCAGTAGTAATAGTGACATCCCACAGCGGCCCCCAGTAGTAATAATGACATCCTACTTCGGCCCCCAGTAGTAATAGTGACATCCCACAGTGGTCCCAGTAGTAATAGTGACATCCCACAGCGGTCCCAGTAGTAATAGTGACATCCCACAGCAGCCCCAGCGGTAATAGTGACATCCCACAGCTGCCCCAGCGGTAATAGTGACATACCCACAGTGGCCCCCAGCGGTAATAGTGACATCCCACAGTGGCCCCCAGTAATAATAGTTACATCCCATAGTGGCCCCCAGCAGTAATAGTGAGATCCCACAGCGGCCCTAGCGTTAATGGTGACATCCCCACAGCGGCCCCAGAGGTAATAGTGACTTCCCACAGCTGCCCCAGCGGTAATAGTGACATCCCCACAGTGGCCCCAGCGGTACTAGTGACATCCCACAGTGGCCCACAGTAGTAATAGTGACATCCCACAGTGGCCCCATGCAGTAATAGTGACATCCTACAGCTGCCCGAGTGGTAATAGTGACATACCCAAAGTGGCCCCAAGCGGTAATAGTGACATCCCACAGTGGCCCCCAGTAATAATAGTTACATCTCATAGTGGCCCCCAGCAGTAATAGTGACATCCCACAGCGGCCCTGGCGGTAATAGTGACATCCCACAGCGGCTCTGGCGGTAATAGGGACATCTTACAGCGGCCCCAGCGGTAATAGTGACATCCCACAATGGCCCCAGTGGTAATGGTGACATCCCCACAGTGGCCCCCAGCGGTAATAGTCACATCCTACAGTGGCCCTCAGTAGTAATAGTGACATTCCACAGCGGTCCCAGCAGTAATATTGACATTCCACAGCGGCTCCAGCAGTAATTGTGACATCCTACATTGGCCCCAGAGGCAATAGTGACATCCCACAGTGGCCTCAGCGGTAATAGTGACATCCTACAGTGGCCCCCAGAGGTAATAGTGACATCCCACAGCAGCCCCTAGTAGTAGTAATAGTGATATCCCACAGAGGCCCCCAGTAGTAATAGTGACAACCCACAGTCACCCCCCGTAGTAATAGTGACATCCCATTGTGGTCCCCGTAGTACTAGTGACATCCCACAGCAGCCCAATTAATATTAGTGACATCCCACATTGACCCCCAGTAGTAATAGTGACATCCCACAGCGGCCCCCAGTAGTAATAGTGACATCCCACAGCGGCCCCCAGTAGTAATAGTAACATCCCACAGTGGTTCCAGTACAAATAGTGACATCCCACAGCGGCCCCCGGTAGTAATAGTGACATCCCACAATGGCCCCAGTAGTAATAGTGACTCTCACAGTGGCCCCAGTAGAAATAGTGACATCCCACAGCGGCTCCCAGTAGTAATAATGACATCCTACTTCGGCCCCCAGTAGTAATAGTGATATCCCACAGTGGTCCCAGTAGTAATAGTGACATCCCACAGTGGCCCACAGTAGTAATAGTTACATCCCACAGTGGCCCACAGTAGTAATAGTTACATCCCACAGTGGCCCCAGCAGTAATAGTGACATCCCACAGCTGCCCCAGCGATAATAGTGACATACCCACAGTGGCCCCCAGCGGTAATAGTGACATCCCACAGTGGTCCCCCAGTAATAATAATTACATCCCATAGTGGCCCCCAGCAGTAATAGTGACATCCCACAGCGGCCCTAGCGGTAATAGTGACATTCCACAGCAGCCCTGGCGGTAATAGGGACATCTCACAGCGGCCCCAGCGGTAAAAGTGACATCCCACAGTGGCCCCAGTGGTAATAGTGACATCCCCACAGTGGCCCCCAGCGGTAATAGTGACATCCCACAGTGGCCCTCAGTAGTAATAGTGATATTCCGCAGCGGTCCCTGCAGTAATATTGACATTCCACAGCGGCCCCGGCAGTAATTGTGACATCCTACAGTGGCCCCAGAGGTAATAGTGACATCCCACAGTGGCCCAAGCGGTAATACTGACATCCTACAGTGGCCCCCAGAGGTAATAGTGACATCCCACAGCGGCCCTGGCGGTAATAGGGACATCTCACAGCGGCCCCAGCGGTAAAAGTGACATCCCACAGTGGCCCCCAGTAGTAATAGTGACATCCCACAGAGGCCCCTAGTAGTAATAGTGACATCCCACAATGGCCCCTAGTAGTAATAGTGACATCCCATAGTGGTCCCAGTAGTACTAGTGACATCCTATAGTGGTCCCAGTAGTAATAGTGACATCCCACAGCGGCCTCAGCAGTAATAGTGACATCCCACAACTGCCCCAGCGGTAATAGTGACATGCCCACAGTGGCCCCCAGCGGTAATAGTGACATCCCACAGTGGCCCCCAGTAATAATCGTTACATCCCATAGTGGCCCCCAGCAGTAATAGGGACATCTCACAGTGGCCCCAGCGGTAATAGTGACATCCCACAGCGGCCCCCAGTAGTAATAGTGACATCCCACAGCGGCCTCCAGTAGTAATAGTAAAATCCCACAGTGGCCCCAGTACTAATAGTGACATCCCACAGTGGCCCCATTAGTAATAGTGGCATCCCACAGCGGCCCCCGGTAGTAATAGTGACATCCCACAATGGCCCCAGTAGTAATAGTGACTCTCACAGTGGCCCCAGTAGTAATAGTGACATCCCACAGCGGCCCCCAGTAATAATAATGACATCCTACTTTGGCCCCCAGTAGTAATAGTGACATCCCACAGTGGTCCCAGTAGTAATAGTGACATCCCACAGTGGTCCCAGTAGTAATAGTGACATCCCACAGCGGCCCCAGTAGTAATAGTGACATCCCACAGTGGCACCAGTAGTAATAGCACCCCATTGAGGCCCATATAGTTACCCCTTCCTCCTCGCCAAAGCGCCGCTGCTCTTCTGCTTGTCGCTGCTGCTAGTGCTGATCCCAGGTGCACACTGTGATGTCAGTATGCTGCCGGACGCCTCCTCCCCTGGTTTTGCGGAACCTAAGAAGAGAGGGGAGGGGGGAGGGGGGGGGAGAGGATCCTGGGATTTACAGAATATGCAAGAGCATTCTGGAAGTACCAAGAAAAATGAATTTGTACTTTTAATTTTGGCAATTGTTGCTATATTTACTTGAACAGTGGGTTTGGAAAGGGCTCAGACCCTTTACATTTTTTACATTTTGTTATGCTGTATCCTTGAGCAAACTACAAAAAATAAATAAATAAATTCTGCACACAATACACCATAATGGCAAAGTGGAAACATGATGTTAGTTTTTAATTTTTACAAAAAGATTTGTAACATTTTGTATTGACACAAGTATTCAGCTGCTTTTTGGTATGACACTTGAAATTTTGCTCTGGGGGCCTCCAACTTCTCTTGATCATCTTTGAGAGGTTTCTACACCTTGATTGGAGTCACGTGTGGTAAATTCAGTTAATTAAAAAAAAAACACCCCTGTCTATATATGGTTTCATAGCTCACAATACATATCAGAATACTAAACCATGTGGGGGAAATACAGCTCAGAGACAGGATAGTGTGGAGGCAAAGATCAAGAAGGCAACAAATATTATGTTTGCACTAAAGGTTCTCAAGAGCACAATGGCCTCCATAAATAGAAGAAGTTTGAAACAACCAGGACTCTTTCTACAATTGGCCAACACACCAAGCTAAGTAATCAGGGGGAGAAGGGCCTTAAGAGAGGTGACCAAGAACCTAATTGTCACTCTGCTTGATTTCTAAAGATCCTGGGTGCAGATGGGAGAAACTTCCAGAAGGTCAACCATCACTGCAGCACTCCACCAATGTGGGCTTTACAGCTGAGTGGCCAGAAAGAAGCCTCTCCTCAGTAAAATACACTGGATAGGCTGCCTGTAGTTGGCCAAAAAGCACCTAAAAATTCTAAGATTGTGAGGAAAAACATTCTCTGGTCTGATGAAACCAAGATTGAACTTTTCAGCCTCATTTTCATGCGTTATGCCTGAAGGAAACCAGGCTCTGCTCACCACCTGCCCAATACCACAGTGAAGCATGTTGGTGGCAACATCATATTGTGGGGGGTGTTTTTTAGTGGCTGGAACAGGAAGACTAGTTAAGGTTGATGGAAAGCTGATTGGGGCAAAGTACAGAGATATTCCTAATAAAAATCTGATCCAGAGCACAAGGGACCTCAGACAGGGCAGACAATGGCCCTAAACACAGCCAAAACACAGGAATGGCTTTGGGACAACACTGAATATCCTTGAGTGGCCCAGCCCGAGCCCTGACCTGAACTCAATTGAACATCTCTGGAGAGACCTGCAAATAGCTGTCCACAAATAGTCCCCATCCAATCTGACAGTGCTTGAGAGAGGTGAAAATCCCCAAATCCAGGTGTGAAAACCTTGTGGCATCAAGAAGACTAGAGGCGGGAATCACTACCAAAGGTGATTCAACTGAGTACAGGATCTGAATACTTATATTAATGCAAAAGGTTAGTTTTTCATTTTTAAAAAAATTACAAAGATTTTTAATATTCTGTTGTTACTTTGTCATTATGGGGTATTGAGAGCAGAATGATAGGGAAAAGCATAAGAAAGTTTTAAAAAATTGAAAGGATCTGGAGACTTTCCTGAGCAACTGTATAAACATTGGAGATAGAAATGTTGATCAAATTGTGAGAGCCCATCTGCCCTGGCAAGGGGATTTCTTCAAATAGGACCCTACACTAACAGGTTCTTCTCTTTGACCCCAGGCCTCCAAATTAACTTGCAAAATTCAGTTTTAATTAAAATCAACCCATTTGTCAAACTCTGAATAACATTTAGGGAAAAGCCACACGTTGTAAATCAAAAAATGTGCAGCAAATCCGCAGAAAATCCACAACCGCAAAAACCACAATAAATTATGTGTTTTTTGCATGTTGCACTTTTTGCATTTGCAAAGGATGAAATCAGTGTTAAAAATCTGCAGGATAAAGAGACACGCAGATGTAAAATCCACACCTCCAGTCAATGTACGCTGTGGATTTTTTGTTACTCTGTAAAACAATGTGGATTTTCTGCAGGTAATTCTGCTTCAAAGATATGTTGCTTTTTAAGGCCCAGTGCACACAGGTGTATTTGCATTGCTTAATCCAGAGCGGGCGTCCGCCTCTGGATTCCACAGCAAATACTGCCCATAGACATGCTATGCAAAAACACTTCCTTATGTCCACGAGCGGAAATCAATGGTAGCATACATGGCCTTATATGTCTCCTCACTCACTTTCTTTGTGCTCTGCCAAAGATGTTACTCCTCCCGACTCATGTCATAGGCCTCTCACTAGCCAAGCTAGGATCCTACTGCACACTAATGAGGGGCAATCACCCCGAAACAGCTGTCTGTGTATGGATTCTGGATTGGCTTTTAATTTCTAATCATTGCTCTACAGACCTCTATAAAGGGTCAAGCATTGATTTGAAGGAATGCTGCCATCTAATAGGTGGTTCCATCTTTCTTATTTGCACATAGATTATTAAAGCATTAATAATAATGTGTGTTATTTGATTGTTACGTGGAATATTGTGAATACATGAAAGGTATGTAATGTAGTGTAATAACAAAACCACTACCAATAAAATGTTTCTTCTCATCCCCACAGAATGTCTTGCAGATAACCAAGAGAAGCTCCAAGAATAGTCAAGCAGATTCTGATGATATGATGAGACATCAGTGAGTTCCACACAAACAGTGTTTCATAAGCAGAACAAGTCATTCTTCACTAAAAAGCTCAATAAGCATTGGCACATTTATCATCTTCTGTTTATCCTAGACACATTCATTAGTGAGGATTAGTAGACGGCACGTGGAATATGCACAGTCTTGTCTACAGCACGGTCTGTGAACATGAAGCTTTCCTGCTGCTACTTACCTGTGATCAGTGTTAGGGAATTAAAGTGCAGTCCATATTTCAGGACTGAAGCATGACCCACATTCAGTCAAATGATCTGTTCCAATTATTCACTTTAAGGAAGACTGAGAAAAGTGTAGCCAATCAGAACGTTGATAGACAAGCCAGTTGCCCAGTACATATGTTCTTTGTGGTCAATGTTACACAATTGTGCAAATCAGCTGTTTATACATATAGATTTTCTTGCTTTTCAGCAAAGATGACCGAATGCTTCTCTTACTACCTGATGCACAATGTGTATTAGTATGCATCAGTAGTCCAAGACACTACATGGTGACTGACCCGCACTGCTCACATGGGCAGCACTGGTTAACCCCTTCGTAACCAAGCTTTTTTCAGTTTTCCCATTTTCGTTTTTTCCTCCCCCCCTTTTAAAAAATCGTAACTCCCCTTATTTACCCTTCCACGTAGCTGTATGAGTTTTGCCTTTTGCGGGACGAGTTGTATTTTTCACTGGTACTATTTAATGTACCGTATAATGTACTGAAAAACTTTTTAAAAATGTAAAAATTTCTTTCGGTGCGTCTCGTTTCTACGGCGCACAAACTACAGAAAAAATAACATGATAACTTTATTCTATGGGTCAGGATGATTACTACGATACCAAACATATAGCTTTTTTTTGCTGTACTACTTGAGTTTTTTTTCAAAGATATATCTATATATATATATATATATATATATAGATATATATTTCTTTTTTTCTGACACCACCTTCTGCGCACAATTATTTTTTAATTTTTCCGTTGACATAGTTGTGCAATGGCTCATTTTTTTGCGGGATATCCTGTAGTTTGCGTTGGTACCATTTTGGAATACATACGACTTTTTGATTGCTTTTTATTGGGTGACCAAAAAAGCGCATTTCTGGTGTTCTTTATGTTTTTTCCTGATGAGGTTCATCGTACAGGGTAAATAATGCGTTACTTTGATAGATCAGACTTTTACAGAAGCAGCAATACCAAATACCAAAAGTTTTTTTTTTAACTTTTATTACTTTTTTTTTTTTAATAATTAGTAAAACTTTATTCGTATTTTTACTTTTTTTAAGTCCCCAAAGGGGACAGCAACTTGCAATGCTTTGATTGCTCCTGCAGTATGATGTATTACATCATACATCATTACATCATACTGCTATCAGGCAGGTAGTCTATCAAGCCACCCCACGGCATGGCTTGATTGGCATTCTGCCATGACAGCCCTGGGGCCTCATGGCTCCCTGCAATCTCATCACAAGGGGAGCTGTACGGGCCCCCTGAACATTGTTCTGGGCATTTAAAAGGTTAACAGTTCCTATCAGCTGCGCGGCTCATCGGAGCTGTTGCCGCCGGGTGTCTGCTGTAAGAAACAGCCGGCACCTGGGATGTATGAAGAGAGATCACTGCACGATCTCTCTTCATGCACAGACCGCCGATACAGGCCGTCAAAAGGCGTATCAGTGGTCACTAAGAAATCACAGTGGTATAGAAATCTATATGTTTTATATTCGAGACCCTTCACAGATATAGATATTAAAATTACTGACTTTTATTGGATAATTCTAAAAACATGGGCTCACAAGTGACACTTACAAACATAGATCAAACAATAAAAAGAAGAAAGAGGCAAGGAAGTTGACCCTGGTTCAAGATTGAATGGGGGAACTCAACTGCTATAAAGTTCGCGGAGTTGGTTATAATTTTGATAGTCACTCGTGATATACCGTAAGATAGGAGCCCACGGACTCCCTTCTGCTGAGTGCTATTGCAAGCTTTTTCTTGAGCTGCTCTATCTACACCTCTATCTAGCACCACGGATGTGCAAGAGCCCTTATGTTAGGGACCTAGATACTTAAACGCACAACAACAAGGTACCAAAACTGAATCCTGTTTTGCTCTTTATCACTTATATGCAAATTACTATCGTGGCATAACTGGGGACTCACCCTAAGACCGCATATATATCTAAGTGATTTTTCACCAATCACCTAGAGGTGGATATATACCCCGATTAGCGGGAAAAGGCGGGATTTAGCTATATAGCAAACCTGCTTCTCAATTTCCATCTCCACCAGGAGTGCTCTGAAGACTCACACTCATCCATATGCGACGTCTTCAGATATATCGCGAGTGACTATCAAAATTATAACCAACTCCGCGAACTTTATAGGAGTTGAGTTCCCCCATTCAATCTTGAACCAGGGTCAACTTCCTTGCCTCTTTCTTCTTTTTATTGTTTGATCTATGTTTGTAAGTGTCACTTGTGAGCCCATGTTTTTAGAATTATCCAATAAAAGTCAGTAATTTTAATATCTATATCTGTGAAGGATCAGTGGTCACTAAGAAGTTAATCAAAGCAGGTGCAGTGTCTTATACTAATGATGCATACTAATACACAGTGTGCCTCAGGTAGTCAGAATAGCTGGTGCGGCCATCTTTGTTTCTACAGGCCTAGAGGGTCACTTTACCACAATGGCAAAACCATCAACATATATTAAGATGTATTATTCTTATTGGACAGATATCCAAGTTCAAGTTTTGCACCAGATGGGCCATCAAAGATATTGGAAGGAGAAATGCTGCATCCTTCTTCGTGTAAGTTTTTGCTTTATATTTTCCAATATAAATGCGGCAGAAATTTAAAGCAACTGCAATACTTGTATACCAAGACCATATAGATAAAACACGGGTAATCATAAGTACATCTAATCACCTTTATTTGTATTGCCTATGCATAGCACATCACTTGATTTTGGGTTCTGTCCACACTGGGGCTCACAATCTACATTCACCTATGTGTATGTTTTGGAGTGTGGGAGGAAACTCATACAAACACAGGGGGAACATACAAACTCCATACAGATATTGTCTTAGTTGGATTTGAACCCAGGACGCCAGGTCTGTAAGACAACAGTGCTAACCATTGTGCTACTCTATAAAATCTTGTTATATCTGCTAAATCTGTACTCTGCATCGGCAAGATGTTTATTTCCTCATTTCAACAATGCCCCAATGTTTCACGGACTCATTCCTCCTATTCTAGAATGTCTAATATAGGACACTGTGGGCCATGCTAATACTCCCTGGAACTTACATGACATCTCATATAATGCTTTTCCAGGCATGTAAATTTTTTTAAGGGGTTGTCTGACAAAAAAAAATGGTTTTCTGTCCTGGAAAATAATGAAGTATATACTCGCTTCTCCTGGCTCCCAGCATCTCCCGCCCTAACAGCTCTGGTCACGCTTGTGACATAATGTTTACAGGCTGCAGCAGCCCGTGTATGGGATGTCACAGACAGCAGCTGCAGTTGATCACAGACCTAAGCACTCAAGTGATGAGCTCTGCGATTGGCTGCAGTAGTCTGTGATGTCCCATACACAGGCTGACTGAAGCCTGTAAACGCAGACCCCGTGTTGAGGATGGAGTTGCTTTGCTGAATACGCAGGGGGCGAGCATACACTTCTATATTATCTTCCAGTACGGGGAACCCGTTTAAAAAAAAAAAATTAAAAATTATATCAGACAACCCCTTTAAACTATATTCCTAATATTAAGCAGTTCATCTAGTCCTAGATCTTTTCTATTGCCAGGATATGGAGACATTTATAAGCTACTAGAAGTTCTGAAATTATCCACAGGGTGTCGCTCTCTAACTGTTCAATAAATCAGTATAGTAGGAATGTGATTATTGGAAAAGATATACCATATTTTTAGCTCTATAAGATGCACATAGGTTAAAGAGAAGGAAAATAGGAAAAATATATATTTTGAACTCCCCCAGACCAGGCCGTGAGGGAGGTATTACAGGAGGAATAACACACACAGATATTTAGTGCATCTTAGGCCTTTTGCCCACTTGCACACACGGATACCACTGCTGAATCCCGCAGCAGAATCCGTGCGTACCTGCGGACATGGAGAGGGAAAGACAGTTTCTTACCTCTCCTGATCCAGCATGGGTCTCCTCTGAGACGGCCTGATCTTCTTTCTTCAGCACGGCAGATGCGTCCGGGAGCGTCTGGTGATGCGCATGCACGGTGTTTTCTTTTTTGTTCTTGAATGTCTTGCTTTCTCGCGGATCCGTGGCACAGCCACAGTGACAGCGGCGGGTGTGCCATGGCGGGGACGGCTTCCATTGACTTCAATGGAAGCCGTCTCTGCGGGATCCGCAGTAAAATGGAGCATGTTGCGATTTTTTTTCCTGTGCATGTGATCCGTACGCCGGGAAAAATCATATCCGCATGTTTTTACCTGTCATGTGGATGCTAATGCATCCCTATGAGCAGCAAAAGTTGCGGATCTCCCGCACAGGAGACACGCTCAGATTTTATAATTAAAATCCGCCCATGGACATCGGACCTTAGACATTGTATGCGTAACATTGTTCCAACTCTCGTAGTGTACACTGTTGTCTGATAATGACTCTTATTAAAAGTAGCATTCGTTGTCTAGATGTCATTTCCATGTAGGAGAAGACCCGTTAAAGGAAAACATAAGTGGTGGTAATAGAGCTGCCTGCAGAGATCTCGTTATACATCTTTAATAGAGATGAGCGAACGTACTCGTCCGAGCTTGATATTCGTGCGAATATTAGGGTGTTCGGGATGCTCGTTACTCGTAACGAGCACCACGCGGTGTTCTGGTTACTTTCAGTTTCCTCTCTGAGACGTTAGCGCGCTTTTCTGGCCAATTGAAAGACAGGGAAGGCATTACAACTTCCCCCTGTGACGTTCAAGCCCTATACCACCCCCCTGCTGTGAGTGGCTGGGGCGATCAGATGTCACCCGAGTATAAAAGTCGGCCCCTCCCGCGGCTCGCCACACATGACTTGTGACTTAGCTGAGGGAAAGTACTATCGTGCTGGTGCTGCTGTAGGGAGAGCGTTAGGAGTCAGTGTAGGCTTCAAGAACCCCAAAGATCCTTCTTAGGGCCACATCTACCTGTGTGCAGGCTGCTGCTAGCAGTGTTTTTTTTTTCTCAAAATCGGCAGTGCAGAGCATTGCACCCGGCATTAGGGACAGAAGTGGTGCATAGGCAGGGAGAGTGTTAGGAGTGAGTGTAGCCTTCAAGAACCTCAACGGTCCTTTCTAGGGCCAAATTTAAGCGTGTGCAGTACTGTGCTGGCTGCTGTTAGCAGTGTTGCATTTTTTTTTTTCTAAAAATCGTCTGTGCAGAGCATTGCACCCTCCATTGATACTACAGGGACAGAATTGTGTAGGCAGGGCCACAACACAGTTATTGTTCATTTAATATACGCAGTGGGTCCTTCCCTTTGCAAAAAAGGAAAAGAAATTATATTTGGCCTGCCTGTGTCAGTCCTAAGGTCTCCGTGTACGTGTGTGCTGCGTGGACAACGTACAAAAATCAGACGCAACCAGCTACGGTTTACTGCAGGCTTGCGCCATTGTCTTTCCTGACTGGCAAATACCTGCTCTGCTAGAGTTAATAACTCTGCTACACTAAAGTGTGTCACTTTTTCAGGGCCACACTACAGTTCTAAAAGTTATTGTTCATTGAATATACGCAGTGGGTCCTTCCCTTTGCAAAAAAGGAAAAGAAATTATATTTGGCCTGCCTGTGTCAGTCCTAAGGTCTCCGTGTACGTGTGTGCTGCGTGGACAACGTACACAAATCAGACGCAACCAGCTACGGTTTACTGCAGGCTTGCGCCATTGTCTTTCCTGACTGGCAAATACCTGCTCTGCTAGAGTTAATAACTCTGCTACACTAAAGTTGTGTGTCACTTTTTCAGGGCCACCCTACAGTTCTAAAAGTTATTGTTCATTGAATATACGCAGTGGGTCCTTCCCTTTGCAAAAAAGCGAAAACATTATATTTGGCCTGCAGGCTTGCGCCAATTTATTTCCTGCCTGGGAAATCAAATCACTGGTAATACAGCATGCTGAGGGGTAGGGGTAAGCCTAGAGGACGTGGACGTGGACGTGGCCGAGGACGCGTAGGCCCAAGTGAGGGTGTGGGCACAGGCCGAGCTCCTGATCCAGGTGTGTCGCAGCCGACTGCTGCGCGATTAGGAGAGAGACACGTTTCTGGCGTCCCCACATTCATCGCCCAATTAATGGGTCCACGCGGGAGACCTTTATTAGAAAATGAGCAGTGTGAGCAGGTCCTGTCCTGGATGGCAGAAAGTGCTTCGAGCAACCTATCGTCCAGCCACAGTTCTGCGCCGTCCACTGCTGCAAATCCGAATCCTCTGTCTGCTGCTCCTCCTTCCTCCCAGCCTCCTCACTCCACTACAATGACACCTGCTCAGGAGCGGGAACACTCCCAGGAACTGTTCTCGGGCCCCTGCTCAGATTGGGCAGCAGTGGTTCCTCTCCCACCAGAGGAGTTTATCGTCACTGATGCCCAACCATTCGAAAGTTCCCGGGGTCCGGGGGAAGAGGCTGGGGACTTCCGCCAACTGTCTCAAGAACTTTCTGTGGGTGAGGAGGACGATGACGATGAGACACAGTTGTCTTGCAGTGAGGTAGTAGTAAGGGCAGTAAGTCCAAGGGAGCAGCGCACAGAGGATTCGGAGGAAGAGCAGCAGGACGATGAGGTGACTGACCCCACCTGGTGTGCAACGCCTACTCAGGACAGGTCTTCAGAGGGGGAGGCAAGGGCATTAGCAGGGCAGGTTGCAAGAGGCAGTGCGGTGGCCAGGGGTAGAGGCAGGGCCAGACCGAATAATCCACCAAGTGTTTCCCAAAATACACCCTCGCGCCATGCCACCCTGCAGAGGCCGAGGTGCTCTAAGGTCTGGCAGTTTTTCACAGAGACGCCTGACGACCGACGAACAGTGGGGTGCAACCTTTGTCGCGCCAAGATCAGCCGGGGAGCCACCACCAACAGCCTCACCACCACCAGCATGCGCAGACATATGATGGCCAAGCACCCCACAAGGTGGGACGAAGGCCGTTCACCGCCTCCGGTTTGCACCGCTGCCTTTCCCCCTGTGCCCCAACCTGCCACTGAGATCCAACCTCCCTCTCAGGACACAGGCACAACCGTCTCATGGCCTGCACCCACACCCTCACCTCCGCTGTCCTCGGCCCCATCCAGCAATGTCACGCACCACACAGTCCAGCCGTCGCTAGCGCAAGTGTTGGAGCGCAAGCGCAAGTACGCCACCACGCACCCGCACGCTCAATCGTTAACCGTCCACATAGCCAAATTTAGCAGCCTTGAGATGCTGCCGTATAGGGTTGTGGAAACGGACTCCTTCAAAGCTATGATGGCGGCGGCCCCGCGCTACTCAGTTCCCAGTCGCCACTACTTTTCCCGATGTGCCGTCCCAGCCCTGCACGACCACGTCTCCCGCAACATTGTACGCGCCCTCACCAATGCGGTTAGTGGCAAGGTCCACTTAACTACGGACACGTGGACAAGCACAGGCGGGCAGGGCCACCACATCTCCCTGACGGCACATTGGGTGAATTTAGTGGAGGCTGGGACAGAGTCAGAGCCTGGGACCGCTCACGTCCTACCCACCCCCAGAATTGCGGGCCCCAGCTCGGTGGTGGTATCTGCGGCGGTGTATGCTTCCTCCACTAAAGCACCCTCCTCCTCAACCTCTGTCTCCAATCTAGATGTGTCAGCAGCAGCAGGACGTCGCCAGCAGTCGGTGTCGCGCGGCGTGGCAGCACAGCGGTGGGCAAGCGTCAGCAGGCCGTGCTGAAACTACTCAGCTTAGGAGATAGGAGGCACACGGCCCACAAATTGCTGCAGGGTCTGACAGAGCAGACGGACCGTTGGCTTGCGCCGCTGAGCCTCCAACCGGGCATGGTCGTGTGTGACAACGGCCGTAACCTGGTGGCGGCTCTGCAGCTCGGCAGCCTCACGCACGTGCCATGCCTGGCCCACGTCTTTAATTTGGTGGTTCAGCGCTTTCTGAAAAGCTACCCACGCTTGTCAGACCTGCTCGAAAAGGTGCGCCGCCTCTGCGCACATTTCCGCAAGTCACACACGGACGCTGCCACCCTGCGCACCCTGCAACATCGCTTTAATCTGCCAGTGCACCGACTGCTGTGCGACGTGCCCACACGGTGGAACTCTACGCTCCACATGTTGGCTAGGCTCTATGAGCAGCGTAGAGCTATAGTGGAATACCAACTCCAACATGGGCGGCGCAGTGGGAGTCAGCCTCCTCAATTCTTTTCAGAAGAGTGGCCCTGGTTGGCAGACGTCTGTCAGGTCCTTCGAAACTTTGATCAGTCTACCCAGGTGGTGAGCGGCGATGCTGCAATCATTAGCGTCACCATTCCTCTGCTATGCATCTTGAGAAGTTCCCTGCAAACCATAAAGGCAGACGCTTTGCGCTCGGAAACAGAGCTGGGGGAAGACAGTATGTCGCTGGATAGTCAGAGCACCCTCCTGTCTATATCTCAGCGCGTTCAGGAGGAGGAGGAGGAGGAGGATGAGGAGGAGGGGGAAGAGACAGCTTGGCCCACTGCTGACGGTACCCATGCTGCTTGCCTGTCATCATTTCAGCGTGTATGGCCTGAGGAGGAGGAGGAGGATCCTGAAAGTGATCTTCCTAGTGCGGACAGCCATGTGTTGCGTACAGGTACCCTGGCACACATGGCTGACTTCATGTTAGGATGCCTTTCTCGTGACCCTCGCATTCAACGCATTCTGGCCACTACGGATTACTGGGTGTACACACTGCTCGACCCACGCTATAAGGAGAACCTTCCCAGTCTCATTCCCGAAGAGGAAAGGGGTTCGAGAGTGTTGCTATACCACAGGACCCTGGCGGACAAGCTGATGGTAAAATTCCCATCCGACAGCGCTAGTGGCAGAAGGCGCAGTTCCGAGGGCCAGGTAGCAGGGGAGGTGCGTAGATCGAGCAGCATGTACAGCCCAGACAGTGCAACAGTCTTTAAGGGCCTGGCCAGCTTTATGGCTCCCCAGCAAGACTGTGTCACCGCTCCCCAGTCAAGGCTGAGTCGGCGGGAGCACTGTAAAAGGATGGTGAGGGAGTACGTAGCCGATCGCACGACCATCCTCGGTGACGCCTCTGCCCCCTACAACTACTGGGTGTCGAAGCTGGACACGTGGCCTGAACTAGCGCTGTATGCCCTGGAGGTGCTTGCTTGTCCTGCGGCTAGCGTCTTGTCGGAAAGGGTGTTTAGTGCGGCTGGGGGAATCATCACAGATAAGCGTACCCGCCTGTCAACCGACAGTGCCGACAGGCTAACACTCATCAAGATGAACAAAGCCTGGATTTCCCCAGACTTCTCTTCTCCACCAGTGGACAGCAGCGATACCTAAGCAATACGTAGGCTGCACCCGCGGATGGAAGCTACGTTCTCTCTCACCATCCAAAACGGGGACATTTCTGCTTCATCAATCTGTGTCTAATATTCCTCCTCCTCCTCCTCCTCCTCCTCCTCCTCCTGAAACCTCACGTAATCACGCTGAACGGGCAATTTTTCTTAGGGCCACCAGGCTCACTCATCTAATTTTTCGAAACAATTTTTATATGTTTCAATCCTCTTAAAAGCGTTGAAACTTTAACTTGAACCAATTTTTCGTTAAACTGGGCTGCCTCCAGGCCTAGTTACCACTTAAGCCACATTAACCAAAGCGATTAATGGGTTTCACCTGCCATCTTGGTTGGGCATGGCCAATTTTTACTGAGGTACATTAGTACTGTTGGTACACCAATTTTTTGGGGCCCTCACCTACAGTGTAATCATAGCAATTTGTATGTTCTTCACCTGCACTCATGGTACAGAAGTGTGTGTGGGGTTGGCCTACACTTTAGCTACATAAATGTAACTTGGGCCTTGACTATACTGCAGCTACTGAAATGGAACTAAGACTGCGCTCCCACTATACTGCTGCTTCGGAATTGTTACTGGGGCCTGTCTTGAGTGCTACTATTGCTGACATGGAACGAAGACTGGGCTCCCGCTATACTGCTGCTTCGGAATTGTTACTGGGGCCTGTCTTGAGTGCTACTATTGCTGACATGGAACGAAGACTGCGCTCCCGCTATAATGCTGCTTCGGAATTGTTACTGGGGCCTGTCTTGAGTGCTACTATTGCTGACATGGAACGAAGACTGCGCTCCCGCTATAATGCTGCTTCGGAATTGTTACTGGGGCCTGTCTTGAGTGCTACTATTGCTGACATGGAACGAAGACTGCGCTCCCGCTATAATGCTGCTTCGGAATTGTTACTGGGGCCTGTCTTGAGTGCTACTATTGCTGACATGGAACGAAGACTGCGCTCCCGCTATAATGCTGCTAGTGATATGTTAGTGGGGCCTGTCCTAATGCTACGGCTGAAATGTTACGAATTCTGGGCTCTGCCTATACCGCTGCTAATGGTATGTCTCTGGGGTGTGGAAACAGAGGCTTCCCAAAGACATGATGGCGGCGAGGCCATTTCCCACCAACGCGGTTAATGTTAAGGTGCATATAACCACGGACACGTGTAGAGGACACGTAGTGCCTCAAAAACATCCCCCTCCTCCTCCAACAGGGAAAACAAACATTCTTGGCAAATGCCTTTGCATTGGTTCGTCTGGTGGCAGTCCAAGAATTTCACCTTTACCGACACTACAAGAGAGCCCCCGCCACGGCCCACTTAATCCTGGCCACATTCCGAAAACCAACAAAATAAAACCGCGCTACTAGGTCCGCAGTCACCACCACATTACCACCAACGCGGTTACTGTTAAGGTGCATATAACCACGGACACGTGTAGAGGACATGTAGTGCCTCAAAAACATCCCCCTCCTCCTCCAACAGGGAAAACAAACATTCTTGGCAAATGCCTTTGCATTGGTTCGTCTGGTGGCAGTCCAAGAATTTCACCTTTACCGACACTACAAGAGAGCCCCCCCACCATCCCCCCGCCACGGCCCACTTAATCCTGGCCACATTCCGAAAACCAACAAAATAAAACCGCGCTCCTAGGTCCGCAGTCACCACCACATTACCACCAACGCGGTTACTGTTAAGGTACATATTACCAGTCTGACTGGGGCATGCAGAGACACCTTGACAGAATGAATAGTGTGTGGCACATAGGTTCCCCATTGCTATGCCCACGTGTGCAGCTCCTGATGGCGGTGGCACAGGATTCTATTTCTCATTGCTTCTGTACAGCATTGTGGGCTATCGCCCCACCACTTTTAAAGAGGGTCGCTGCCTAGCCGTGCCAACCCCTCTGCAGTGTGTGCCTGCGGTTCCTCCTCATGGCAGACGCACTTCTAAATAGACATGAGGGTGGTGTGGCATGAGGGCAGCTGAAGACTGCGCAGGGACACTTTGGTGTGCGCTGTGGGGGGGAGGGGGGGGCGGTTGGGCAGCATGTAACCCAGGAGAAGTGGCAGTGGAGTGTCATGCAGGCAGTGATTGTGCTTTGTTGGAGGTAGTGTGGTGCTTAGCAAAGGTATGCATTGCTAATGAGGGCTTTTCAGAAGTAAAAGTTGTTGGGAGGGGGGGGGGCCCACTCTTGCCGCTATTGTGGCTTAATAGTGGGACCTGTGAACTTGAGATGCAGCCCAACACGTAGCCCCTCGCCTGCCCTATCCGTTGCTGTGTCGTTCCCATCACTTTCTTGAATTGCCCAGATTTTCACACATGAAAACCTTAGCGAGCATCGGCGAAATACAAAAATGCTCGGGTCGCCCATTGACTTCAATGGGGTTCGTTATTCGAAACGAACCCTCGAGCATCGCGAAAAGTTCGTTCCGAGTAACGAGCACCCGAGCATTTTGGTGCTCGCTCATCTCTAATCTTTAACATTCAATGTCATGCTGGAGGCTTTAGAAGTTATGTCTTTCCTTTAATGATTGCACATGTCTGGGCCAACTTTCAGATTGCAGTTATCCATGTTTCCGCTGTTGGATTTGCAGTAAACTGTAGCTATGAAGGTTCATGTACATATGCATTTTATACCAATGAGAGTATATCATACAACGTGTGTACTATGAATAATATTAACACTAGAGTTTGCTATCACACAGGGTCTGCTCGATAGCAGGGGAGGGGAGGAGAGCTGCCCGTACTTACAGCTGATTGGTGGAGGCGGAGGAGCAGCAGTCGTTCCTGCCAACACTGACCAATCAGCTGTACATACGGGTGGCTCTCCTCCCCTGTTATGGAGTGGACCGGCCAGGTAAGAATTTCGGCATGTTCACTCTATAAGACACTGACTTTCCCCAACACACACTTTGGAGGGAAAAGTGCATCTTACAGACCAAAAAATAGGGCATTTTATATACAGAACTTATATTTTTATTAGGTAAAAACTTATTCACCTACCGTGTTTCCCCCAAAATAAAACCTCCCCCGATAATAAGCCCTACCCTGGCCCCGGCTCTGATTGGCTGAGCCAGCGGCACTCGTGATCCAATCACAGCACTCTCTTGCTGGAGACGGGGTATTCATAGCCCCGTTAGTTGCCAGGAAGAGAATGCTGTCAGCACTGAGGACACGGCAGCCTGCCGCAGCGCCGGAGACCAGCGCGAGGCACCGGGACGGCGGCGGCTAGGTGAGCATAAGACACCCTCTGAAAATAAGACACTGTGCCTCTTTTGGGGCAAAAATTAAGACAGTGTGCTATTTTTTTTTTCCAAATAATTTTTATTAGTTTGATTCCACAGTTACAAGTATATAACATTAAGCAATCAGTATATGATGATACATTACAATATCTTTATCATGAAAGTTGTAGATTTAATGGTTATCTCATGAAACTTTGCAAATATGGAATTTTTTTTTTTATATTTAAAGCATCAAAACACTTGAACTAATAAACTACAACATCTGTCGTTTTGTCAAAAAGCGCATCCACAACTTCCATCTAGAGTCAAAATTGTGTCTGTCATTGTTGTTTGCAAAAATTTTCTCATATATATAGTGGTTATTGATAGTTTCAATTAAAGGGGTTGTCCTGCGCCGAAACGGGTTTGTTTTTTTTTCAATAGCCCCCCGTTCGGCGCGAGACAAACCCGATGCATGTGTTGAAAAAAAAAAACGGATAGTACTTACCCGAATCCCCGCGCTCTGGTGACTTCTTACTTACCTTGCGAAGATTGCCGCCGGGATCTTCACCCTCGGTGGACCGCAGGTCTTCTGTGCGGTCCATTGCCGATTCCAGCCTCCTGATTGGCTGGAATCGGCACACGTGACGGGGTGGAGCTACGAGGAGCAGCTCTCCAGCACGAGCAGCCCCATTCAACACGGAGAAGACCGGACTGCGCAAGCGCGTCTAATCGGGCGATTAGACGCTGAAAATTAGACGGCACCATGGAGACGAGGACGCTAGCAACGGAACAGGTAAGTGAATAACTTCTGTATGGCTCATAATTAATGCACAATGTACATTACAAAGTGCATTAATATGGCCATACAGAAGTGTATACCCCAACTTTGTTTCGCGGGACAACCCCTTTAATTCAGTAGAGCTAGGGGGACTAGTGGACTTCCATTTTCTAGTTAATATTAATTTAGCTGTGAGTAAACAGTGGCATACCCATTTTCTATGTTCGTAGGGAATAAGGTTACAATTCAGTAGTAATAGTCCCAAACCTGGGTTGTGAGGGATCTTGATACCAGTTACTACTTGGATCATTAGGAAAACCTCTTTCCAGTAGGGTTGGACCAGGGGGCACTCCCAAAAAATGTGAAATACGGTTCCCTCTCCACCACAGTCCCTCCAGCATTGGTTGCTTATTCCAGGAATTCTTCTGGCCAGTTTAGATGGAGTGTAATACCACCTTGTAAGTAATTTGTAGTGTACCTGGATAACGTTTGCGTTTAGGGTGGCTTTATTTACCCACTCGAAGGAAAGCAGCCATTGTGGTATTGTGAGGCTTTCTTTTATGTCTCTTTCCCAATTGAGCAGATGGCCTTTTTTTGTTTCGCCCATATTACCTGATAAAGTGTTATACCATTTCCCCGTAGCCTTCTCTCGGGTAGGTAGCGGTTTGGAGAAAATTGAGGATAGTTCGGACGGAACCATACACCTTTCCAAGTGGTTTTTATCTATAAATGATCGTATCTGGTAGTACGTGTAGATGTCATTAGTTGAAAGGTTATATTTTTCTTTAAGTGTTTGGAATGGTATTATCTTTTGATCTTCCATAAGGTCCAAAATAAACTTAATGCCTCTAGCAGACCAACCCCTGATGAAGATGTCGGGGATAAAGTAGGTGAGTATCTCTAGTGGGGTTTTGGTAAATATCTTTTTCGGAGATTTTATAAGTTTGTAGGTGTATAAGTTCCAGGCCTGTAGAGATATCAGCATAGGAGGAGAAAAGGACTGCACGTCTAGGGACAGATGGAGGTTTGGGTTGCTGACACTAAGAATTGAGGCTTGTAGAAGGGTTGCCAGAGATCTGTGTCGGTTAATATGTTTTTCTATGTGAGGCCAAGGCAGCTTCTGGGTGTCTTCAAGCCATAGGGTCGAGTGTTTTATACTGATTGCTTG